>NC_135199.1:13173675-13487311 GCF_050948175.1 Xylocopa sonorina
TTTTCTTTTAAATAAGCATATTCATTTTTCATGCTTACTCGTAATATGGTAATTTTATTAACTTACAATTTTTACAGAACAAACTGCGATGCCATTATCGTGAAGTTCGTCTTCGAATAATGTTAAATCATGATAAAATAAGATTTTGTCCCTCCTTTTTAACTTGTCTACATCAATTCTTTCATTAGTTTCCTCAATTTCGAAATTGGATACCGTGCCGGTATAAGTTGTTGTAAATGTCCAATCGAACGGCTTCACTTTCTCTTCCAGGTACTCGCTGCTTTCTGATCTGCTTGAAGTAATACATATTTAACAATGCTTTAATAGGCGAAAAGAAAATCATAAATATATACATACCTAGATTCTTTCCAAGCTTCTGCGCACGCTAATTGCACATTAATTTTGCCATTTGAAACAGTTTTTAAAGCATCCAAAGCATTGAATTGTATGGTCGCGCCATCCTGATGTTTTAAAGTTAGTATATTGTTTGGAAATACCATATCTGGCATATGTGGCAATTCTAAAGCATTGCTGAAACTGATGGAATTATTTATGTAGTATAAATTTATTGAGGTCCATAAATAATTAATATTAAATCACTCACATGCAAAATTGGCAAGCATTGCCGTCGCTATCGTTGCAACCGGTTTCACCTTTTGAACACTTTGAGTGAAGTATGTGCGACTGTGTGTACTTAATATGCCAAGGTGGAAATATATGCTCCTCTTGGTTAACTGGAAGTCGTAAGATGTCAATTCCACCATGAATTTTTATTGCCGTCATTGTCTAAAATCATATCCAATAATATAACATAGATATTATACATTATTGATACCTATAAAGATGACTTAACATAATTTTCAACATACAAGCGACTGTTAAAGAATTCTTCTTAAACTATTAATAGAAATAAAACAGAATGTTTACACCTATAGATTGAGCAGTCTAATAGCTGTCATATTTTTCCACGTCACTTTTTCATGTGTTATTTACAGTAACATGTACATATTTGTATCTTGATGCTACGGTAGAATAATATAATTTTATACAATTTTTTATACGTTCATAATAGATGATTTCTAATTATTGATAACACATTATAACCTATCACAGTATCGTTTATAAGGCATACTTACAAGTATCTATTGTCCTTAAGGTTATTAAATTAATTTTTACTAAACATCAGAAATCTTAATCCTAATTATATAACAATTCATGCTATTTTTATTTCAATCTTTATTGTTTTCAGTTATCGTAAACTGTTTCGAGCGCAACAACCGTGGTTTGTTCATAATACTTCATTACCGACTGTGCGTATTTCCTCGCGGAAAATCTCGCACCCTCTGCATTTCGTTTTTTCATCGCGTTTAAAAATTCGCGCTACAGGTGAATAACTATAGGAACGATTTCAAGAGGAGCCAGTTTTATCGTTCGAAAGCATGCGCTCGTAATAATCAAGTAATCGTGCGTATTAGAGTAGCGAGGTGAACATAAAGTTGGTGAATGAAGGGAAATCGGCGAGATCTCGTACCGACCATGTTTCAGGAGCGCCTGACAAAATGAAATTCCATTCGGAATTTTAAGTTCGCCGCACATCGTTCGCTCTTCCAGACGGAAATAACCAGAGCGATTGTAGCAGATTCGGGCGAACCCGATCACTTCTCCTCGAGCATTGGAAGCTGTTACGTGGGAGGTGTAAGACGTATGTGGCGTGTTCAGAATGACCACCAAAAAGTCAAATTTGTCCGTGGAATTTGCACAAGGAAATAACCTGGAAGAGACCGCGGAAAAGGAGAACGCCTATCGGAGGAAGTACGCGCAAAAAATTAAGTCGATCGCTGGTCACGTTGGACTTTTAATTACCTTGATGTTGTACACGGCGATCGGTGGTGTGGTAAGTCGAGCTGTTAAATGTTTACACTTTGGAAATAGATAAATAATTGTAACGAAGTTATAGTTAAATTTAAGGAAGCTATTTCGGGAGAAATAGGGAGAGTAATCTGTTTTTTTTTTTTTATATATATAAAAGAGCACGACAGAGGATTCTTGTAAATAATTAAAAAATGTATGGATAAATTTTAGCAGTGACTGATACTTTGCTGATACTATTAAGCATATCAACGAGTATATAAATTTTTAACTATCCATTCGCTCGAGTTAACATGGAATGCAATATTTGCTGAAATAACAACGCGAGGTGGATTTCCAATTGGTATTTTTATTTTTAGAAATGGACCAATCGAACAACTCGGTACGACTAGAGTTAATCCTAACTTTTTCTTTTTTTATGAACGTGTAAATCATCTCGATTCAAATTAGGATATAATATTGTTGAAAAAATACACTATTTCCGAAGGAACACGACCTTGAGACAAATCTGTAATTTTGTTCGCATAGAGAAAAATGATTAACTGATGATCGTTTACACTCGTAGGTCTTTCGGCATATCGAACTTCCAGCAGAACTGGCTCGTTTGGAAGCTTTGCGCGTCAATTTATACGATCAAAGATATTCATTCGTCGATTCGGTTTCTAATAACACGCACGCCTCCAATTTGCGCGCATTGGTGAGCCGATACTTTAAATATTAATTGCAAACTATGCGAAGTTTTTGAATAGTTACAAAGAATACGATGGCAAAGGATATTTACAGGTCAGCGTGAAATTACGCGCTTACGAAGAGGCTGTTCAGAAAGCTGCACAAGGTGGTTTATTGGTCAGTTCTTTGATAAATACGATCGATCAAGAAGATCGTGGTACGATGGATTTACCGCCGATCGTTACTGAAAGATGGAGCGTTCTTCAAGCTGTCTTCTTCGCAAGCACTGTTCTTACTACGATCGGTAATGAAACGATCATACGGTCGGATGTGGGCCAATTTCATTTCAGGCGTGTATAATATACATACTATTTTCATATATTTAACGTCTTTATTTGTTTTCTTTTTAGGATACGGAAACGTTGTGCCGTCAACTAACTCGGGTAGGATGTTCTGCATCTTGTTCGCCTTCGTTGGCATACCTTTGACGTTGATAGTAATAGCCGACTGGGGAAAATTGTTTGCAAGCGGTGTAGTTAAAGTCGCTCTGACCGTGAAATCGAAACTTCCGTTTCGTTTTTCCATTTCCTGTATTCCGACAAATTTAGCTGGACGACGATCGCTCGGTAAGTCGATCGCTTCCACTCGAATAGACGATGACATTTTCTACATGTTTCGTATAAACATTCGTAACATTTTAAGGCATCGAGAATTTTTCATAACTTTGTCTTAACTGTGCTTCTTTCAAGGTGCATTCGCGGCGATTCTTTTGCTGTTCTTGTACCTCGCCTGTGGCGCAGGTATGTTTATGTTGTGGGAGGATGATTGGGATTTCTTCGATGGATTTTATTTTTGTTTCGTGACTATGACCACGATAGGTTTCGGCGATTTAGTACCGAGTAAGTATCCGCGCACACGTCACTGCTTTACGTCCCAAACAACACAGCAAATCGCATAACACTTCAAAAAACACCAGCGTATCACGGTGACGTGCAACACGCGGTGCTGTTCCAATGCTGATACCGCCTGCCAATCGCGTTCATTCATGAATTTTATCAGTAGTGGCGTACATTGACATTTTATTGTAATTTATTACATATTTCAATAGTTCTATTCTAATTTATTCTATATTTCTCGCTTTAGATGTAAAAGAGAGAAGGACATATAAGAAAGCTATAAGAAAGAGTGAGACAGATGATACAGGCTCTACTCGCGAACCCGTGGCGCCATCTCTGTGAAAAGTGCTCAAACTGGTCGCACAGCATTATCGACAACGAAGTGAACTACTCAAGAACTACTAGCGCCATCTCTGTGGCGAGTGCGGAAACTACTCGTCGAATAGTTTCAGTGCTTCTCCGGGAGATGGCGCCACTAGTCGAAGCAGTTTACTTCGCTGTCGATAATGCTGTGCGACCAGTTTGAGCACTTTTCACAGAGATGGCGCCACGGGTTCTAGAGTAGAGTCTGTATCATCTGTCTCACTCTTTCTTATAGCTTTTTGATATATCTTTCTCTCTCTTACCTTTAAAGAGGGAAATATAAAATGAATTACAATGAAACTATTGAAATATAGATTCCGACAACAAAACTTTGTCACAGTAAGAGCACCATATTATGGAATTTGAATAGAAAAAAAGCTTTTAAATCTCAATGGTACAGCATCATATTATATGGCTTCTAGTAACTATAATTGTTGGGTAACAATAACGAAAATGTCTGCCAATACTGGATCGTACGCGAGTGGATAAAAAAATTACTGAATGAACATATACCAGGCGTGATACGATGGTGGTCCAGAATTGTCGAGGAATGCGGATGTAAGTGGCTATGGAAGTGATGTCACGCGGCGCAAGTAACAACACAGTGCTCTTACTGTGATAAAGTTGTGTTGTCGGGGTATAACAATTATTAATGTGTCGTGTTAACTCTACAAAGCAATAGTTCATTTTTATTGGACATACGAGACGATATTTGTACCCGCGTAGTGCGTACTTGTACATTATTATAGCTACGCTTCGTGTCGTCGCTCGTACGTAGAAAAGCCGAAATACACGTTACTGTGCACCCTTTATATTCTGGTTGGTCTGGCGTTGACGAGCACTATCATCGAGCTTGTAAGACGACAATACGCTCAGTCGTGGAGAAGACTGCAAAGACTCAGTGGACCATTGGCGGAAACTATTCGCAGGCTCGGTGAACAAGCAGGCGGTGACATGTCCGCGCTTCATTCAGATCTCAGGTAAACCGAGAATGTTCATCGCAATTAATGAATATATCGTTTAATTCGCGACGGTGTTTCCGAAACGGTCGCAACGTTACTGTTAATTTCAGAAAAGTTTTAACGGTAATATCGATGCCGCGTTTGAAATGGTCAACTTCCTTGAATCGAGGAGACGCGAAGGATCAAGAATGGGAAGAAGCTGTAGAAGCTGTGCTTCGCGACATCGCTACAAACGCGAATAATACCCAGCCGAAGAGAAAGCCGATAGTACAAATTGTCATTTACGAATCGAGCGTTTGACCAAAATCAAGTTCTATCTTGCGATGTACAGACATCGCTTTGTCCTATTTTGTTCGAACGTCATGCTAAGATGTTGTCTAACCAGCGATTTATATTTTTGTAAGATTCAGCGTATATGTACGTCGGTTATGTTTAAACTCCTCTCGATTAACCCGCGTAAACTGCGCGCGTCGATCTATAAAGCCGCGAACGCGCAGAAAACGCGAGAGCCCCGAGTTCGATTAGTAGTCCTAATGTTGGACTGACCAGATCGACGAAAACAATAATTTCCTGACGAACAGTTACTAAATTTAGAGGTCGTGGCACCGCACGAGGCAGGACAGGGGACGTTGTTCCGCGTTCATTGTCGGCTTTCACGGTGACGTCTTCGTCTGTTAAATCGGTAATAACTCTGGTCAAATGGTCCAGATCATGCAAAATAAAACTGAACGACCCTCGGCTATTGTGTGCATCGCGTATCGTGTGGGTATTTAAATAGATCACTCATTAGAAGATGCGATCGCAGTGGTGACTCGTAGTTGACAGTTTAGCGTTAGGAAAATTCTAGTCGTACATATATCCGCATAACGTAGATATGTGTTTCCAAATTGACGATCGAAATAATGAATTCCACTCGCACGGTTAATTGCTATTGGCGTAAATGGATATGAGATAACTCTTTAAGGCAGTAATGTTCCTTTTTACAATTTATTGTATTATCTATATAGCATTTCAGAACTATTTACGACTGGATGTTACATAATACACTGTAAGGGTGAAATTTGCGTATAAGTATAACCGGTTTTTGTGTGAAGATTTTGTAAAATATATTATCTAAAATGATTGTAAATATTCAACATGTCCTGGTTCTACGTCACGCCACCCACGTGTATTTGTGTAGCTATATTGTTTCGCGCGTAATCTTTGAATTTGCCAAGTATCTAATTTGCCATTAGAAATCATTGCGTAATCTTAGAACAAGAATATTCTGTCGATACGTCTATACTGCGAACATATTTTGTACATTATAGTAAACAAATTGAGAGAGAGTCGATAATTTTTGCCCCCGGTATTTTTCTCCTTTAGCAATTGAGTACAATGACCGGTATTAAAGATCCTACCGAACCACCGAAGGTGGAGCAAGTAATACAAGAGAAGGAAACAATGGATGCTATCGTTAGAAAAAGTTTCACGAATTTAACGAATCTGTGTATGCAAGACTTATTCGACTTTTCTAAAGATATGACTGAAACGTTCAGGTAATCGACTGCACGATTCATTTTAAGCTAGAAACCAATTGTGCAACTTTCTTAAAACGCTTTACTTTTCTGTTTCCTATATAGGTCTATGTTAGAGAACTTGAAAGCTCGTATCGAAGAATTCCATGAACAAAATCGATCCATATTCGATCTGTTTTCCCTCTCGCAACTACAAAAATGGTCTCAACGAGAACAGTAAATGAAAACTTGTGGAAAAAATCGATGTTTTCTTTTTTATAGATTCATGTCTCGATGTGGTTTATACGAATATGTAATCTGTGTATGCAATGGAGGCTGCTGCATTGATTCTAGCTAATTTTGTGACACGGATGTGAACACGATGAACCAATGAGAAACGATGACACTAGGTAGAGCCACTTCCCATTGGACGATTGTTGATTTGGTTGGGTCCCAGAGGTGGTTAAAATTAATGCAACAATTTTTACATACATATATATACGTACGCGTATACATATACATAAATAATGTGATAATTAGATATGTAATTTGACCAAAATACTTGAATCTGCACACACATAGAGTTAGTAAAATAAAAAATAATCTAAATATTAAAAACCATAAGGTTACTCTAATAAAAAAGAAAGAAAAGACTGACGGAAAGCAGTTAATCTCTATGTTAATTCTCTTAAGAAACACCTTAATTGATAAAAACCCTGATTGAATATTTTCTCGTTAACTATTCGTGAAACCAGTTACATAATTGACAGTTAAAAGTTCAAACAGAAATGCGATACATTTTTACATTTCGATATATCGAATGTACACGCCATGATTCTCCGGATACTGTTACCGCCAATTTAGTGCGTCGGAGTTTGTTGCTTTATTCGTAATACCCAAACAAAACATTTTTTTTAAGCATTTCCGATTATTTTTTTTTAGTATAGTTTATTTTCCATATAATTCAAGTTCATTCAATATTTTGTGTAGATCAGTATGAGTAAAGAATACTGTTTTCTCTGTGCAAGCGACGAAGGTGTATTCTTGGATATCACTGTGGACAATAAGCAAATATTTCATGAACAATTTGAGATTTGTTCATTTACCAAGGTAAGTCTCGTATAGAAAATATATACGTACAATTGAAATGACCGATTTACTAGTGAAACATCCTATTGCTGTTAAATTTGCTAGATTAGATCTGAGCGTGCGTCGAGTTATCCGTGCACATTGAATAACGTAAATATTTGAGCAACGGGTACGTTTTAGTTCATGTTTCTAACATTCCACTTAGTTCTAAAGAGAAATAGAATCTAGCATTGTTAAAACTAACGCTTCATCCGTTATGAACAGCAATAATGTAATGCTAATTCAGTTATTAACTCGTAGATATAATAGAGGTTAAGTGAAACTATTCGATTACCGCAAATGAATCAACGTTGATGAATATTAAAATTCAATATGTACTCTTTTTTAATTAAAGATATTAGTTAAGTTTGTAGTGTACATGGGGTGTTCCAAGTTTATCCCCAAAATTATATTGTATTGTCGATACGTCTGTTAATGTTTGGTTGCAATTCAATATTGATGTTTATAACTCTTTAATAAAGTATCGTATATATTGTCTGTTTATAGAACATCGTTTCTCATTTGTATCTGTATGTAAAATATGGATGTATATGCGTTAAATATTTATCTGTTTATTCAGGTACCAACAATAGAACAACTGCCAAACAAAATTTGTTACAAATGTGCATACGAACTAAATCAGTGCAGTACTTTTGTACAAAAGTATAAGCAAGCTGTAAAACAAAGATCGAGTACTCGGAAACAAGGACAGAAAATTTGTTGTTGTTTATGTCATGAAGCAGGAAAAACTAAATACATCTTCGACCTTAGTAAAGATAAAGGCTTACAGCATAATGCGTTTGATAAGATTCAAAAACTCTTCAACTATGATGTAAGAATAAAGCTATAACAATATCGAATTTAGTTATATTATTAAACTGATTGCTGTACTAATATCGGAACAATTAGAATTGAATGCACATCTGTTTTCTTCACATTTCTTAACTTGACAGATATTTGAAAAAACATTCCATTAGTTACTTATTCTTTTATCATTCGTTATTAATTCTTCTTGTTAAAATAACTCCTTTCTTAAAACATTTCTGAGATTTTCTCTTTGTTGTTAAGATTATATATATTATGTAAACAATACATAAATTATGTTTACTTATAATTAACAGCTTAGAGAATCTCCCGAAGAACATAAATTTATATGTTTATCTTGCCGATACACAGTAGATCTGTTGTTAGACCTGAAGAACGTATGTACAGAAACAGCAACAAAGTTGAATACTATTATTGGAAAAGACATAGATTATTTAACTTTTCCTAAGGTAATGTGTCATGTGTATTGTAAAATTATGCATTGTACATATGAAATATCCAAATGTGTATTGTTCATAGTACTTTACGATATAAATGTTCTTTTACAGATAAAAACAACTGTAGTAAGTCGTAAGACTACCATTACGGAATGTGGTAGGACAAATTTGCATGTGTTACAAGAATCAAACAATAATTTTACCGACATGACACGCACACGATCTCAACAAAATAAAATAAGTAATAAAAAACTGGATGGAAAGTCTAAACTTCGAGTTTGTAACAAATGTAATAATTCTGTTAAGACTGGTGATGACATGTATAAGATTCATAATACAGGAAAAATCGTGTGTAAGAGCTGTTGGAAAAGTACTGATATTCATAAAAATGGGACTGAAAAACATGTACAGCAGAACCTTTCAGAAACTAAACACTGTACAGTTTTTCTAAAAGATGTATTGAAGGATACTGAAATAAAAGATAAGAATCTGTATAGAATTGATGAGGATAATGAAGGTAAGAAGACGTATGTTGTAACAGAAAAGGAATCGGATAAAGCGGTTGACGATGTAAGTAATAAAAGGAGAAGACAGGTTCAAAGCCGTTCAGTTAAAAGCACGAGAACCGAAAACGAGAGCACGGATAACGAAGACTTACCGCATAAGAAAAGCAAGTCCGAAGAAAAAGAAATAAATAAAATTATTCCAGAGGAATCGAAATCGGCTACGCCACAGTTAAGACAACGTAAACGTAAAAATTCTTCTTCTAATATTGGTCAAAGTTCTGATTCAGAACCTCCTGCGACAAGAGCTTCAAAAAGAGGACAAGGAGCCTTAACCAGACATAAACGAGCGACTGGTTCATCCTTATCTGATGCAGATCTTGATAATAAACATAATCGTAAGAAACTACGAACTATTTTAAGAGGTATTCCTATCATGGCAAATATGAACGTGAATGACAAATCATCGTCAAATAAAGACGAACCGAGGAGGAAACGGACAAGACAAACGAGTGTTCCACCAAAACAATCCGAAGCTAGTGATGATGATAGTAAGAAAAGCATCGAGAACGATTTAGCGGTACAAGAAGTAAACAGCGAGGATGAAAGTGTTGCAAAACCTTCTACAACATCACAAGAAACACAATCGTCGAAACCTGATGATAAAGGAGATATATTTGAAACTCAGACGTATGTTTGTGATGAATGTGGAACCAGTTATGAAAACAGACTACTGGGTTTAACTCATAAATTGTCACATTATAAGCAGCCAAAACTAGAATTGAAAGAGCTAAGTAATGAAATCTCGACTAAAGATGTCACACCAGACACTACCGAAACAGCCGATGATCAATCTGATGATCCAAACGAAGCAATTGCAATAACAGTAGACGATGACGAGGAGGAATTGGTGGAAGATGAAAACAATTTGAATAATGAAGCGGAACTCGATTCTACGACGGATAATAAGTGCCATTCTTCTAAAAAGGAAATGTTAGAAGATGCTGTTGATGTGGAACTTGTTATGAAAGAATCCGACGATGATCAAGTGCGGAAAGTCCAGAAAGAAACAGAAGATGAGCAAGTAGATGAAGAAACAGACATAGATATAGTTAATGCGTCGATTGAGGAATTCGAAGTGAAGCAAGCAGAAAGCAAAAGCAGTTGTAAGAATGAGGATAAGATTCATGAAAGTGTCCATGAATGTATAAAAGACAAAAATGTGGATTCTGAAGAAAAGCAAGATGTTCCATGTAGCAAGACTGAAGATACACAGAAACAACAAAACGAAATATCTAAATTAGAGAAAGATATACAAGACAACGGTGAAAGTCAAATGGAGGAAGTAAAAATGATAGAGGAGAAAAGAAGTAAAAAGGTAGAAGACGAAAAAGAAGAAGTAGTAGAAAACGAAGGAAAAGATAATGATATTGAACAAACCAAGGAAGAAGAAAAGGTAGTAGAAAATGAAAGAAAAGATGATGACATTCAACAAATCAAGGAAAAAGAAAACCTAGTAGAAGACGAAGGAGAAAGCGACGACATTGAACAAAATGGGGGAAAAGAAGATGCAGAAGAAAATGTTGAAAGTAGTGAAGTACAAGAAGACGAGAAGGTAGAAAGTAAGGAAGAAATTGTAGATAAAGATGAGGATGGGCCTTCTGATAAGTGTCAGCAAAATAATTCTACGAATAAAGAAGTAGAAGATGAAGTAGACAACTTGTTCGATAAAACGAACGATTTAAAGGAAACTGTCGATCAAAAATCCGACAATGAAAGTATTATACAGATAAAAGCAGATTCCGGTTCGAACGTTTCAGAGAAGATTGTGTTATCAGAGGAAGGTAGCACCATCGATCGGAACGGTGAAGTAGTAGAAACCTCGATTTCGGATGCTTCGAAGGGAGGAAAGTCAGCGAACGATTCCGCTAATGCGGCTGCAGAAGTACTACAAGAAGTACTCGATTTAGCAAACGCGGAGGTTCAAAAGCGGCAGGAGAGTAGTGGCACGAATAACGAGGATGATGCTATCGAAGCGGAGACTTTAGAAAATATATCGCGAGAGATACATAACATCGATACGCTCTCTAGCAAAGAGAATGATGGCAAAAGTAATCACATTAATGTGAAGTAACTTTTATATAAGTATCCTTTTTCTTTTGTCAAATCAACTTGCAAAAATTGAATATGATTTTTGTTAGCTATAAAGGTTAAGCTTTCTCCGCTTTTATTCTTTATTAAAGTTAAGCAGTTAGGTAATCACCTAATCCATATCCGAATAAAGTGTACGTTGTACAGTTTGGAACTTCGATTTTGCTGTATCGATATAAAATACATAGTAGGAAGCGTCTAATTGGAAATGATTATCTAGTGCCATAATTTCTCATTGGCTTTGATTTCTACTGTATTATACTGTATGGCACCACTAATGTTCCATACTGTGCATATGATCGTAGTATTTTTGTTAATATAGAGTCTACAATATTGTAGTTCCTTTTATTTGTAGTTTATTTTAATAATGGAGTGGCAATTGATGACATCCACGAGAAACACAATCGTTGCATATGACATTTATACTGTTAGAGCAACATTGTTGTTTCTATTAATGATATTTCATTTTTGTAGTATTTTGGATTATTCGATTAAAGAGAAAAACATGTACGTTACATACGCTACCCAAGAATTTATTACTGAAATAAAATATTCAAGTTTTTGCAGTCTTTTATATCGAACTGTTATATTTTAGATTTTTGTTTTGTTTTAGTAAAGAAGGAAAAGTACTTTGTGTATGAAAAGATTATTGAACAAGTTTAGCTTTACATACATTGAATATATCGATATGTAATGTTAGTCTTTATTATGTAATTTTTGTAATTAGCACTCGGACATTTTCAATGAGATTTATCTTTTATAAGTGCTAGTATTGTATTTCTATTTCCATTTGATTAAAACATAAAAGACGGAGGAAACTTACAATTTTCCTGATGACGGCAACAAAGTAAATTTAAAATAATCTACGATGAAATTGAGAATTTTTATAAATTTGAATACAAACTTGTGCCGCGCTTTCTAATGTTGCAAAAGAACATTACCAATGTTATATACCAACAATTTAATAAGGATCAGAAGAAAAATACCCAAAGAACTATAGCTTTGTAATGTAAAAATTGACCAACAGTTTGTATGCAATGTTATTTTCGAAAATAATCGATATTCTCTAAATGTAATCATTTGGCACAACTTTTGAACCTTTTCAGTTGTTTATTTGGATCGGTTCAGAATTTTGTTAAACCACCGTAGCAATGCACTCATCGTAGATCTGAAACTGTAGTATTATATAAAATGATATTAAGAATCAACAATTAAACATGTTTTACGTATATTCATGTACATCAAAACGAACACACCAAATGTATATCATACAAAGGAGCATCATCGATTTCGTTGTTCATTTTACTTTAGTTCCTCGTTTTTATATTTTCATTTCGAGCACAATCATACCGATAAAATTATGGAAGGTACAAGTTAAACGTAAATTCTTTGTAAATCATTCGCTCGTGATTTACTGCGATTTTAAGGAAAAAGAAATGAACGTTCTTTTATATTTAGATGTAAACTATTCAAATAAGAGTATTAAATGAAATAAAAAGGAAAAAACGAAGGAATACGTTTAATAATAATAAATTTTATCAAGCGCTACTGTTGCGTGATAGATTTTTAAGGCCGTGACATCGCTCGATCGTCGCGAGTTTCAAAAGACGACGACGATAAAAATGTATTCGAAGTTTCGCACCGAATTTCCAAATCCGATTTCAACTCTGAAACAATTGTCATAAATATACAGGTGAATCAATAATTTTCCAATAAAAATGCTAGGTTTGTATACGTTGAACAATCTATTCGAAATTTCATCTGAAATATGTAGATTTCTTAAAGTAACAAGGTCAAGAAAAATAGACGTATTGTTACGTTCGTTGTGACTGTAGTATTTCAAATAAACACATATAGAATTTAACAGTGTAAAACGTGTGTTGATTGTATATGTGGTACAGTCTATATGATGTAAAAAAAAACGATTTTTAAGAGATGAAGTATGTACATAGAATAGATACGTATATAAAATCAGTTAATAAAAAGGATAAGATTGTATATTGTAGTAGCTGTGCGTAGCTGATTGAATAACAGATAAAAGTTCAATATCGGTTTACCGTGTATCTCTTCGCTCCAAAATGGCTCTCTATCACTTTTCCATCGGCAAAGTTTTATCGTTGCGTTTTTATCATGTTCGCCGCATTGTAACAATAAATCGAGATATTCCTCAATTCTTTCTTGTCCTACGAAAAAAGAAAAGCGTAATTCTACGAGTATGTAATTCTTAAAACACTTTGTACTCTCAACACCCTTATCACAAAGCAAACGCGCTCGTGTTTCTACATCCAAGTGGACACATCAAAATGAAGACTGAAACAAGACTCGTCAAAATGATAAGCAACGACACAACGAGCAGCGTGTTAATATTATATATAAAATTTGTTTGCGACGCGGATGAACCTTTAGAAATCCCTGCGATGCATCTCGCGCGATCAGCTTCGCGGGACAAGTCGAGCCTGTTGTACAAGTTCAAAGCTGTTTCCAGATTGCTGGTGGATAAGTACAGCTTTCCCTGTATCGATTAAAATTGAAGATGTAATTTTCTTTTTTTTTTTGTATGCCACGAACAAATTATTGTAATCCATATGTAATTGTTATCGATACCTGACTTAGGTAATGCTCGCCAATGTGATAATGCGCTGCCGCGAGCTTCTCGAAAAGGTGAAAGTTTTCAGCATTTTCACGGCACATCTCTAAATGTATTTCCGTATGATCGTTGTCGTTCAATCGCTATGCACGAGAGGCGAGTTGCGTTTACAATATAACCGTAAACTATCGAGTAACGGAAAGAAAACGAATAGGATTACTTTGTACGCGAAAGCTAGTTCCATGTGCGCGTTGCAGACACCTTCGACGTCCAAAGTCCTCTTGGCTAGTGCTAATAACTTCGAGAAAGATTTCAACGCGCTTTTAATGTTATTCGTCGCGACGTAACATTTTCCGAGCTCGTAATAGGCTTCGTTTACGTATTCGGTGTTCTCAGCTGCATTTTCATTCTTATTTCAGTGAGATTAAACGACGTTTTCATCTGAAATCTAGAACTTACCATCGGTGGCTCTGTTTAGAGCCTCGATACACGCCTCTACCGCGAAAGCGGCATTCTCGGAGCGTTTTTTGCGAGCGAGGATCAATAATGCTTTGTAGAGAAGTGCGTTGCACTCTTTGAAAATAGATTTCTGTTCGATACCCAGCAATTTCGATGCGTTCCACAATTTCTTCACCGAACCATCGCGCGCCTTTCTCAGATAATCCAAGGCTTCGTTTGGATTCTGTACTAATTTCAATTCCTCTTTAACAGCGGTAGAAGGTGTACATATTAAAAGAGTTCGCGCGTGAAAATTTGGAACCTCAACTAACATTCGTAAAAAATAAATCGACCATACAAGTAACGTATCAGCGTTATCATGTAAAAATCGTCGTGTTCGATCAGTTCCGCAGCCGAAAGAGCCGCCTGGTAGAGACGCTCGGTTATCCATTGCCATTCCCATGTTTTTGACTGAAAATACAAAGCGGTGTCCAACAGCGATCTCGCTCTCGTTACGTGGTCACCTAAATGAATTATTCGCATTTATTTGATCGATTAAACTAGCCAAACCGATACAGTTGAACGATACTTATCGTACCTCGCATCTTGCTCTTCTCAGAAGCAATCAAACCGTCTGAAAGACGGTTTATAAAATCCTTCCGATCTTTCAAATAAGGTTTCTTCCACGATAACGTTTCAGGCGTTTTCTCCACAATCTTTTCATCAACCTCGAGAAATTCTTTCATGTGACGGAATGATTCGAGGTACCCCTGTTCTTCGAGCTCGAGAAGAATCGCCTCGTGATACGGGATACAATATCTATGTCGGTGCAAATGTAGCAATTAATAGCGTTCGCGTGAGAGATGAAACTAGTATCAAGATTAATAAGAACCTTCTCACATCTTCTGGACTTATGTCAGGTAGCATGGCTTTTAAGTCAGCTATAACTTTATTCACTTCATTTCCCTCGGCTTGAGGCAACGTTTTTAACTGCGTCGGTCGATTGATGATGTACTCGGTAATTTTACTATCCGACGAGCTGTTCGACCATACTTTACCATCTTCCTTCGATAAAAATTTCACCCCGTATTCTTTCTCGCGTTTATATTTTGCCTTCATTGCCTCAGAGACGTGTAATAACGTGCGTATGCTCAGATTTCGCAACCCTACGGCTGCATAATTTATTGCATAAAATAAACGTCAATCTGAATAGAAAATACACAGTTGACAATAATATACAGTACGTTTATATATAATTAAATAATTTTAGAAGATAGATTAACGTCCGCGCGCTTGCACATAACGGAGTGCCCTGAATTTGTCTGTAGATATTACGCGGCAAGCCTGGCAATTGCTTAATTTTTATACTTAAATAGTTTTCTTTTTTTTTGTTATTTTTATGCGGTCGCAGCTACCGTTTTCCTTGGCTCGAGTCTAATTTTGAATCCCTCGGCTCTCTTCAGGATGATGTCAGCCTGTAGTCTGAAGTCGGACTCCTTGATGTCGGACTTGATGCGGAAATTTCTGAGAATCGTCGACAGGACGATCTTTAGTTTGAGCATCGCGTATTTGCGGCCTACGCAGGATCGTGGACCAGCGGAGAATGGCACGTAGGCGTAGTAGTGGCGGTTACTAGTATTCTCCGGCAAGAAGTTGTCAGGATTAAACGTATCTGGGTTTGGATAGATCGCTGGGTTACGATGCAGCTTAACGGTAGCAATAACAACTGTGCAGCCAGCGGGGATGGTGAGGTCCGAAGAAGCTGAAAATTTTCATCGTTTCGATTATTCAGCAGCTATTGTTTGGTATAACATTTTTTTCTGACGAGGAGATACCTAATCCAATATATACTAACCTACTTTTAAGTCTGTCTTAATTTCACGTGCAATAATTGGCACAGGTGGATACATTCGAAGCGTTTCCAGCAAGCAACGTTCGAGGTATTTCATCTGCAAGGTATCCTGGAAAGTGGCGGGCCTGTCGCTATCGCCGAAGATCTCGTCCAGCTCTTGAATCACTTTTTCCTGGATGTCAGGGTGGCAACCCATCATCGCAAGGAAGAAGCTGGACCCGGAGGCAGTCGTGTCGTGTCCCTTTTAAACACACCGTTTCATTGTTTCACACGAATATTAACAAACAGTATTTTTACGATATTTATGTTTCAGGTGCGGAACGTGTTTAAAATATTACTTCGAACATAATGGTGTCCACTTGTTCCTTGACTTCTTGGTCGTTAAGAATGACGCCGTTTTGTCCAGCTTCGATCAGGAGATCGAGGAAAGCCTGCCTCTTCTTCTCACCGATGTCATCGTCAGCGTCGAGATCGTCCTTGAGACCAACCGACTGTCCGAACGAAACACCTTCCACGGTGGCATCGGTAGTCTGAGTATAAGAAAATAATATTATCCAAAACAGTTTCGACGACAATTCCTACGCATCATCCATCGTCAGGGTCAGTCTTTACCTTGGTCTCCGTTTTTTCAGCGCTGGTGTCGATGATATTTCTCTTTCCGCTCTTGTACTCTTCTTTCTTGCGCTGGATCACTTTCTTCGTTAATCCGTGGATGATTTCGAGCAGTTTAATTTGATCCTTGCCGTACTTGGTCAAGTTGAACAGCCAGTCGGGTCTGAGCCATACTTTAGTGTGACGCAAGTGCAGTATGTCGCACATTCTACAATGACAATTACATCAGAATTATTTAACGACATTCGGTATCATTTGTATAGGTAGAAGGCAATATCTACGTTATTTTATTCTCGGTAGAAATGCGTCTACTTTGCCACGCTTACGTAACGCCGACTATAAACTCGTCCAGTGCATGTGCGTTCGAGTATATTAGCAAACTTTCTCCGGAGAAAGAAAACGTTTGCGTAAGGCGGGCGGGAAAATGAATACGTACTTCATCACGGCCATAGCGTATTCGAATCCGCTACGATCCTGAGTGGACTTGGAGACGCCCATGGCAGTTTCCAAAAGAATCTCGACGGTGAGTTCGGACATGTAATGATGACAGTCGAATTCCTTGCCGTTCTCCTTGCGCATCTTCTCGACAACCGCGCGAGAGTTCGCGTTGAACAGGTCGATGAAGGTTTTCAACACGTTCAGGTGGAAAGTCGGTGCGATTAGTTTACGGTGGGCACGCCATTTGTGACCTGCGATAGAGTTACCGGTATTTTGGATTCGAAAGAAATGGTTATTCCTAGTCGGAGAGAAGTAGCGGAGCGGCATAGAAAGAAAGTTTTAAGCGAACGCGACGCACGCGTGACGTTGTTACGTGTACGCTTGTCATGCCCTGTTACGTGGCCGAATAAATACGACCGCGAGAGTTTCGTTAGGGGAGAAAAAGACTATTCCGACTGCGAGAAAGTTACGATAACACGGCGCATACAATCGTGAAACTGCATGCCGCCTCTTAGGCTGGATTACGTAGTCGCGTCGCTGGTCCCGCGAAAAACCACCTTTCTTTCCTTCCGCGCTACTTCTGTTACTTGCATCTAAGCTATCTTCCATTATGCCTCTGTTTCAGGCGAAGAATAGAAATTAGAAAATCTTACCGGTAGAGATCAGGAGACCGTTACCGAGCCATGGCTTGAAGAATCGGTACTCATCAGATTTGTCTATGTACACGTGACTGGAAAGGATTACCTCAACGTCGCGAGGATCGTAGAGGAAGACGACCAATTTGGGACCGATCCATAGCCTGACCACTTCACCGTAATCAAACGATTGGCTGTATACCTTTTGGAAAATCGCTGTACAACGATACGCATTAATATATTATACGCATTTCTAGACAAATGAGTTGATTTTATTTCGTCAAATCGAATCGTGTAAAATGAAATACGTGTACTTACCATCGGAACTTCCCAAAAGTTCTAACGCATTCCCAAGAAATGGAAGGCCTTTCGGGCCTGGCAGCTTCTCCGCGAGCTCAAGCATATGACGCCTAGAGATTCTGAAGTAGATGTAGTAGAGAACGATAGCAGGGATCAGAAGTGATAAGAACACAGTGGTTGCGGAAAATCCGGTGGTTGCAGCGGCCGCTACGGAACCGGCAGCTACCATCTCCGGCGCGGTTGACGACATGATCTCGGTTATATCTGCAAACTAAATTAAATTCGGCTGTTCATTCACGTCACTTTGAAAGTAAAGGTAATACGTAGAACGAACGTTCTAAATCTTCACCGGTAGAATAAAGGGAAAGAGATACCGTCGCTCTAACGCTTACTTGATTGTTGCACTGTACAATTTGCTTCTTATCACTTATACGACGAGTTCTTCTTGCCGAACCACCACCGAACTGGTTCTTCAACTTTGCGCAAAGTCTTTTATAACCAGACCTTTCTACGGCCACCCCTACTTAAGCAGAAGATCGTAACGTTAATTAATTGCGTTCGCCGTTTTCATTGGAATCTATAATTATTTGTGTTCATCGTGTTTCGTGGTATCGCGTTAAAAATATGTGTGGCCCTGCTGTAATTGTAATAAGTGGGACGTCATTCTTTATGTTTATGAGACGTCATCGTTTATGAGAAATATCTATATAGAAATCGCTACTTATACTTTTTGATACTTTACTTCGATAGGTAAAAATTGATGAAATTTCTCCAATTCCTCTTTTTTTTTTTAAGTTCAATTAATGCATTTCGTTCGTTAGGATCGGTCTCATTATCCATTGATACGTAACAAGAAAATCGTACGCAAATTACTTTAGTTTACTATAATTTTCACTAGAAATTAACACGATCGATAAGATTCATATAATTACAATTGCTTAATGTATAATTGTTTACATATCGTAATTGCCCAGAGGGGGGTAAAAAGATATCGTCATACGTTGAATAACGAAGAGGAAGAATTACGTTAAGTGATCGATATCACGTAAGAAGTATTCCTGCCTTCACCTACACCCTTCATCACCCCTGGACGATTGCCTCATTTGCAAACAATGCTTTCGCATTTACGTCTGTTCATGCAAAATTGTTGATCTCATTCTCTTAGTGCGCAGTCGATTTTTCGCGACATCCGGGCTAATATTCTTACGAGTCATCGTTCGATTCGTTTAGATTTCGGCATGACAATCGAGCCACCTGAAACGAATTAAACGAAACTCGTTCACTTCCTACAAGAAAGTCTTTTTAGCCGTTGAATAATTACTTGCATTTATATAACATAAAAGTTATTTTAGATTCTCACACACAATATCGTATTCCGCCTTCCTTCTGTTATTCTCTGTTTTACGTTATTCTCAAATATAGGTTATCTTTGGAGAAAATACTCTTGACGTATTTCGTCCGAAAGTCTCACTGCCTTCCTCATCGCAAAACGTCTTTGTCTTGTTAAAAATTACAATAGCCGGATATCCAGGTCACCCAAAGGTACCCTCATTTACAAATCCAATGATATTTAATCAAATACTTTTCATTCGAATGCTATTGCTACTATTATGGATATCCATTTCTATAGTCCATGAAAGTAATTACTATTTGCTTCTCCCATTAATTCCATTACGTAAATGAATTTTATTTAACCTGACAGTAAATGCAACACATTAAGTAAATTGTAAACATACACGCGCCTAGCAGCGGAAAGTGGCGCGTGTATCTTCCGATATCATTTGAAAATGGATAACGTGTCCGAAAAATGTTCACTCACGCCACCTGCGTCCACACGTGTCGTACATTTCTTAAGGCTGAACGAGTAGATCGAGTATTCATTCGAAACGAAACCGTGCGTTGTTTCTGAATTAATTTTTTACTATGTTATATATCAATAGAAATTATATTACCAAGAAATAAGTGTTACGTGTTGTTTAAAATTCTATTGTATTACCGTGGCGCCATTCTTTTGAAGATATGGCGTCACCAGTCGGATGGTAGTTCGCTTCGCTGTCGGTAATGATGCGCGATCAGTTTTTGATACTTATTGGTAACATAATCGTTTCTATCGAATTTTATACTTGATTCCATTTTAATTATAGATGTATAAATAATATATACGGATGTGTATTGATATGCTCTCACAGAATTATTTCCATCCGTGTAGGTAATTACTACGGATGGCAGCACTATCGTACGAAACAGCAGCTGTTTCCGCAGTAGCTATCCGGTTCCTGTTTAGTTTTACATTAAAAGTAATTAATTATTAACAGAAAGAGTATTGCGCCGTGACCCACGAGTAAAATCATCCTAACCCGTGCGTTTGCTATACTGAAAATGGAATTATCAATCGATGCGTAACGTGTTTGGTGAGTGTGTCACGTTAAATCGAGTCTTTAAAAAGTCTGGATTTTTTTATTAATTTTTTTTCATTCCACGAAATTCGTTATCAAGATGTATTTTGTCCTCGCATAATAAATTGTAACAGCAATGAATCAGGGTAAGGGGAAATGGCAATTAAAAATATTCGCATCAATCTGTAGAGGTTATGTTTCCATTGAATTAAGGATTTGTCAAGTCCTGATAAAAAGCACGCGAAGGGAGAGCAGTCTTTGCGCGTGTCATTCAAAAAACGCGCTAACTACACTAATAACACATCTAGACGCAGATGACGGATCTTTGTACTCGGTTTTTCGTAGAATCAGCAAAAAATCGTAAGCGTGCATTAGTTAAGCGTCTTATATTCCGTTGCGTACATATATTCCTCATTATCTCGTGATAGCCCGTTATATAACAATATCATAATACCTAATTAAATGCCACTGTAGTGTATATAATCACGTGTTATTTAAAATCATCCATTTCGATTGCCTTTTTTTTTTTTTTGCTCAGCGTATATATTTACGGTATACATTTAAAAAACACGAGAGAAGGTCTGATAACGCAGAGAGATAAAGGTGTAAAATATGAACAAACATGAGGATCGTTTACTTAGAAGATTCGCTTATGAGATAGATCGCGTAATGCGTTTCCGCTTCTTATCTCGTGTTCTTTTTCCCCGCTGCGGGAATCGACTTCATCCTCTTCGACTGCTTCTTTTTCTTCTGTTTCTTCTTTGAAATCTTATGCCCACGAGAATCGGCAGAATCGTTATCCGACGGAGAACTGTCGCAGAGAGGAACGATCAGAGGTTGCAATTGTATATGGGCCCGCGAGGTCGACTTGGTCACGGTTTTCGCACCGTTGGAAACGGAACGAGTGGAGCCGTTTTTACCGTTCTTACGTCTGGATTCGACTTTGCGTTGCCGTGTTTCCATCCTCGATGGTACCTCGAGTGTGATCAATTTTAAAGAATCTGCATTAATCGTTAAGAACGACGTCTTGCCGCGACGCGTTTCTTGCACGCTGGAATTTAGATTTACTATTCTCTGCCATTTGAAGGGCGATTTCTTTTTCTTCGGTTTCCGCTCGGCATCTCGACGTTGATTTTCGACTTCCGGGCTGGTGTCTCTCGAGCGTGTTAAAACCTTACACCTGAACTGTTTCTGCGCTCTATCCACGCCACCTTCCGTGTTAATATAATCGAATGATTGCAATTTTTTCGTGCAAGATCTGCAAATAAAATAATACGGAGTACCGAAAGCTTAACGTTTAATACTGTTATATCTAAACGTTTATTGTTAGTACGAGAAAACTCTGTGTACTTGAGTAACACGTCCTTATCCCCTTTGTCTTGCGTTATCGTCAGATTAGAAACTCCCCAACTTAATGGTCCCTTTATAAAAGGATGTTCAATCCTCTCAATACTTTCCGCGACGTTAAGTGGCACTCCCATCCATATCTGTTGTCGCAGCGAATTAACTTTAATCTGTATATCCTGACTTCTCAATGATCGCGGGGAACGATGTCTCAGAGTTCTACGCGACATTAAAATTCGAACAATAGAGATTACTTTTCTATCATCGTTTCTCTCCTGAGAACATTGTTTGAAACATTTCTGACCTAACGAAGCGAAGGCAGTGCGATTGTATGTCTTTCGGTTCTTCCTTGCTGGTCCTTAGAGTCTCATCCAATGACACGCTACATGGTCTCACTATTTTTGGTAGGACTAAATCATCGCTGAGTATGTCCTCCTTATCCTTGTCCATAAATTGAATGGTTTCACCTTTGAGATATATATGCATTTTTACCGAGAAGTCAAGTCCTAACTCTTTTATTACTGACTACATTTAATTATGTTTCAGTATCACACTTTTACCTTCCGGTTTCACTAGGAATCCTTCGTCTGCTGAATCGGTATAATCGCATAAATCGCTGCCAGGATCAGCGGTCGGTAAATCCATTACCGTTCTCCTGGTCTATGCACAAATCCGCTAATATAAGTTAATTAATATGTTTGAACGCTGAACGGTGAATAATTACCAGTATTTTCTTGCGTCGCAGGTAGCTTCTGCTAGTGGTGGCGGTGGTGGTTGCTTTTCTGCACCTTCTCTTCGCCAGTTCCAAGCTTCGGGGAGGAACGAACGTAGGAGTAGGCGGTGGCGCGCATAAATATTGCGGAGAAACGATGGGTTCTCTCACAGCGTAGGTCCATGCATCTTCCACGAAATCTGATCCTTCTTTCTCCGATGCAGTACTGTCCGACGTGCCTCCTTCGTCGCTAACAAAGAACAGAATTGATTTATCACCCGAAGAGCTATCAAAAGTTTAAATAACGAAGTACATGTACCTGGAGTAGTCGGTCAAGTCGATGTTCGTCGGTTCCTCGGCACTGGACCCCTCCTTCATCAGCCTGGCAATTATTTTATTCCGAAGTCTTTCCTTCGTTACGCAATCAACAGTTCAATGATTGAAGTATGTAAAAATATCACAGCGTTAGGGTTTAACGATATTCCAATAGCAAAGGATGACGAGATACCTTGATAGGATCCGGATCGAAGAAATCCAACAGAGTTTCGCAGAACACTTTCCCGATTTGTTCAAAATCTTGAGTAGAAAAGTGGGTTCCACATCTGGATCCTATTTTAGTTCCTCCCATCGACGCCTCCATCGTGTAACTATTCTGCACTCCCATAGACCAAACCACCACTCTTCCCGTGCCTTCTTTGCCTTTCTCCACGTGAAACTTGCAGTTTTCGAACGAGAACTAAGAGGTAGGCGCTGCTTGAATTTAAAGCGTACGATGTGCGATAGAATATGCGTAATTTAAATTGTCCACCTTGTCGGCAGCGTTCTTGTGAAGCATAAGAGGGAACACCTGTTCGGAGAGTCTCGACTGCGGAACCGTTCTCTTGCTCTCGCAGCCGTAAACGAATATATTATGTTTCCTTGAATGAGCGTGGAGATCGCAATAAATAGCCACCCCGCATTCTTCGAGCAGCCGCCGGATCATTAACTTCGTATGCCAGACTGACGGATAGCTCTCTCTCATTACTGTTCTGTACTGCCTATTCAAATCTTTCCCCGACAGCGAGCAACGATTGTTGCCAATGATAACACCATCTGGATTTAGCATGGGTACCAGTTTGAACACGAACCTCTCACGAAGTACCTGTCGGTCGTGAAGTTCCGTTACAAAATTGATAACCTCAGCCCCAGCAATCTTCGGAAATGGAAAATGAAAAAGGATAAAGTTTCGTCTTGCGCTTACCCTTGCCTGATTCGATTCTCCGGTTAGAAAATCGATGATCCCCTTCATGGTCCAACTGGACGGCGTTTCTCCAGGGTGAACTCTCGCCGTAATAACGACGCCTCTTTTTCTTCGTACCTCTTCGTCATAAGTAGGGGCAGTGATAGTTAAATAGTAGACGCCATTTCCAGCCAGCGTCCGGCACAACAGTCGTAACTTGGTATATCTAGTTTTCATGGGATCCGCAACCAGCTTAGCGAGATACTCCTAGAGATTGCAATCAATTCTTCCATCTTATTCTATATGGTTGACAAATATGTTTAGACGTATCTTGTATTGTACAGGCTTTCCTAATATCAAATTCCACGCAAACGGTCAATGAGCGAATGGCAATCAAAGGATCAAGTTTCCACTGTTTTACCTGCAGATCGGTATAGGTGTACGGATAGCAGTGTGCCAAGTAGACGGTGTCTCTATCGTGTGGGAAAGAGACATTGAACGTCAACGTGTGCTTTTCCTTTTCTTCGTCGCTTCTGGAAAGGAGATAGAATCAGAACCATAAATCTCGAGAGCATATCAAGAATGCAAAGCAGAGAAGCACACGATGTCGAATCACGTACGATGAATCGTTTTTATAATAGGCGATGTTCTCCCCGCATCTTCTCCAGCCAACGGCTCGTTTCTTCGCATCTTCAGTCGAGTACAAGAGAGGTCGAAGCCCCTCGTTATATAAACTGTCTTCTTTGCAAAGATTCACAATGGATAATCTAAAATCATGCAATCGAAGTAATTGAAGCCCTCCTTCTATTTTATCTTTCGAAATTTTTGCGAAGAAGACAGCGATCACCTGTAGGTAGTCCTACTCCTCGTGTTCGATATCCGGAAGTAATACCACTGCGTATGTCGTTGAGTATAAAAATCCTTTCTAAGATAAAGCTGATAATACGTGTCAGTGATTTTCACGACTTTGCAAAGATTCCCAGATTCGAAACGGGATTCAAAGTGCAGGTCGGTGTTATTGTCCACCGGAGAAGACGATCTGGTTACAAAGAACACATTGTTGCTGGTGTCGACGACCTGTGAAACGTTTCCAATCGAATCCGCTGGAAATTCCGATGGGAACGGTGCCACCGTACTTCCACCCACGCACGATCTGCTAAACTGTTGATCGTTGGATACATACATATATGTACACGTAAACACAGAGGGTAATATTAAAATCTTAGTAGTTGCATTTTCGAGACGATGACTCTGTTCTACTCTTAAGCTAATTTTGTCCTGTATACGAAAGTTATCGATCATTCGAGTCCTAGTTAGAACTGTAACCGCGTTCAATTACGATGAACGAGCGTTGACTCACATAATTAGCGACGCTTGTCGGATGGTACCGAAATATCACAGTTCCAAACTCGTCTCCCAATGGTTTTGGTCTTGGTTCCTTTCCGGTTGGCACGTAGAACGGTTCCGGCGTGGTTGGTGCGTACTCTATATGCCTCACCTTCTCCGATAGTACCTGAAACATTAATTACTCAATCACGTCGTCCAAGTTGTCATTAAAACCAATCCTTTTTTATCTACTTGGCACTCTGTAGGCCATCTGGCTGCTTCCTGAATGATCCCATCTATCGTGCAGTGCGTGTCCAATGCGCTCCGAAGAGTTTCTTGCGGCTGGTCACTCCTGGCACCAAAGGGCACGGAGAACAACGACAATTCCGTTTCGCGTCTGGATATCTCGCAGCGGCCTAGCTGCAGCAGTTGCAGCTCCTGGAGTTTGTTGAACTTTGCCAGCGTGCTGCCTGTATCGACAGCAAAACGAGTGGTCGATTACTAGGACGTGGATCGTCCAGCGTTATTTACTTATACTTGCCAGGAATCGGTTGGACTGGGAAAAGCATTGCTTGCAGTTCCTTCACCTTGCTAGCGGATAACAGGCGATCTCTCATTGTTCGCTATCCCTCACCAGCCTCATCGTCCTCGTCGCAACGGACTTTCTCATTTTTCAGCGTTGTCTCCTCGACTCTCTCCGAACATTCAAAGTTATCATAACTGGAAACGCGATCCTCGATCCACAGGATTGTTTCGTCCGAAAACATCTTGCAGTCTTGTTCATTCTCTCAATTGTCCATTCTTTGCTCTCATCTGTTCGATTAACTCCTCGGCCATCCTGTTAGCCCTTTAAACGACGCTTGAAACGCAGGTGGTATTCTCTGGACGAATTTAGCGCGCGAACTACGAGCAAGGAACTTTGCCCCCCTCCGGAGAACAGCTATTTCATAAAAGCCCGTCGATTGCCTGACAACGGGGGCGGAGCCAGTGGCTCGATGATTGCTCGAAGCCCTCTGCTACCTCGAGGTTCGTCGCTCTGATAGTGGAACATTTGTATCGAACGAGGTCTGTCTCGTCTCGAACGCAAACCTTTTTTTTTTTTATCAATCCTTTTTCAACGTTTTTCCTATATCGTCTTCCTGTTTATTCACAGAAACCATTGCTCAGAGGACTATAGAAAAGATTATGAGACGAAAATGCAATACCTTTCTGTTTTCAGGCTCATTTAAATCTTTGAAGTATTTTCCATTTTATAAACATAAATCGATCAGGGGATTGGAGGTAATTGTCTGGGAAGTTCGGTTAATTTCAAGGAATTCGTTAAACGGGGTCTTCAGAGCTGTCTTAGGAATTCCTCCGTTTATGTAGCTGCACGGAACAGCCTGGTAAATTACAACCCTCTCTCTCTGCCTGCTTCTGAAAATTATTGATCAATCAACATTCACCGGGCACGAAGAATGGATGTACTGTTATTCGCTCGACAAACATTCTTCCCATCGATCGATGAGCTTCCAATTGATAGGTTGTAACCGATCGTCCACCTTTCTATGTCTCTCACTTTAAACAGAAGTTTTACGATACAGTTTCTACCAAACTTGTCTACTTTTTGTTCGACAGTGCGGCACGCTATTCGTTTTCTGTTGCAGATAGTTCAGTTTAGTTTTAACATTATTTGAAGCATTCCAAGAAGAAAAGTACCTAAAAACCGAAGATGGGTCGCACTGTGACTGTAGCAGTTTGCACGTTGAATCAATGGGCGATGGACTTCGATGGGAACTCTCGGAGGATTTTGCAAAGTATTCAGAAAGCTAAGGACGCTGGCGCTACTTACAGGAGTGGTCCAGAATTGGAAATTTGGTAAAAGTTATTCGCTGGAAATAAATTGTCTGTTAACCTGCTCACTACGGCAAAATTTTCTAATGTGGACGTAACTGTACGTAGACGTATTAATTTGTTCCTTCTTTCAACAGTGGTTATAGCTGCGAGGACCATTTTTATGAGTCGGACACGTTGCTCCACAGCTGGGAGGTACTCGCGACAATCCTCAAATCACCCGTTGCTGAGGATATGCTGATAGACGTTGGTATGCCGGTGATGCATAAGAATGTCACGTACAACTGCAGGGTAGCGTTTTGGAATCGTCGAATCTTGCTGATCAGACCCAAGATGCAACTGTGCGAGGATGGCAATTACAGAGAATCCAGGTGGTTTTCGCCGTGGACTAAGGTTACTCTTTCAGTTGCATATCCGATAAAATTCTTTTTCTATAGAATCTATATAGTCTGTCTATATACGTCAATTGTTGATGCAGGAACGTACGGTGGAGGATTATTTTTTGCCTAGAATGATATCCGAGATCACTAGCCAGAGGTTAGTGCCATTTGGCGACGCTGTTATTTCGACCAGAGACACGTGCGTGGGTTTCGAGATCTGCGAGGAATTGTGGAACCCAATGAGCAATCACATTCCCATGTCCTTGGATGGCGTAGAAATTATCGCAAATGGTAACTGAAAGAGTTATTTCTCTTACTCTTTATATTCTCTTTTTAAAATGTTTTACTCAAAGCAGATCTTTATTTTTAAAAGGTAGCGGCTCGTACTTTGAGCTACGAAAAGGATATGTCACTGTGGACCTCGTTAAATCGGCTACGTTCAAATCAGGTGGTTGTTATATGTTCAGCAACTTGCGCGGATGCGATGGTTCTAGAGTCTACTTTAACGGCGGTTCTTCCATTACGTTGAATGGTCAGATCTTGAACCGTGGCAAACAATTTTCTCTGGACGATGTGGAGGTTACTGTCGCAACCTTTGATCTGGAGAATATAAGGTTCGCAATGTTTATTAAAGCATCAATTTTTTACTCGAAATAATTGTTGTCGTTCTTCGTAGAAGCTACAGGAACAACATTAGATCACGGTCCCACTTAGCTGCTAAGTCTCCAAGCTATCCACGAGTAAAAGTGGACTTCGCCTTGACTTCTGAAAATTTCATCTCGATTCCTCCGGATCTACCTATTGACGTGGATTTGGGCCCTTACGAGAATGAAAATATAACGGGCAAGCTTGTTTATCATACACCAGAAGAAGAAATTTCAATGGCTCCCGCTTGTTGGCTTTGGGACTATCTCAGGTTTATTACCATCTCCATAATCATATGTCAAATACAGGTCTATGCAATTGCTGTCCGTGCGGGAAAAGATTTCGATGAGAGCAGTAGTGGTATCACTACAATGGTGTGAGTTACACAGGCGCGTATGCTACGTCCGATTAATTTAGGGTGATCGAGTTGCACAGTCCTACGTTAAAACGATCAAAGTGTTTATTCCCTGTTATTTTTGTCAAAAGGCGTTCTTGCCAAGGTGGATTCTTCTTACCTTTGAGCGGTGGCGTCGACTCAGCGTCATCAGCATGTATGGTTTACTCCATGTGCGACATGATCGTGGACGCGGTTAATAAAGGAAGTATGTGTCGCTTGTTTTGGAACACGCGTAAAGGAATGTTTGTAATAAATATTTTCTGTCAGATGCGCAGGTATTGTCCGACATCAGGAAAATAGTTGGCGATTGTGAATACATTCCGACCGATCCGAAGCAATTGTGTAACACTATTCTTGTCACGTGCTATATGGGCACCGAAAATTCGTCCATCGAAACGAAGACACGAGCTGCTGAACTTGCTAATCAGATCGGTTCCTATCATCATAGTATAGTAATTGACGTTGCTGTGTCCGCTATCCTAACCATTTTTCAACAAGTCACCAAATTGACCCCAAGATTTAAGGTGCAAGGAGGATCTCCGAGAGAGAATTTAGCTTTACAAAATATACAGGTGGGTTTCCATACCTTTATCTATTATCCTCCAAAGAAATGAGCAAAATTTCGATTGTTTTTAATCTTTTAGGCTCGCTTGAGAATGGTGATAGCTTATTTGTTTGCTCAATTGATGCTTTGGGTCAGTGGTCGGCCTGGCGGACTTCTTGTGCTAGGAAGCAGTAACGTGGATGAGGCACTGCGAGGATATTTTACTAAATACGATTGTAGCAGTGCCGATATCAATCCTATCGGTGGAATTGCGAAAAACGATTTGAAATCGTTCCTTACCTATTTCAGGTCAATATCCAATCTGTGATATATTTTATTATACAGCTGACTGCTTACTGCTGTGATGTCCGAACGTTCAGTAGGAATTATATCTGAGAAATTTTGTAAAAATTAATCGAAAGTGTAGATTAATAATCGTTAAGATCATTTCAGAAAGAAACATGGGATAAGTGCCTTAGATGGTATTCTGAATGCTCCTCCAACAGCAGAATTGGAACCTCTTCAAGGTGGACTACTCTCGCAGCTTGATGAGGTTGATATGGGTATGACGTACAAGGAACTTGGTACTTTTGGACGTTTAAGAAAGCAGGATTGTGCCGGTCCTTTTACAATGTTTTGCAGACTCGTCTACATGTGGGATAAATCTTCTCCTAAAGAAGTAAATACAGTTTATTGTGATCGTAAATCGTGTGCGTATCCATATTTGTAAATTTCGATGTACTCGTAGGTGGCGGATAAGGTGAAACACTTTTATAGATGTTACGCGATAAATCGGCATAAAATGACCATCTTGACACCATCTTGTCATGCAGAGACCTACAGTCCAGACGACAATAGATTCGACCACCGACCGTTCCTATATAATCACACGTGGAAATGGCAGTTTAATGCGATCGAGGAACAGGTTTGTTGCGTTTAAGTATATACTATGTACAGTATCCGATGAAGTGCTCTTCCATAATTTAAAAAAACAGAAAAAACACACACATACACTGTACACTTGAAAACGAAGGCTAATATTTAAAAAGAAATGACTGATCGTAGGTGAAATGTCTTCTTAACGAGGAGAAATCACCGAGAGATCGAAAGGACACACCGAAGATACAGGCGAAGCCCAGATACATACGGTTCAGCTCCGGGATTAGTAGTGAGTAAATAAAAAAAAAAAAACACACAAGTGTGCGTTATCGCTGATCAAGCTCGAGTCATGGAGGACGCAAATGCAATGCGAAATCGTCTCTGAGAGAGCGATTTCCCCTCGCTTCTTTATCGAGCTAAACAGCGTTCAACGACGAAAAAAACACCGTTCCCGAAGAGTCGGAGTCGAGCGGGCAGCCGACAAACGACCATCCAGTTATTTTGACCCACCGTGTACGCATACTCGTTCGCCGCGTATCTGCGTCGAAGAATCAATCACACACCGGCATCATTCTCTGTTGCAGATAAAACACATCCTGGAGTAGTAGTTTAACCGTAGCAGTAGCTCTCTCTGTCTCTTATCATTTTAATATTGCAGCCTTGCGAGCTCGTCGAAACAGAGCCTTGCTAGCTGACCATTCGCACAATCGTTCCATCCATTCTTCCATTGGTGCTGCTTCTTCGGTTAGAGACCCCTCTACCAGCAGGTTCCGTCTACGTTTTGTCCTGAAGAGACTCGTGACTGGAAAGATCGCGTCACTCTTAGATTGTATTATAACAATGCAATTAATGAGTAACCGTACGTCTATCAAAGATAAAAATCTATACATATATATTTATGTGAATTTGTGGAAACGAGTTTTGATGTCCCTAGGCACTCTCTTCGGACGTTCTTCATCTGTTAAACGAAATATACAAAGTATATAACAATATCTTGGAGAAACAATTTTCTCAACCCTCATCGAGATGTTACCGTTGCACAAGTCTACAAGTACAATATAAGAATACCGCCGTAGAAAGTAAGAGACGCCGCGTGCATATAATATTAATTTTATTGTCTTTTTCGTTTTTTACGTACACAAAACCGCGCATATTCGCATTTCATCGGGGTTAACATCAGCGTATCAATGTTGATCGAGTTCAGAATCTAGATCGACACCCTAAAGACGGATTAGTTGACGGTTTTCAATTCTCCAAAGAATGCGCTATACACGGTACGCTGAACATTCGTGCAGAGCACACATTTCTTTTTCTTTTTTTTTTCCTCACACACACACAATAGCTTACATACACACGTACACACGAGCGCGGGTCACATAGCGCACCTTACCGATTCTTACTTTTACGCAACAAGAAAAAGAGTAAGTCACGTCTGTAGACAATAATAACGACGATATACATATATTTCTATGTATATATCTATATATATATATATATTTATATATTAATAATAAAGACAATAACCAGAATCATTAATGGAGCAGCAATAACGATGTCAATAATAATAATAATAATAATAATAATAATAATAATAATAATAATAATAATATTAATAATAATAATAATAATAATAATAATAATAATAATAATAATAATAATAATAATAATAATATAATATTAATTATTGCGGTAGTACTAGGGGGGTGATAAAGTCCCGACGCGTGGAAACGTCAAGATAAATAACTATTGGTGAATATGGGTGTAAATGATAACAGGTATAAATGGAGATTCGTAATAATAATGATAGTAGAGATATCTCTAAGTGATAGTGTTTCAGACAATACTGGACGTAAATTAAATAATCATAATAGAAATAATAAAAATAATAATAATAATAAAATAGCAATAATAATAAAATATTAGCGATAAAATATTGTTCGTGATAATGAGACAGATTGCGACGAGAAGTACCATTGTCCTCGAGTATTACCAAGGGAAAGAACGCGAAGATATAGTATACATTATCCATAAGAAAAGGTACTGAATAATCTAAGGTTAAGACTCTGTTTCGTCTCGTGCAACCCGAGTAACGTTACCTATATGTACAGTTCGTCCAATATTCCTCGACCGAGCGTTATTAAATTCGTCGTTTGGTATACTGGAGAATCATAAAGGATCTCGAAAGTACTCTTTTTAACAACTATTTGTATACGATTAACTATTTACACTGCTCGCGAGCTTCCCGAAGGCATCCAACCTTCCTTATTCGACCAACTGCACCGCGGTACTAAATGTACATTTCGAGATTGTTGTACCTGCTTTCGGTCCTTTTTTTTCTTGTCTGTATACAATCAGAGAAATATAGCACGCGATATGCTCGAACTGCATGATTAACTACAAATTCCAAGTATACATCTAGAAGATTCTATTTTCAACATCTCTTGATTCCTTTATGTAAACAGATCTCCATTCTCGCGTTTATACTATTATTATATTATATGTATATATATCGATTTCTTTACAACGAATTAAGATTACGATTCGGAAGAGCGACCGCGCGCTGGATTCAGCACCCGATTCGACTCAAAAAGTATGCATACCCGTTTCGCGGACTATAATTCGATTTGCTGCCACCAGATCTCTACTACGTCTACTTACTTAACGTAACTGGGATTTAGTTCACTCGCGGAATCATAAATTCTTCGCCCCCCATGAAGACTCGAATCACTTCTTCAACGATAAGCCGAGTCGCGAACCGATTTCATCCGCGCATCGCTCCAAATTAACACGTATGCCCTACCACCGTAGAATTGCACGAAACCCCATTTGTGTTGGTGTGTACGTAAGTGGCACGGCTCTTTGCTTTTCTCTGGTGCCGATGTTTCAAGTAAAATACTTTCAACCGCTACAACCGCGGCTAGTATGGAACCTAAAATTAGTCAAGGATTAAAAGTACAATTGAAAAGTAAACGAGATAATGGTTTCCAAATACGTACAGAGCCGTGTTTAAAAAAAAAAAAAAAAAAAAAACAATGTGTATGTGTGTGTATCGTGTAATCTCACTCCGCTATGTCGGTGCGTATCCCCACGAAAGAACCAAGGTGCAAGAAGCGAAATCTTGTGCGCGGAGGAGCGAGTAAAATCGTGTCTTATTATATCACAGATTTCCCAAGGTGCGTACCGATAGGCGTCTATTAATTAAAAACGAAAGAAAAGAAAAAAAAAAGAAAACAAAGAAAAGATTCGTTCTCGCAACGTATCTCCCCGAACGCGTCAGTCAAAACGAGGAACGCACTAATTAGAAGTAAGAAAAATTACCTCGAGACACGATATGTTTACCGAAGGTGTATCGTTATCTCGTTGTAACGAAAATTCGTGAAGTATCCGACACGTCCCGCATCGATGTTAGATACTTCGACGTAATTTTGCACCCTCTAAGTCGGAAAGCAACGTAACTTGCCGTTCATCGCGCAAAGAAATAAAGAAAAAAAAAAGAAAAAAAAAACAATAATACTAATCGTTCGAAGAAAAGAACCGCGCTGTCCTACCTCTCGCGCAAGGAGACCTCGTCGACGAGAAGAAACGATCGTCATTCCTGAAACGTTCGATCCGAGTCTTCGGGTGTAATTTTTCGCGCCTTCGATTTGTCCCCCCCATTCTCGTAACCTATAGATAGCGATAGCCTACGCATATACATACATGTACATTATATATACCTACAGTCGGTAAGAAGTAACACGGTACAAGACCGCGTACCTCGATTAGCGCAATACTGTGCATACAAAATGTTTATATTTTCATTTAACGTTCTGTGGGATCGCGGATCAACCCGAGTTTCACGGACAATCACCAATTCCATGCGGAATTCCACGGCAAATCCGATCGTCATCGGTCCTCGATGCCGTCGTGTGTCACCGCTAAAGGGGAAACCACCTGCAGGTACTTTTCGCGCGACGTTTACTTCGGGATCCGTCCGATGGTGTTAAACGATGCTCGATGGGTGAAAGGGTCGCGGAGCCATTTATCCTCTTCTGCTCTTGTTGGTCCACTTGCCGTTCCCGTTCCTGTTCCCGTTCCCGTTGGTCACCCGGTGTTCGTGATCAGAAGCTGGAGGCTCGACCCAGATGCAACAATGTCGTGGCGCGTTGAAGAGGCGCTTCGAGGGTTTTCGAGGCTGACTTTACGCAGCTGTCCGTATTCCGCGAGTCCCGTTGCAACAGGCCACCCTGAAGAGTTACATGACCAAGAACAATTTCGTGTTCTTGAATCTGCTATTCTTTTACGTTCGAATATCGTATTCTTTCCGCTTGTTTCCTTCGGTACTCTACTTCAATAACTCGTTTACTTTCTTTCTATTTTATTCTCTGACGGAACTACGATTCTCTTTCGATCCGCTTTGTATTTCTTCGTTCGTATCTCCCCTAACCCCTTTCCCAACCACCCTCCCTCCCATACTTTACCCTAGCTTCGTAATTATCTATTTCGAACGTTCCTGTCTCTCGTGCCTCTGTTCCCCGTTCTCGTGGAACGAAGAAACACGGCGGTCAACGACACGTTCTCGTTACCTGTTTTTTTTTTATTCGTTTACTCGTTTTTTTTATTTTATACGACGACATCCTAAACGGTCATAAACTCTACTCTAGTCGGAGTCTACGTGCGCACCTGGAGCAACATGTTGGCGAAATTGCTGTTGGTGAACTTGAAATGTCGCTTATCGTAGAACTTCAACAACGCCGGGCTGTACGGATGCTTATCTTTCAGGTGAAGGTAATGAACCTCTGGCTCCTGCGTCGTGTGACCACATTCTTCGCATACGTACACCTAAATAGAACGAACGGAAACAAAGTCACCGGTTAACTTTCTGAGAACTGTACGACGCAATATAATTTCATATCGCGTTTTACTTTTTTCTTTCTCTAAACAGATGACTATGTCGCAACCGCTTTGCGAAGCTTTCATTTCTCACCTTTGTGCGACGTTCCTTATACGCGTACTGATGCTGAACACCGTGAACCTTAAGGCAGTGACTTTCCAGAGAGCACCTCTGGGTGAAGCTCTTCTCACAGAGATTGCACTTGTAGGGCCGAACGCCGGTGTGCGTCCTGGTGTGCCTCTTCAGGTCGAACGTGTCGTTGAAACCCTTGCCGCAGAACGTGCACAGGTAACGTTTCACGTCGCTGTGGCATTTCATGTGACGATTCAACAGCCGCTGCAGGCTGAAGTTCTTACTGCATACGCGGCACGTGAAGCGGTTCGGATCGTCGTCCTGAAAAACGAACGAGTCCTCTTGTTCTATAAACGTTGCTCGCATTCTCCGCTGTTATGAACACGCAGGACTGCATATAAAATATGTAACGACGGTAAACTGGAACGTTAATCTGGGGACTAGGATCTAGGCGTGTTGAGCGTTGAATCTAAAGTTCGAGGAATGCTAATCGCGTTGCGGATTAATAAAATATGCGATTTATGGTGAGGAAAAGCATTGAAGAATGACGTTTACCTTGCCAGGCGGAGGTCGGGTTGCCCTCTCTTCCTCGCGATTAGCCGCCGCCTGTCTCTGACCCTCGATCGCCAGCGGATTTTTAATCCCGTGCCCGCCGTTGACGAATTCCAGCTGACAGTCACCGGGCAGCCCCAGCTACAACGAATGACCCGTTAACCTTATCGATCAAGGTGTTCTCCTTACGATTAATACCGGTGATAGTGGATGAAGCACTCAATTTGATTGGCATTGCATATAATCGTGCGATCGCGTCGATTTCGATACGATTTAATGGAAACGACGCAACAATTCGAATGTCCATGTGGCAGTGTTCGACCGTCATAGAATGGTAAGTGAAATTTCGGATTTGAAAACTTTCATCCGAGATAGAACAAGAGCCAGAGGGCAACAGTGCCATACAGATTCCTTCGGTCGCGTTCAACTTCGAGAAGAAGAGGTATGCTTTTGCCTGGATCAATTTCGGGTGCTTACCCTTTGCTGTAGTACACCGACCCGTTGCGTCAGCGGTGGTTCTCCGACTGGTCCAGCCGGTTGCACGGTGTTCACCGACGCGGAGGACACGCCGGCTGCCGGGCTGGGCGCGTGTTCCATTAAGGCACAGGATGGGGAGGTGCTCGTCGACGCCGCGTCCAACGAACAGCTCGCTGCACCGGGACTTGGCAAACTTCCGCCCACGCTGCTACCTGAATCTAGTTCCAGACCTTAAAATCAATATAGTCGAATATTTACAGCTACACTCGAGTGCGTTACGGCTGACTTTCTTAATCGATTATCGCGTTGAACACGACGGGTTAGGTTGGCGATTGACCGACCAGGAGATATTTCGCAGCGTTTTGTTTTCTTATCCATGACTGGGTTGCGCAGTATCTCAGCATCTTTCGAAAATATCTCCGAACGTTCAATGCATTAACACACTCACCGCTGATGATATTTAGCGATTTCATTTGCTTAAATACGTTCGATTAACGCCAACTGGCGCATTGTTGTGTGGATACTTTGGAAAAATTTTAATGCCGACGTTACTTCTATTTGGAACGGTCGTTCGTACGCAGTGAATGTGTTAAGGAGTACTTATTAAATAAATAGCGTTTATACAAGTTGTTTCATAAAGGATGAAACGGAAATGGGGAGGTAATAAACACTAACCACTACCGGTGAAGCTTAATCCCGGACTTAGCAGCCCTTGATGCTGCTGGTGAGGAGACGTCGCGGCAGTTTGCTGTTGCTGTTGTTGTTGCTGTTGTTGCTGCTGCTGCTGCTGCTGTTGCTGCAGTTGCACCTGTATCTGCAACTGCTGCAGTTGCGGCTCCGATTGGTGCTGGTGATTCTGGTTAATGTGGAGCGCCAGCTCAGGCCGTTCCTTCGAAACCGACTGGTAGCTCGATTCGGCTGTGGTATAAGCCAACCCTAATTTCGAGGTGCTGAAATGTTGAGGAGCTGCCGTGTAGTGCCTGAACAAAGATGGTTGTTTATTTGTATTATTTTAGAATGGTCGGCGAAGCAACTTTCGATTCCGCTCGAACGTCGATCTACTACTCGTAGACCGATGGCTGGATCACCGGGTCGATCTTTCGGCCGATTATTCGACTAGTCTCGAAGGGGCAGACGTAATTCACACTGGCGGACATTGTCTGCAAATCGTATCGCTGGTAACAGGCTATACCCGAAGACTACGTCCGTGAGTGTGCAGACGCGTTTTCAGCGGAGGCGTATATCGCGTGCGAACATCGAAAGCAGCTCGATACCGAGAAACGAATCAGCCGGGGGCATTCACCTCGATGTGTCGAATCCCCTGGTCAAGGCCATGCTGTGCTCTGGGAAAGGATCGACGCTCGGTTCCACGGGAGTCGTCATTTGCCCGCCGTCCTGCCCGATCCCGCTCCCAGCCGAGGCGGGGGAGTGCAGCGACTCTTCCAGGAGATCGTTGCTGCCGTCCTCGGCTGGTAACCTCGGCAAGAAGAGGTCGGCGGCGTCGCTCAGGCTTTCCAGCAGTGCGGTGTGATCCGAAGGTGAGCTGAAGGTCAACGTCGCGGTGAACTGCAGCGGATCGACCACCGCGCCCGTCACCATGTCCACCATCATCCCCGTGTCGGTCATGTCGTAAGCACCGTACTGTCCCGACAGCAAATCGTTCGCCTGGATCTTGTACGGTGACAAGTCTTCTTCCTCTTTGAACGTCAAACCGTACGACGCGCATACGTTCTGCAGAAGCGAGTATTGCTTGCCCTCCTGGGCGTTGTACTGGGAGTGCTGCGAGTTCACGTCCTGCTGGCCAGTGTCGCATTCCATTCCTACCGTCGGTGACGGCGTCAGGTATCCGTTTCCTAAAATATTAGATATTTCCAGCCTTTTATTCGAAACGTAAATCACCCCGACACACTGTCATTGCGCGATCCCATTTTACACGGTCAGTCTCGATAGGATCGAAGACGCGTTCTTTCGGCGCGGAAGAAAAGAGAAGAGGTTCGTTGACGATGATATCCTACCTTGAGTGGTGTTGTACTGATTCGCGAAATTGGCCAGATTGTTCCCACCTTTGAGGGATTCGTAGAAGGGCGGCAAAGAGCCGGTAGGCGGCGAACTTGGCCCGTAGTTACCACGGCCGCCGTTTCCGCCGGGGTTCATTCCTCCTCCAGCGCCGCCGCCCACGGCACCGCCGCCGCCGCTGCCGCCCGTCACCGTCCCGCCTCCGCAGTAGCTCCCACTTCCGCCAGAGTTCGTAGAGGAAGAGCCGGCAGAGTTGCTGGACCCGCCGCTAGAACCGGAACTGCCGTTGCTGCCGGAACTGGACGATCTCCCGTGGCCAGCAGCCGCGTGGACCACCTGGGGACCGGAGAGTCTCATGGCCAGAAAAGGCCTGGCGATGCCGATCGCGCGCGACACTTTCGCGCCTTCGCGGCCTCGCTCCTCGTCCTCCTCCTTTCTCTTCGGGACCGCGTAATCGATCGGTTGTTCCTGCAAAGATAACGAGCAATGTCAGCCACCGTCGCGCGATCGATTAACATATCTGGTACCGATTATCATATTCATCTGTATTCATGAAATTCTCCTCGGCGTCGATGTTACGCGAAAGGGGAAAAGTAGGGGAACGCGGGAAAGTCTACCTTCGTCGTTCCTGCTTGCTATTCTTACCAAGGATAAATATGGCAAATCGCATGCTAATAGGATTATTTCTATGAATCGACAGTTTTCGCCGTGACACAGAAATGAAACCGCGCGTTCGAGAAGCGAATTAAGTGAATTAACCGATATGGGCTGGGAGAGGGTGAGGTTACCTGTTCCGGTTCCCGAGTCTGTGGCATCTCCACCTTGTCCTCCCTTCGAGACGCCGGCTGGCTCTGCGAGGGAACCCTCTGTATCACCGAGACTCTGGTCGGCGGCTCTACCCGCGGTGTTTTCGGTGGTGTACTCGGTCTTGGCAACACTAGCTTCTCCGATTTCGCGAGAAACTGAGAAGCATCGCTGGAGGAGGGCGCGATCGGCGGGCTACTGTACTCCTTGCGTTCCGCCCTGGTCAGGACGTGACCTCTGCTCCCGTACGGGACATCGCCGCCGAGGATGCTCGAGATGAACCGTCGGGGCGGTGTGCTGGTCGGTGTGCTCGTCGACTGCCACTGTGGCGGAGGAGAGGACGCTGGGCTGCTGCTGCGGAGGGACTCTGGAGTCGTTGCACGGTCATCGTCAGTCTTTTCGCGATCTACAAATAACGTACAGCGTTTTCGATCAATCGTGGTGATCATCGCGCACGCGGGAACCTAATGGTTTCCGCTTTGGTACCGCGAGCCACGGCCATTTATTAATGATTCATTGAAATTAGTCTATGTAACGTGCAGACGTACTCTGGGAAACATAACGTCATTCAGTGTCGAATGACGTGGCGCCTGTCGCGCTCGTAGAACGTCAGCGGAGACTAATAGCGGTCGATCGAACGCGTGGAAATTTTTTGGCGGGACACTGTTCGACGGTGCACCCGTAACAATACCGACGCGGTAAAATTAAAATTCGCAAATCTCGTTCGACTCGGCTGCCGTCGAAATTTCAATGCCCTACGCGTCTCGAATACGTAATGAGCGAACGGTCATAATATGGGCTCTCATCGTGGTAACAGGATGGCTGAATTTACGAGCAACCTTGACAGGGTTCGTAGGTACTACGGTACAGCGATACGTGCTATACTCTCTTTCCACGCGTCCTTCACGCACCGCCTCGTAATTCGTCCTCGACCAGTAACGCTCTTTCGTACGCGATCTAATCCGATCCGAGCAATCATTAGAAATCACTCGTTAAATATACCATTAACTCGACAGGCGCGTATACCATTCTCTAGAGAATGTAAGAGAAAATTGAGTCGGCGATGATAAAAAAGAAAACGCAAAGTGTAACAAGAACAAGCTGGACGAATTTCTAAAAGTGTTCCTCGGAGGCTTGGATTTAGCAGGAGTGGATGCGCGAGAACACGAGGGACGGCCTTGAAGGACGGGCGTTTGGATCGCGCGTACCCGCGTCTCGGTCGAGGTGTCTCTCCAATTATCGGGGCCCCGTTCCCGTCTGCATTCTCTTGACTTTGACACCGAGCGTGCGTTTCGCGAATGGAGCACGAGGACACCGCGTCGGCCGGCGAAGCCGTTCGAGCGTAAACCAGGAAATCGGCCGCGAGGACACGGCACCCGCTTTTTGCGAACACGTGCGGCGGCGAACACGCGCGCCGGTTACGCGGTCAACCACGAGGAAAGCCTTTTCCGCTCCTCGCTTTTTAACCGCACGCCGGCTCGTAATTAAGACCGCGGATCCATTTTTTAATCGTTGACAACGAGCAAACCGTAACCCCCGTCTACGTTAATTGCAGCCCCGTCTAATAGCCGAGGTGTATCGTGACCGGTTCGCGTTTTATTAACATTACAGACGAAGTTTCCCATTGTCTGGCGCGTTCGTTAATTTTTAATTGGCGCCGGAAGAAAATAATATCGATCTATATCAGGAACGGGTAAAGCTATCCCGTGCGTTGGCAAATCTCCCTGTCTCGCGCGGGGTCGTGTTGCGAGGCAACTTGTGCAACCAGAAACCACAGCTCCCGTGAAAATAGCAACACATCGTCTAGAAATAGCGTGCGACTACGTACAGACGACACGATCCGAACAGAAATAATAGAACCACTTCCCACTCGGAGGTATCGAACAGCTCGATCGTAGCGTAGTATGCATAGATGCGTTTTCCACGATGAGGGACACTCGAGTTCGCGAGTACCCAAACATTTCCAAACCTTGTACATCGTAACCCTCCCAGTGGAACGATCGTTACAAGTATTTTTAACGGCCTTCGTTCTGCCCGCAGAAATCGCGAGACACCACGTCCCTGAAGCGAGACGCGTTTCTACGACAGAAGAAATTTGGCGGCAGGACAGAGCCGGTGGGCCAGTCGTTCAGAGAATGCTTCTAACGACGCGTCTTTACGCAAGCGGTTGCGTCACACATGCGGAGTCGAAGGTAACAACGGGTTCGCGGTGGAGAGGAACCAAAATGGCGGTTCTGCTCGCGGTTGAGCAACCTTCCAGCAGAAAGAATCGACCCGTGTACGTGAGATTCTCCGACCAAATCCCTCGAACAGGTCCGGGGCCACGCTATAAATACCAACGCGGGCTTCGTGACCGGCGTACCGATCTCTTTCTTGGTCTTGCTTCTTCTTTCAGTCGCTTCTTCCCTCGTCGAAGGAAGTCTCCTTCTCTCTCTCTCTTTATCGCTTTACTTCTACCGTTCTCTGTCTTCTTTTCTTGTGTCTGGATGGAGATAGAGAGAGAGAGAGAGAGAGAGAGAGAGAGAGAGAGGGGGGAAGAAAGGGAGGCCACGGGAGAGCGAGAGAAAGAAGCAAGAACCGGTACTTCGAGTCTACACCGGACAGGAACGAGCTCCCTGCCGAGGGACTAGCGATGGCCATTCGAGTCTCCGCGTTGCGAGTTTTCGAGCAATTTAGCTGTACCAGGGGATCCAGTCGCCTCGAATCCTTATCGAGAGTCGAGGATCGCCAAGGGAGAAAGAGAGGAGGCTCGACCAGCCAGGGATCTTCGAAGACCGAACGGTCGTCTCCCGGTGAACGAGAAACATCTGATAGCCGTTCGTGCCTTGACCGTACGCAACACCATCGAGACGTTCCCACTGTCCTCTCGACAAGAAACTCGGCTCGACTCTCTCAGTTACTCTTCGATTTCCCATCGAGCGACTCATTGGAAAAGCGTCGATCGAGAAACCGAGTATCAGACGCCGCGAGATAAGATTTCGACGCGGCAGCCAGCGCACCGCGTAGACAGTTCCATTTTAAAATGAGAGCCAGCGAACTCGATCGCTGCGAAGATATGGTCCAAGGCGAGCGAGACTGCTCGACTCTGCCCTACGGGGCTCGACATTAAAAAGTAACGGGCCGAAGAGACCGCGCGATGACGAACACGCCGCGACCGTTCCGTTTGCCTTTTTTCCCCCGTTTGCTCCGGTCGTTTGTCCGTCGTCTTTGATCGCCCGTTGCGTCGATTACTTCCAACGATGGACGTACTCCGCGGTTTCTTCGAGGATCTCGAGCCTCAAATTATACTTCGAAGATCGCGTGCTACAAGTTTAAGTAACGCGCGCGAGCAAGTCGAGCCGAAGGAACGCGGCGTTCAAGTTCTCGATCGGAGGGAATGGTTCAGGGTGGATGTTTTGGCGGGAGAAGAGGCGACTCTTCAGCTATTGGACCGCGCGCGTCCGGTTGTCCGCTCGATCGAACGAAACACGCCTCAGCTTAGCCGACCTACTTACGCCCGACCACTCCCTCCGATCCTTTTTTTTTTCTTCCCCCGAGTTTTTCCCTTCCTTTCCTTTTGGCTACCCACAGAGCTACGAACCTTCACCGCTCGCACGCCACACCGTTTATCGTTTATCCGCGTCCGCACGGACGCTCGCCGTACCGAACAATGCGACTACTTTGTCTTTCGCCTATACAATGCGAGCCATCGACTCCGGTAGGAAGTGACTCTTGTCCTGCCAGGGAGCCATTTTTTGCTCGAGACCTGCAGATCAAAAGGTACCAATTGTCTCCCGTTTCGAAAGCGTACCATCGCTCGTTCGTAACCGATTCGCGTTGGTTCGTAATCGCTGCTGGAACCGAGGTAACCGCTCGACTCGCTTTATCAGTCACGAATCGAACTTTTGCGGTCAACCAGAAGTAATTGCTCCGGTAGACGACTATTGTCTCTCGTTCTATCGATACGATCTCTTTCCGCGTTAAACATTCGACGCTGATATCTCCCGATATTATAGTCTGGTTTTCGTAACAAGCCTTGGCGACAGTTTTCACAATCGTTCTAACCTGTTGCGCGATCAAACTACATATGCGACGCGATGACAATCACGAGGGTGACTAATTCGAGTCTAACTAGGCGACGACAGGTTCAGCCACCTCAACCTGCGCGCAGCTACCCCTTTATTAAGCCCCAGCGTGTAAGGCGACCCTTGGAACTTCCCTCTCCTGTTCGTCTACTCGCGAGTAGAGGAAAAAATTCCAATCGATCGAGCCCGGTAAAGATCGAGACGCATTTTGAAGCGTGAAACGCAAACTTATATACGACACACGCGTACGACCAATAAGGTGTGACTGATGAAAAGAATGCGCATTAGGAATAACAACGCGATCGACATTGTTCCGATGCGAGCATCGAATATGTGATGGCCGGTCGACGCGACGATTCGTTTCTGTCTCGCCTGTACAGTTACCAAGTTATTCGAAACATGGTAACGCGTTCGAATTTGCAGTACGTTCGAGTCATCGAGTACCGTCGTTAAAAACAGATCCGAAGAAAATTAAGAATCGCATCGATAAGCAATTACACGCGAAACTATACAAATGGTGTTACGCATTAAAATGCTATTAAGCATTAGCGTTGGAAAGCACGCTGTAAAGTATCCGAGGAACATTACGCTGAGTAATAACTGTAACACAAGAACAATTGTTCCGGCTTGGAGCTAGAAGACGTTCTAATCCGTCTAATTTCGACGAGTAACCGAAGGTAAAGGTAAGAGGTAAATCAAGATGGTAATCGTAAAAATTGGAGAATAAAAAAAGCAGCAATCCGTTGCATCCATGACCGCGTTCCACCTCGCTCGATGGTTCATCGATCGACAATCAGATTTGGTAAAATCGTCGGCGAGGTGCGAAGAGGAGAAGGTGAGAGAGGAGGAGGGTCCCCGTGGGGCGAGAGGCGGGTAGCTGCGGCGTATCTGCGTAGCGTTTGCGTAGCGGTACTGTGCGTGGGTCGAAGCATCGCGAACAGCAAGGTGACACTGTACACGAAGCCACACGGTTGCCTTACATAATGGAGTCTCCCTCCCCGTCGCGTCGCGTCGTCTCGCGTCGCCTCGCGTCGCCTCCCATCCTCCGTTAATTCTTCTTCTACCGTGGACACCTTTCTAGCGGCGCGGGACGGAAGATCAAGGCGAGACCATCTTCCTCCGCTGACCTTGGCACGCGGTGAAAAGTCTTTCGATCCCCCGCCCCAGCTCTCCAACGCATCGCCAATTCACTCGAGAGATCTCGTCGATGAACGATAGACTTTGATGTAAGCTCGCAAACATTTTCGAAGAAGAAAGAGGAAAGCTTGGTGGAGCTTCGACTTTTCTAATCCTGGCAGCGATCGCGGTGCATCGAGCTAGAGAAACGCGTCGCACGTGTCTTCGAGATCGACGCCGAAGCCTTGACATTCGTTGCGCCGCGCCGGCACATACGGCAACGTAATCAGTGTGTTCTACCTCTCGTTGCGTAGCGTTTTACAGGAAACGCGCAGGAAAAACCGGTACAATACCGGCGCGCGATCCAACGGACGTTCAACGTGCCTCTCGACTTCTATGTATATTCAACGGCGAAGCGGAAAATTTTTTCCTACTTTTCCCAACGCGATCGTAACTGTTCTGCGCGCGGACGGATTTTAATTAAATATCAATCGCTCGGAAAGAAAGATGAAAGATATTTCGACCCGCTTAGATCTCTAATTTAGATAAAGCCCTGGGTAACAAGGCAGATTAATCTCGTTCCAGTTTTGCGCTTAAAATGGGCGCGCTCAAAAGTTGGAAGAATCGGATTTAAAATGTTGAAAGATATTAATTTTCCAACGAGACGTCGTTACGAACGCTCATGAGCTCGTGGACGCGAGGTATCCTCGCGCTATTACAGGAAAAAAGCTGGCAAATCGCGAGCAAGTCGACGCGCCGCGGTTTCCTAATTACAGTGTTCGTCGAGCGTAATAACACGCGTTGCGAATACGCCTTGATTCCTCCGAGATCTCCGATTTTTCTCCTCCCAGTAGGTGAATAAGTCAAACGCTCGCGGTAAATCGTTTCACGATCTCGATAGGAACGCACCCTATCCGCCCCTCGCACATCTCGCGGATGCAGCTGCTCGCACTTTATAATCCGTTATCGTCATCCTCGATTCCACGTTCCCTCGATCAAGATTACGATGCTCTCATTATCGGTAAATGAATATTTACGCCGTCGCTAAATGAATTTGACTCCGTTCGCGACAGAAAAAGGTAACGATCAATTACAACGGTCTCAGTAACGACCGATGTCAATACAATATTGTATCGATAAAACATTAGGAGCGGACGCTCGTAAGTTTCGACTCGCGAAACATTCCGCACGCGTGGTATCCTTGAGGACTTTAACCAGAAAGAATATTCGACGGTCCCGGGGAAATAAACATGTAATGAACGCGATACAAAAAGAGGAGAAACGGAAACTGCAACGCACGACACGCTCGCAATCAGAATAAACGAAAGTGCTCGAAACTGGTTACAGGTGCATCGGCGCATCTGCCTCGGGTAAGAAAAAAAAAAAAAAAAGGAAAAAGGAATGAACCACCGAGGAAGTTAGAGCATTATCTAAATGGTCGGAAATGATCGCGAATAATAAGGAGAGCGCGTCCGCAAGGACTACGAGTCGAGGCGGCTTGGCGCGGCTTGGCGCGACCGACGGCAGCAACAGATTTATATCGAGCCGATCGTTTTCTGCACTTGGCCCCCTTGCTTCGAAAGAATTTCGGTCACGGCCCTCTTGCGCCATTAGCCTCCGCGGCACGGTAGTCGGTAAACGCGTCTGTCTCTGCGCGGAGACCCCGTGCGAATCGGTGTGCGTCGCTCGTCGATGAACAGGTGAGTCGGCCGTCTCGTCTTTACCTGTACGTTTCCGTGTCTGTGCGCGCACGTGTGCATGTGCGCGCGCCAGCCAGACGACGTACCCGTGCGCTGTCTTCTACCTGCTTGCGCGTTGCTTTCGACCATACACGAGCTGAACCTGTTCTCCGCGCGGCCAGAGGTTCACGCCGTTTGTCGTTTCAAAGCCAACCGACCATGTATAAATCCTTCCACGGGGAACGTTTCTTAACTCTCGTTCGTCGCAGGTTAATTACAATTACCTTTACGATAACGGCTCGTTAACAGGTTGCACGCGTACCAGACAATAGTAGATATTCGCGATGGGTTCCTCGCGAGGGCGTCACTCCCATTGCCGGAGGATTTGCCATTGCTTCGATGCCCACATACCTCTACACGCTTAAGGACACGCACACGGTTACGGGTCTCGAAATGCACGCACGATGAGCACACCGAGCGGTGCATTGTAATTCGTCACATTGACTGCACATCCTGGTGTACTAGCCTCTGGCACAGGTGCGCGATTACCTACGTGTCAACGACAGCCGAACGCCGCCTTTGCTGCAAAGCCGTTCGCGCTGAAACGCGCGCGGACTACGCGACCACTAGGCTTTGGAAAGTGACACGATTTTCAACGGGATCTAGCGAATCTCGTTTCTACCCCTGCGGAACAACAATCTGTACTGTTCGAACTTGTCTTTTCGCTTTCGCCAATCGATTATTCCGACGAAGTGTCTCGTCTATAAAGTACCGATACACGATTAAAGCTCGGTGGAAGAATTTTTCATCAATTTTTTCAGAGACGAACAATTTCCAGTTAAACCGGACGCTTCCGTGTACGCTGTTCTGCGCTTTGCGCGGTGAATTCTTAGTAATGCCCGTCGTCAGTCTTCGTCGCGTCAAATTTAACGCATTCCACGCACATGGGTGACAGCGCGATCCCCTTTTGGTGCTGCTCACTGCTAAGTGGAATGCGCGTGCATCGCACTGTAAACTGCATAAAACAGCCGGTAGCAGTGTCTCTAACGAGTGTCGATAAAAGAGAAAAAAAAAAGGGAAAAAATGGCAACGAACGTACGCTGTGGAATGACTAAATCGATCGTCCGGCAATGAAAACCGAGATATTTAAAGGAGGAAAAAAGAAAAGAGCGAGGCGATTGTGAAAAACATTTTAATTTGAGACGCGTGACAAGGTAAAGCTCTTGAGCGGCCGCTTCCCTTATCGACCATCTAATTTCCATACCCGATGATAAATCCTCGCGCACGTACCAAACGTTCGATAAGAATTCTGATTCGAGGAATGTGAGAGCTTCGTTCTTCTCGGTCGCTTTTCTATTTACGACATCGTCTACTAGCCACGTCCTTCTATCTCTCCCTCTCCATCTTTCCTCGACCCGACACTGGATTCTAATACCGGTGCGCGAGCTCGCCTTGGCCGTCATGGAATTACAGACATTGCCGATCGGACTCGTGCCGCGTTCCCGTCTACGAACGTTGCGCAATTCCTCCGGAGAACCGTGCGAAACTTGAAAATTCTTATTGTAACGGACGCGCGATCATTGCGCAATCCGCTCCTATCTATCCACTGCGTAACCGAAATTTAATCGTAACGGTCGAGACCCGCGTGAAACTAGTCTTCCTTTTCAATCGCGATCGATTCTAAATTAACGCTGATCCATCGAGAGAACTACACGTATCGACAACTGAAGGAGAAATGGGAATGAGATTTTAATTTTCAATACTTATGGTTTGGAGAAGCCGAGAGGAGAATGCATTATAAGAGCAGATAGACGTAAATTGAGAGAAGTAAAGGTGCTTGTAACATTGGTAACGAGCGCGTTAAAAGTATCGCGCGTATGCGGGCATCGAAGTCTCCGGCACGAACGTGGACGCGTCTCGCCGCGCATCGAAAACTCCGCGCTCGTCCCGCGCAAATGCGAAGGTACGCGTACAAAAACTGTACACCCCTGACTCTGCATAAGTGGCGTACGCTTTTATAGTCACGCGGCGGACACGTCAGCCCAGCGTTTCAGTACAGATTGTCGCGTCGATAAACACCTGAATCTCATCTAACGGGTAGATGCAATAAATCTGCCATCTAAGTGCGACGACTTCGCCTGTATTAATATTCAATGGTTTATTTATCTTCGGCTATTAATGGAAAAAAATCGAGGCGTAACGATTGTTCGCTTTACAGTTACCAGTCAACACCGTCGCCCTGTTCCAGCGACCCTGTATTTCAATCGAGATTCCGCCTTTAACGATACGCGGCTGCATCTGCATTTATAAATTATCAATAAATCATAGCGATATTTAAAACGATACGTCTCCTCTGTACGTGTATAACGTGTTTATGTTGATTTTATCCCCGTCGATGTTATCGAGCGTCTTTTACGTCTTTCGCGTTACTTCGTGAAATTAGTATCGTCGCGAGAGATAAATTTACAGCTGCGGGATATGGTAGGAACGATTGCTAATAAACGCCAGAGACCATTTCGCGGTTCGGTTTATCGGTCTTTAAATCGAGATTCGCGAGTACGCCAGTCTCGTCGCGAAGGAAAGCCCTCGCGAGATCTCTCGGTTCCTCTAACGAAAAAAAAGCTCCCTGTTCCGTATCGTCGAAGAAACACGCTTTCCGTATTTCGTACGTCTAATTGACAGTGGAGCCGGTGAACGAGCAGCATCGTCGGAAAGTAAATTTGCACCTGCGGCGCGTGATAATCGATACGAGGCCATCGACATCGAGCGGACTCGAAAACGGCCGACCGCGTCTCTGCGGTGGGAGAGGCGGGAACGACAAAAAAAGAAAGAAGGAAAAAAGATGGGGGACGACGAAAAAGAGGAACCGGTTCCAGTGATTTTTCTAAACCAGTTTAGGACCAACTTCTCGTCGGCCCGTCTACTCACTATACCGTTGTAAAAGTAACCGCGTCAGGCTATCATCGCCGAGCAACGCCGGCGAGTAGGCGCCCCGGGCTGAAAAACCAATTAACCTGTCTTCCGATCAATTACATAACTGGAAATCAGTTTCGATTCTAAACTGTCCAACTGCGTGGCACGGATCCTCGACGAACGAAAGAGTGAAATGCCACGCGCGTAATTGGTTCGTTTCTCCTCGATTCGATCGCGTCCGACTATTCCTGGCGCAGCTTCTCTCTCCGAGGAAATTCATCAGCTTGAATAATTGAAACGTTCGCGGAAACAACGCGACGCAGGTTACCGGGAAAAAGTTGTTTACGCGCGGTTATTTACGCGCAATACCGTTGTTCGATGATAAGGCGCCGTGAAAACAAGAATGACCCGTCGATTGACAACTCTCGTTATGACAAGACGAGGCTCTCTTGCGTAACCGGCGATAATTACCTGTTTTTTAAACTCGTAATCGATCATTCTCCGGTGAATTGCTATTTACGATGGCGACGCGTGAATCAGTGCGGGCCATCGAGGGAACTATTAATATGCGCGCGTAGCTTGGCTGTTCGCCTGCGTCGTTCCTCTACGGACGAGTTACGTTAAAATGAAAGGTGAGCGGAGAAAAAAAATGTCATCCATCGAGCGTTAAAATGATCAGCCGGGTAGGAACGTCGCGTTATGCAAAATATGGGATAATGACAGCGCGTCGCAAAATCAAACTCCTAAATTGCAACGGCACCTGTGCGCGGCCGACTTGTTTGCACCTGCGAGGCTGGCCTAAAATATTCTCGCGCGCGCACTTTTTTTCCCCCCCGAGACAGTCAAGTGCAAGAAAGCAGTCTCACCGCAAGAGTCGAAGGAAACCGAGAATTTTAATGAACCACCGAAACCGGCTCCGCCAATCTTCGATACTTATCGCGATTCCGAGAAATTGTTAAACTTTTCGCGGTATCTTTGAAACATTTCATAAATTGGCTAAAAATGTACGTGGAATATTGTTGTCTGTTAAGAAAATGAATGATACAATGGGATAATGGTTGATCAACGGCAGGGACTTACATTGGTGCTTATTCACGATAAGACTGAGGGGTTCGGAGCTACCAAGAGGGCTCTCCTTGCCGCTGCAGGGTGGTGGCGGGCTCTTGCCAAGGTGCTGCGCCTCCAACAGCCTCTGTTGCTGCTGATGCAGCCGGTTCTTGATCAGGAAGATCTTCGGCATCCTGACGAACGTTGGCGCGCGCTAACGTGACACTTCACCCTATCGTTTCACGCCACCATTCTCCCACGACCGGTCGCGGTCGCGTTCCTTAGAACCATCAACCCCGCACCAACAATCACACCCTCGAGTCTCTATCGGTCCGTTCTGGTAACCGCGACCACGCGGAACGTAACACTTTCGGCGATCGAACAGAATCCTCCGACAGAGTGTACGCGGCGTGTCAATGGTCCCGGTGCGAGTTACGCGCACTCGCGTTCCCAGCGAAGGTGCACCTCGAGAGAAGAAGAAGAAGAAGAAAAAAAAAGGAAATCCGTGGTCAGGGTTGATTCTCGACCAAGTACAGTTTCTCCGGCGAGTCACTGTTCCAATAGTCACTGTCAACGACGAATCACGACATTCGCGAAGTCCAGAGATCGATTAAGCCCCTTTGTCCTCGGCCAGTCCAAGATCCCTCCTCTTTCTCTCTCTCTCTTTCTTTGTCACGGATTTACAGTTATCCTGAACAGAGACCGCAGATCGAGTAGACGCACACGAACGACCGACCTCTGGTGAACGACTGAGACTCCGTTGGTTGTTCGCCAGGCCGGGCCCCGAGCCCTATCCCCACCGCCGCGGCCAGCAGTGTCCCCACCACCGCCGCTAGACCGGCAGGCCCTCCTTCCCCCACCAAACGCGACCCGCGCGCTATATAGCCCGTCCAGATTATTTGGTCGCTTTAGCAGCACCGTGCGGGGTCCGCCGCCGCCGACGATCGGGACTGGAGATGGAAACCGCTCGCGGGACGGCGCATGCGCGTAACGGAGTTATCGTACGTGTGCTGAAGCGTGCCTGGCCCCTCTCCCCCCTCCACCAGAGCCCGAGTTCGCCTCTCTTTTTAACGGAGATGCGTCTTATCCTGACCGTGTCCTCTCGCTTCCTCCTCTTTCCCTTTTCTATTCTCCTTCTTCGACGTTTTTCTCCTAGTCCGCGTATTGTCTTTACGGTAGCCGGTTTATTCGCCACCATCCGGGATGCGGGCTGATATTTTTCGTACGCTTTCCCTCCTCTGCCCGCAACGGCGCGAGTCGTCCGCGCACGCGCGAACCAAGACCCCTCCAGTTTTTCATTCCGCGGCGGGATCTTCAAACTTGTCCCCGTTCCTACGAAAGGTCGCCGATAACCGATGCCGGGATGGGTGTACCGACGATTTGTTAAGGCAGTCGACTACTCTCCGCCTTATTTAGAGGCGCAGGAACGCGAGTTTCTTGCCGTGCAAACAACGGAAACCCCATTCGGCACCGGCCGCTGGAAAATATTGCATATGCGCGAGCACGAACCGCGTCACGAGCTCCGCGCGGGACTTCGAATTTACGAGCCGTTCCGCTTCTTTAAGGTGACTTCGGCGAATATTTTAAACCCGCGAGGCTATGAAACATGCGCGCCGTGGAAAACGCACAACTTCCTCGAGCCTGTACCACCTGTGCGACTCGCACGCACGGTTCTCCGATAAACATACGTAGGGACGTGTCCGCGTACTGGTTTATGATGGACGCGGCTCACGGTTAAGGCTAGGTCCTCTGGGCTCTAACCACTATGTCGGTTATGCTGTCAAGCGGTATACACGTAGCGGCCTAACTTCGAACCGTGCTGTTACACGGACATGTAGCTATTCATCTACAGGGTGTTCCATAATTTCTACCTCCGGTTACAGCAATCTTAATTGCACGACTAGGCGCATAGACATCGAGCAAAATGTTGAAAAAGAGATCCTCCGTGTAAAGACGAAAACTTTTTTGGTGGATCCCATATTAACCTTCGACGAATATTGCACACGTTTACTGTACGTTTCGCGCGATGTACTGCTTGTCGCAAAGTAATCATTTACATTTATTACGTTCGAGTGTTACTGACACGTATGAACGTGTTCACGTTCTTTTCTCGTTTAACATAGAACCCTCGTTTGCTCCCCGAGGCTGACAACTTTGGTTGACGGTGGCGACGTAAAGAACTCGTAACATCAACAGAAAGTTATAATCAAGAATAACTGCAGCTATACAAAGAATAATTCACATCGCGCCATGTGTTTTTCCGCGTCCACGTTAATGAAACGAGCAACAGGTTACCGGTTACGGCTGCGAGAGATTTCGTGGATAGTCTCCGTAACAAGTTTATTTCCTGTTTCTCGCCTGACACCGATAGCGACATTTTGCCATCAGAGAGATGTCCAACCAAGATCTCGAAGAATTCGACACTCGAACAAGCGCCGTTGAAATACAAATCTGAAGGCGGTAGCGTGACTTGTAATTTCAAGAAGACAAGACCAAACCAGGAAAATAGTCGTAACGAAGTACAATGTATTTGTTTAACGCTCAGAAACCTATTGTTCGTTTAAAAAGGGTTAAGAAAAGAAAATCAGCAGCTAAGGAGCGTAGAAAGAGAGAAAGAGAGAGAGAGGTGGAAAATAGAAAATGCGAGGTACTAACGAGCAAAATCTTTCTGATCTTTGGGGTAGAGGCTGGGAAACACTACTGGCGATAGCTTTCGTGGAAGCTTTTCCGTCCTTCGACAGCGGGGACTTGTTCAAATTTGGGCCAAGAAGCGTCCACGTTAAATTATGTCCTTGGCCGTAGCACGATTTCGGCAGGTATTCCCAATCTCGCTGGATCTTCGTATGGGAAACACAAGATTACCAGAAGAATCCGGCAGAGGTCCGAACATTTACGACCTTCTTCACGGGGGATACCCAGATCAGATCTCGACTGGCACGGAGGAACTGAGCGAAGATTTTTCCTTTGATTGTAAAAGTGTTTTTGGAAACTCGTTCCCCCGGAAAACGCACGATTCATACTTCTTTAAACATCGTAACCCTTTTACGGTGTACGAAACAATTCGGCTCGTACGAAATTGCAACGATGATTACAAAGAAACGCAACACTTTCCTAGTAGGTTTTGAAAAAGAGACAAGAAATTGTGCATCACCGTGCGAAACTTTATTCCCTGCCTGTACTTGGTTTAAATTATTCGAGCTAATGACTTTTTTCTGTACCAGCTGAATCACATTTCCTCATTCAATGTGAATAGCGTTATGTAAATTGAAAAGGCGTTATAAAATAATGTTCGTCCGTCTCTTTTCCCGTTCCAAGATCACTGGCATTAATAATCCATCCACCCAGTCGGATATCCATCTGTTTGTATTTTTTCCACGTTTCAGGCACGCCACGTGCATCTCGGAACGCTTCGTTCGCGAAATTATCGGAATCGATCAAATTATCGAACAATTATGCCACAGCTCGAACCGCGAGAATCTATTACAAGTACGTGCGGTCAATTAAGAGGACGTTGATTCATCGCATCGAAGCAGCATCGACTGACACGATCCCTTCGCGAACTTATCAGAGGAACGTACGATTCATCAAAAGTGGTCCAGCGAGAAGAGAGCGCCTACTTTCTCCTGTCGAACCGTTCCCTTGTTTAACTCGCCGACCTCTACGATTCTCCTACATCCTTTCCTGTCTTTTCACCGATGTCATTTCACTTTGAGTACCGCCGCGCAACGATTATGCGCCTACTCGATCAGCTGTACCGTATACGTTTTTTATCAAATCGAGCTTTCGTAATCGAGTAAGTAACGCGAACAGGTTTCAGACGCTGTCTTATATACGTACAAACGTAATCTACATATGCAATTGAGCATCTTAAATGAACGGACAAATCCTAAATTATACTCGAGACCGAAGCGAACGATCGTTACTCCATCGCTGAAGCGAGGCAGACGTCTCGATCTTCTGGTTGCGTACGATTAAATCCCAATTCCGTTGGGAAATTGCAGGAACGGGACGCGGCGATCGCGGTGAGGATGCGAGCGAGTCCCGATTACTGGTTCAGGCAAGGCCCGTGTAAGGCTGGCTCCGTTTCCGTCGGATGGTCGCCGAGGGAAGGACGAGAGGGACGCGTAGGGAGAACGAGAGAAAGAATATGCCGCGAAACCACGTAATAGCGAAGCAAAGCTACGTCCCGTGCGACTATAGACGGGTTGCGAAACCGTTCGTCGTCGTTACTTGGTCGTGGTCGTGATCGTGGTCGTAATCAAGAGTCAAAGTCAAGGTCGAGATCGAGGCGAGAGAAACACTTATGCAACTCTTGTTGCCTACCGTCCGCGGCACCCGAGCGAAGTAGTGGGGAGCGATCGTTGCAACAGCACGGTGACCGGCTACGCCGGTAAACAGGTATGAAAGAACTGTTACGTATTCCCGGGAAAACTTAACACCGAGAGACCTAGTGGAACGGAACGGAGACGGGCATCACCTCTAACAAGCCTTCCTGCGTGTATCGTACGACGTCGATTAATCTTTACACCTCTCCTCGACACGTGCCTCCTACCGTTTTTACGAACAGAATCATATTTCCCCCGAGCATCGCGCCTCCTCTAACGAGGTCGCTCGGTTCTTAAACGACCCGACCGCGTACGTACAACCGGTAATGACCGAACTCTGCGTTCGAACGAACCTTTTACCCAGAGACCTATGACCCGTTCGATCGGACGCTGGTTCTCAAAGTGTGCCTCTTAAGAGATCGCCATTGAAACAAGACAACAGCTTGCGAAGGTAGTTTCAGAACAATTGCCAGAGCCGAAAGTAAACTCGACGAAAGATTCGAGCCGATACGATGAATTAAAGAGGCGAACAATCCCCTGTCTACATGTGGAACCCTTTAAATCCGTAGCCGGTCGATGGTACGATTATTAGCTCGTCGCCGATCGGCAGTCGCTCGTGAAAACAATCGACAGGTAAAATTTCGCGTACCTGTTGTGTCGAAGTTGGAAAGCGGCGGGAGAGATACACGCTGTGCCTAAGGGAGGGTACCTGGGTACCCCAGAGCCAAGGCCCCACGGGATTTTCAAGAAAGACGGTGAACGCCATCGACCCAATTGTCGCCGACCGTGGGGGGGGAGTGGCGTCGTCTTCTTGTCCACTTTCGAGGCTCGTTCACATTGTAACGAGCGAGAGATCTCGCGTTCACCCGCGCGAACAATAGCTCGGGAATGACCAGAGAGAGGGCTTTTGTTCGACGCCGGGCAACGTCTGCCCAGCGTGGTGCCTGCCCGTGAACAATCGAAGGATTAAACGTGCCAATAAATTTTACAGGGATTACGAAACAATCGACTCGTGAATCGGCAGGACGATCCACCGTTCGGACGGTGCGTCCGTGACACACGGGCACGCCATCCTAATTAGGGGACGCCGGTGCGCAACGCGATCCTTAACGATCCTCTTCCAGACATTTTTGCTTCGCGCCAAACGAGGAACCGAGCGAGCGTCTCGCGAGGCGACGTAAGACATTTTCATCGAATCTCCTCGCTGTCCAACCAGTCAGCCCTATCGCGTTGATCGCGATCATTATCATCGGCACGCTTGCGCCGCTGAAAATCCTGGCTGTCGTTAGTCACGGAAGGCAATCCTCGAATCAAGTTTCCACAGGCGACACGTCTCGACGTCGGTGTTTCCTCTTTCTCCTTCAAGTTCAATGCCACTGTCCCGGAGAGTTCCGGTCGTTGCTCGTCCACACGCGTCCTTTTCACTCCGACGAGCCGTCCTGGACGCGTACCGTGACTCGCGGTTACGTAATAATCATCGTGGACGTGGATTATTCGTTCACGCTATCAGTCGTCCTCGTGGAACCGACGATAATTGTCGCAGCGAGACCTACGTCGTCGCTTCTCACGCCTCTTACCAAACGCGACTCTACCAGCGATCGTCCCGGCTAAATATGCCCTTTAACCCTCTCACACGTGTACCACCTCGCGCGCGACTCCGCGTTGCCAGAGGCATTTATTGCCGCCGTCGGGTCGGTTTAATTTTATACTACTGACGAGCTGCGCGGCACCACGGAATTGCCTGATCGAATGACGGAAAAGGATCGTACATCCAATCTCGGTTGTTATTAGTATTATTACTATTCTGTTTCTTCGAGCACGAGTCGAGTCGCTTCCGTCTACACCCATCGGTTCGATTAAATGATTCGCAGAAAAATTCCGGACGGTGAAGTTTTTTCTCTCCACTTTGCGCAAACGCGCGAACGTAATATTTGCCGGCCGTATTCTAGCCACGTTCCATAAATAGCAGGAACTGATTCGCGTGAAAATCTTAATCACGTTTCCGTATCCTTCTTTGCTTTACAACTTATCGTCGTGCCCGCGCCACCTGTATCGTACTTAAACGGCGCGCTCGCGTCGGTGATGCCTTCATCCTCGCAATGTTCCCTGTAAATATATTCTCCAACGAAATCAATGGACGTCCACGAAATCGAATTGTCACTCGATAAAACCGGAGATAATCATCGCATCTCGTTTGCTTTCCATAACTCACAGTTGTTCATTTTCGCGGCGAGGATTATGTAAGCCGATTCGTTGCACACGTGTACAAGTCGCGTGTAGAGCCGGAATCAATTTTCGTAGGTTTGGAGAATTAAAGTACAACGATGGCATCGCGAGGTCCATCCGGATTGAAAGGGTCGAGCGTCGAATAGAGTTGGACGTGGCGTAATTAAGTCTCGCGATAGGTTTTGTCGTCGGGACAACGTCTACAGGCAGATGGCAAAAACGCTGGGATCCAGAGAATTCGAATCCGCGTAGTGGGGGACCAGGATCATTCAGACGCCGTTTCCGAGTAGCAGCGTCGCAAGTTGTTATACCGTTAACGCAGAATCGAATTAGGAGCCTGGTGGATGATGAAGCGGACGGGAAGAATGGTTTCTGTAAAACGACATGTGCGCTCCTCGTGGCGCATGTATCCCGTTCAAGAACAAATTGAGAAACTGATTGATTAATGCACGCGTTAAACATACGCTTGATGTGCGTTGAAAAAAACGGTTGTTAACAAGCAAGGAAATTCTGATGGTATACGTTATTAGGTTCGAACAGTAATCTCGCAATTTAGAGACATTCATTTTCTTGCCTAGTTAATGTTACTTCTTCGCTTTTAAACGGACGTATAGCGAATCTTCGTTCTTCACGGCCCAAAAGACAATATTACTCCACATTCTCTGCATAGCTGTTACCAACCTGTAGTCGCAAGAAAGACTACTCTCCAGATTGACTGCCCTATCGAATTGGCACGTATCTGCATTTCAAACGAGGCATTTTTTATCAGACTCTTGGTCGACAGTGTTTTCCAATCATTTCACATGAATTAGAGAACCAATTCAGCCGGAACGCGTCCGATTTCCACTAAATCGAGCGCACAACATGCAGCAAAATCGAAACGCATCGTGGAAAAATAGGTAGCCAGAGCTTGGCTCTAGGAAACAAAGGCCAGAAGAAGCTCGTTCCTTCGAAGCGTCCATACGCGCATACTCGAGGTGTAACCGTGACAGAGGAGCGCGTGCGTGCACCTCGTAACACGCGAGCACGACGAAGACACGTCTTCAGATCCCGTACACTTCCCGCGGTGGCGCGTCGGGTTGACCAATTAAGGGCCTCTTCCGTCGAGAACCTCTTAATGGTGGATGCGTTGCGTTCGCTCGAGCGTACGCGACCGCGAACCAGTCCTCCTCGGTATATAACAACGTAATTTTCCGTACCCGTTCCACCACGAGCCGTACCGGACCCTCCGACACCGTTCTCCTCGCTGCCCCTACTCTGATAAACGAGATTGCCCCACAAAAACCGGCTGTCAATCATCCGACACTCGTTAACGCGTTTACCGATTTTTCACGGATACCCATTTCAAATGACTCCTGCGATTCGCTGCGGAGATCGTTCCCTCGATTAATCCTATCCGATTCTCCTCTCGCGTTTCTCTATTCCGCGATCAGGCCAGCGCTCGAATGCACTGGAATTTCTTGGGTAGATGATCAGTAGGAAATTGATTCCGTTGATAACATCCCGTGCTGGAGGACCATTGCCAGGAAAAATGATCGCTTCGAATGCTTTCGATGGCGCGCTTAAAATTCTGACGCGACGTTCCTTCGTAGAAGGAATAGATTTTTCGTAAGGCTGCGGGAGTCGAGTGGGAATCGGGGTGTTATCGGGGAAGGTCGAAGTTATCGATGCGAACCTCGCAGAGGAACGGCGTAACCTCGAGAAGATCTGCGCGGAGGCGAGGCCAATGAATGCACGACGTCGAAGAACGAACGGGAAGGAAGGTGAGGCACGATCACGGTTCTGACCTCAAGAACTTGAGAGGGAGAGGATAACCAGCTTTAAGGAGGAGACGGAGGGCCACGGGATTCAGCGCATAGGTGCGCGAACATTCACGCTTGGTTTCTCCGTTCTCGTCCTTTTTTTTTCCCTCCTCGGCAGGGCAGACTTTCCAGGGATACGTCGGGACGATCGACGACCGGGCGCGCGTAAATTTCTGGAACTTGATACTTTCCCGCGGCACGTTCGAGAGGTAGAAATCATTCGCACGGGCCCGCGAATGAATCTCCGGCGTCGCGTGAAACGACGCCTCGGATGTCGCGGACGTTACCCAAACACGCTACTTTGTTCGCTTGGTGTCGCGCGGTTGTATACCTTGGTCGTTTAAAGCTCGAAATAAAAATACAGACTTCGCGCACTTTTCTGGTTACAATAAAGTATCGACTGAAAGATATTCCGTATCCCCTGCCGATGTACGTCTTCCTGTTACAGTAACAGATCGTATCGTCTGAAAAGATCCAAAGGTTTCCCGGTTTTACCAAGGCGATGGCACGACGGTTTACAAGGAACGCGCGACGTTGGTCTTACTTTTATCGATGCGCCCCTCGCCGGTAGTAGATTTTCACGTAACGCGGAGAGCAGAGAGGCAACAGGGTGGTCGTAATGGATGCGCATACGAGTAGGTGAGCTCGTGCGCGAGCGCGCGCGCGCACGGGCCACGATGTGCCGCTTACATTAAATAAATTACAGTGGCCACGGACCGGTAACACGGGAACGCTGTTACCTGGTCTGCACCGGTCGCACACGCGAGCGGAGACGCGCGGCAAAGCGCAAAACCACGCTCGCTTCTTGTCGCTGGGCCTAAGCCAGAAGGAAGTCCCTCTAATGGTCCCTTCCCATGACCGTGCTCCACCTTCTCTCGCTATCTCCGTGACGACTTTCCGGTTCCCCGTGGAAATTATTACGTGCCCAGACGCGGTGCGTTCCGACTTCCATTGTTCGTCTTCGTTCGTGTCCCTCGGCTCTTCCTTTTCCTTCGAGCCATCCTGTCGGAGTTGGGTACCGTTCGGCCGATTACGTCCGCGCACGCAGCTCGACGCTTCGCGTCACGTTTGGCTGCGACTGATTTTCCGGAATTCCGCGAGCATGCTGCGCGGCCGCGATCGACCGTGGTCGATTAGGAAACCGTCGGGACTGTTGAGCGTACGGAACGATCCGAGATACCCGTCTCGGTATCCGAGGGAACCGTGTAATTGACGGCGCGCGGAGAGTTTACGTTTCGTTTAAACAGGAATATTATTTTATCGCGAGGATTCATCATCGGCCGGCCAGACAATTAGTAATGGAAAACTGCTCGTAATTAAAGCAATTAAGGTAGAAATAGGAGAAAAACGGCCATTATACTGGGAAGGAAACGTAAGCTAGCAGTTCCTTTGATTGACCGATACCCAACAATTATAGTCGCTGGAATCTTCTCGAGAGTCGGCTTTATTGCACGAACGATCCATTCGGCGATGTCCGTAGCACGAGTAATATGTTGCGAATCTATAGAGCAAAAAATAACCGCGCGACGCTCGACATAGAAAACGTAGCCGATAGCGTGGGGTCTCGATAAGAAAGGCATAGCGGAACCGCGCAGTGTCGACCCCTTTCGACGATCGATCGCCGCTTATCGGCCTCTCTCGTGCCAGCATACAGCGGCGCTGTATAGGAAGTCAGCGGGTACCAGCATGACGACATCTGATTTGCCTTCCCGCTGCACTCGATCGTAAAGTCGCCACGGAGATTCTCACGATTTTTTGCGAAAACACCTTTGTTGCACGCGCGTACGCGCGGTTCCCTTCGCGCGCGTCGATTCTAAGAACAGTTCCATCCCCTCGACATCTCTCCATCCGTGGTTACGGATTTACGAGGAGCCAGTTTCGCGTTTTATCCTCGCACCCGAGAATCTCCCTTCGCCACGCGAGAAACGTTATTCGATGCTCGGTCTTTAACGTTCGCTCGAACTGTCGAATGGAACGCGTTACGACTTGACATACTTCCAAAGATCCCAGCACTTCAACGCCTTCCATGTACTGGCAGAGATCTACGTAGCGATCGATAAAGTTTTGATGTTCATCGCTCGAACCCGAAACAGCTACGACGGAATGGAAGAGTGAAAAAAAATGAAAGCAAGATTCTAGAGAAGAGGAAGACATCATAGGAGAGTCTGATCGAAATCGGAATAACTGGTTTCACTCTCGAACGAGCGGTATCGAGTGTGCGAGGAACGGTTCTTCGAAGTGTCCATCTGCTCGTGTTGCTGGAGAACGCTGGAGCGCATACGTGAACATCAATAGGATGTCAATAACAGCGGCGCCTGGTACTTGATGAAACCAGGCAAAAACTTCTCTAATTGGAATCAACGGTTAATTTATGTACGCGCATTATCAACCGTACCGTCCTATTTTCCAGTGTAACAGCAGATCCCAGGAGTAATGCAAAAATAGAAATTATCCAACATCGCTATCGTTTTTACAACCAATAATTCGCTTTACGCGGTGTTCCAAATCGAACGAGAAAATCCTTTCGAAATTGGCGATTAAAACACTTTCGTCGAATCCAAGATCGTTCCATTAAAACGCGGCGGTTCATTCTGCCGGTTGGCAATTGGCGGTGAAGTTATTTCCCTGCAAGTGTTCCCTACATGTACATCCGTCATCGGGTGTTATCGCGGTTTCAAGGAAAAAGTAATCCGGTCCGGCACGGAGGCACCTGCGCGAGTACGCATGCATGCGTGACAGAGACAAGAACAGAGGGGAGAAACGCACGGATCCCTAACCTGACGCAAGTTGACCTCCGCACCTGGATTTGCGATCGCGTTCAGCGTCGGGTATTTAACGGAACCGCGAAGAAAGTAAAGTAAAAGGCTGGGGGCCCTGCACACAGGTGGCCTTAGCCTTACGCCGAGAAAAACACGTCTCGAGGACTCGTCCGTTTCTCGAATACCGTACTACGGAATTTGTTTACCGCAACCATTTTCATTCGCGCTCGAGGTTCGCCACGTGAATCCTAACGTCGAGTCGGTCGACTCGTTGTTTCCGAAAAATTGTTCAGGAAAGAATCTCGTCTCGCCCTTTTCGATCTACGAACCGGCGATTCGATGATGAGCCAAATAGTCGAATAGCCGAATAACGTGGTCATCGTCATCGTCCGGCATTAGCATTCCAGGAAGCAAATGCCTTTGGATAGAGACGCGGAACAACCGAGCGCTTATCGCTGACGCAAGTTCTCGTTTCTATCGATCATCCTCTCGAATCGGACCCGTTGCATAAATGAATTACGTATACGTTCGCATGTAAATATCTGTTTAACCGCGGTTGAAATTGATTAGAAAATTCCGCGATCGATTAGTCGTCGGTTTAGAATGGTGAGGAAGCAATTTTCGCTCGAGGATAGATTTACCAGGAACCACGCTCGAAGTCAAATCGATCAAGGCCTTGCGAGAGAATCCAACGCGTGACTTGAGAAGAACCTTGGACAGAGGGGACAACGACCTCCGAATTCTAGAAACTCAGGATTTTCCGTGATACTATCGTACCCCCGATCGCGGTTCTCATTTCCTGCGAATAACCAGTATCCACCGCGTAGAATTCGCCGTGAAAACGAAGAGAGAGAAAAAAAAGGAAAGAGAAGAAGGCTGCGAGAGAGAGAGAGATGCAAGGAGGTCGATAAAGCAGCAAGGAAACCTTGACACCGGGAATTCTCTGATCTTTAAATTCCACGGCGCCCAGTTTCTAGACTTTTAAATCAACCTCGAGCGTATCTTGTTTGTATCGAGATTAAAATTACCTCGTGTCCGTGGGATCCTGCTAAACGTGCGGGCATTTAAAGAAACACGCAAGTGAAGAAAAAATCCGCGGAGCATTATTTCCTTAACGCACGATACTCTGGGCATGAACGTTTGCAGTCCGCAGATAACGTTCGTTCGCGTGTTTCGCCGATTACGTGGTTTCTCCCATACTCGAATATAAACATGACAACGATCGCAAGAGTTTGAACGAAGAGGCGTGGAAACCCATCGTCGAGGAGATATCGGGGCTAAGCAGGAATTCCATGAGCGAATAATTGTAGAACGGGGCAAAGGACGAGGGAAGACGGCGGAACAGAAATCTGAAAACGACTGGCTCCGTGACCCGGAAAATCAGCGAAGCTCGCAATTCGCTGGTCGGTCGGGCAGATCCTGTCGACGGGAGTAGAGACGTGTTCGGTTTTCGTCGAAGGAACTGGCCGAGCGGTGCGGCGGTGGCTGCTGGAATTCAGTCGTAGAAACAGAAGGAACGGCGGAACGGCAAGAGGGAGGGGACGGCTGTTGTGTGGAACGTGGCAGAAGAAAGAAGGAAGGAGCAGCTCGCCGGAGTGTGGACTCTGAGTTTCGCCAAGAAGACGTAACGGTAAATCCGCGGCCGCTGGCGTCCGATGAACCCACTCTCAGCCTCGCGCCACGGCCTGTGTTGCTTGCTGAACACGCGTTCCCTACCTCTGTGTCCGTTTCGTGCTGTTGCACGTATCCGTGCGCGTCGCGAACGACCAGCTACGCAACGAACCAACACGCAACCGACCGCCGCGTGCGTCTACCTGTGTACGCTTGAACCCTGTCATCGAATTATTACCATGCGAATAGGTATGCGTGTATAGTCCGCGTCGCGGCTATAACGTGTACGGCATTTCAGTTACTCGAAGCCTCCTGGTGGTTTTCAGGGGGAGGGGGGCGGGGGGCCCACACGGGCCCCACGGGCACCACGGACGACGGGGATATCGAACATCAACGTGGGCAGGTTACGTCACCGCTCGAGAAGGGGAAGGGTTACTATCCGGAAATTGGGTCGTTCGAGTTTGATGGACTTCAATCGACCGACTATCTTACGTAGCTTCTTTCTAAAGCTTCGACTTGTTGTCTAGGATCTTTTGTTACACCTTACGTTGCGCTCGACTCGTACGGCTTTGCAGGCCTCTCTACCCCAATTGGCGAGTCCGTTTAACTCTTTCAAGTACCACGGGTACAGGTTTCTGTATACTGCTCCGAAAATGCGGTAGGCAGGATCGAAAGTACGCTCGTGTGCTCGTCGTATGCCGATTGTCGGCGGAATCGCGTCGATGCGGGGCATACGCACTCGTTGACCGAGGTGAAAAGTGAATAACCCGGAGGGAAATTCTGCGAGCAGCACCGGTGAAATGGAAAACGGCAGACTCTCTCATCTGTGAGTCGTATCGTTTACGTCATTCGCCGTTAATTTCTCGAAAGGAACAGGCCAGACGGTGTCCGGTTACGTCCTTTACCCGTTCCCCCGATTCATTCCGCGACATCCACCGATTACGGTTATACACGCCGTTTTTTCGCCCTCCTCGACCAGTCGTAGCTGTCTGACGATTGATACGACAAGGCGTTTCGAGAACGATCGGTATTCCCGACGATCGTTGGCTTCGCGCCAGTATTTCCTTATCATGTACCTAGGTACCGATACAGAAGAAGAAAACGGAGAGAAGGTGAGATATTTCGAACGTGTCGAAAACAAGCTCCTTCAGGTTACGTAACACGAGAGGAGACTGACCTGTCCCTATTACTCGTCGATCGTTCATCAGCATAAATATATCGGCTCCCATCCGATCGGCTCGAAGCTCGTCAATTTTATTCACCGAAGATGTAATTACACGCGTGGAATAGAATAGTAACGCGATGGATGATAGACTAATAACACGTTGTTGTACACTAATTGCGTTAGTTCTGTTGCGTGGAAGAAGGGAAAGAAAAAAAGTATTGAAAATCCTTTAACGTGAGAGCGATTCGATAGAGGGTATCTCTCTCTCCCGGCACGGCGGAGGATACGAGACGAAAAGGAAGTACGAAAGGACACGGAGGAAGGGAGAAAGGACAAAACACAGCGGAGGTAGAAATACAGTTATCTCGGTCTCGGTGAGTTCTTGCTACAGTCGCGTTGCTTGCTCCTCTTTTCATCTTTCCTGCCATTATCTCCATCCTTGCTTGCGCTTTAATTAGCTTCACTTCGAATGGGAATCCTCTAAGCCCATAAAAATCTCCTTTCGTGCGAACAAACACAAGCTAAGCGTACAGCGGTAACGGGAGAAACAAAAAAGAAGAAGAAAAAATACCACGAAAGTACATACACCTCGGTCTGCGCTTTACGATCCCATGGTAGGACAAAAAAGGAACATAAATATCTTCATTGTGATACAGAGAGAACCGAATCGTCGGTGGTATTAAAAAACGTACTAATAAACGGTGATTCATGTCCGAGTTGTTAACCTCGAAAACGCGCGTGTAAAAGTCCGATAAAAATAAAATGGCCGACAGTAAAGGAAGGAGACTAGGAACAGAGTGAACGTGATCACTCGGGATGGGTATTACCGTTTAAACGCGTGATTTTCCTCGTTCACAGGAAAATCCGAGAGACGGAAGGAAGCGGAGAAAGAACGATCCTAGACGAAGAGCAATAAGAAGAGCAAAAAGAGAGGTAAGAATTACGTCACGAAGCAAGTGTACACAGGCACGGTTAGAGAGGATGGGCATTGCTGCACGGATGAAAGAAAGGAAGGAAAAAAAGAAGGAGGCAGCCGTCGCCGCGGAGAAAGAAGAGGCGAAGAGGACACGTGTAAGAAGGCATCCACGTATGCACGTAGGAAGATCGATTCTCGAGCAATCGAGGCGAGTGCGTGGGGACCAGTGCGCGCCCCCGTTGACTCGTTGACTCACTGACTCTTGACGGACTTACCGTTAACCAGCAAAAGTGAACCAAGTAAGTCGTGTCTCTGGAACTTGCGGTACCGATTGTACAGTATGGTACGTGTGGGACGATTTAAAGCTTGCCATTGTCGCCGGCCGAATATACGGAAGGGCTCGCCGAAGAAAGTGCGAGCGAACGATCTCGGGGCAGCTCTTTAAACCGTGACTTTTACTACCGATAACTCGATCCCACGAGAGGCCTTGTTTCGCCACGACTCTACTAAGCGAGATACTCTGCGAACCGGAGTTTATCGTCTACAAGGTGTCTCCATTGCGTACGACGAGATTCCCAGGACGACGGAAATGCGATCGCTATTTTTACTTCTGGAAAAATGTCGAACGTTTAGAAAGTAGATGGCAAGGTTTTCCGGGCGTTTCCCTTCTAGAGGCGTCCACGGTAGCCTTTTCAATTTAGAAAGGGTTCCGCCATATGGAAGACGAGGGTGAGAAACGGCCGATTTTCAGAAGTTACTCGACCGTCCCGCCTCGAACCGGGGGTAATTACGATGGAAGTCAGTCCAGTTGGCGAGGTCTGATAAAAAAGAGGTTCCATCGAGATGGGTCTAATCGGTGGATGAAAGAGGATCCTGGCAAGCCTTGATTTCCGGATTTGTTGTAAATCGATTCCTCGAAGATTCACGAGCATCGCGCGGTAACATATGTCCCATGCAGATGCTCGATCGACTCCTTTTGAAACACCTCTCTTTACGTTATGAAACAACACTGTTTCTTTACGACGCGTTTTATCTTTAACACGAACAGACTTACTAATAGCATCGGTCTTCCATTAACCTAACCGCGGTCTGTATGAGCGTCGTAGGAAATTTCAGAGCCACTTTAGGTCGGTCGTGTGCGAGTGAAGACGAATGAACGTGAGTGAATAGGGAACGCGTTCACGAGTAATTCAATGTCTCGGAAGTGTCGCGTTGGAGGACTGGCTTCTCACGAGGTGTCCGACATCCTCGTGGAAAAGGCGACTGCGACGTGGGCGGACAACGGGTGTACGTACGGTTTCATTGGAAATTACACATTTCCACGAGGAGAATCGTGGAAACGGCGCATGTACGCCACCGTAGGAGCGTCCTTCGCGGTAAGGCGTGTCGATTACCGTAGGTAAATTGCGTGACAGACCGACGCCATTGAGGAGAACCGGCGGACCTTGACAGTGTTGGACTCCTTGACGGTACACCGGTGTCAGTGAACCGGTCTGCAGGACGACGACCAAGGATACGTTCTATACCGTCCCAAGCGTGATCGTGCGATTCGTTTCTAACTTTAATCTTCGAATCTGCTGTTCACAGCGTTGCGTAACTCTCGATGCAATATTAAACAAGTTCGTACGACACTGTTCTTTTACTAGACTCCAGCGCTCGCAGTCGCATTGTTAGCATTTTAAATACCGGTTCGTCTATTTAATTTGATACCGTTCCGTCGATAAGAAATTCACGGTGTCCAGGGGGACTTAAATCGATAGAATTACTAACGAAACCACCCGGTAATTATCGCTTATGCCGGGAACCCATATAATTAGATTCGTATAGGAAAATATGGCCGATGCAATTTACCGTCTTAATTGGACAAATGACGGCACTACCTGCATATCGTCCACGCTGCATTAACCGTTAATTATCATTCGGTCGAAGGCACTAAATCAGCCAGAGGTGTTCGCGCTTCATTGCATTTCTTCGAAAACGCGTGCTAGTTTATTTTGCTGCTTCGTATCGTTCGGAAATTAATTATTTCTGTTCTACCAGCGGAAAACTACGTCTGTTTCGATCGCTCTTAAATAATACGAAGATACAAATTCGAGGAACTGTAATAAACGCGTCAAATGTATGCTTACCTCGATTCAATTCGGACGATTCCACGAATTCGCTGGAATTGTCCCACCCTTTCATTCGTCGTAGGTAAAATCAGTATTTACCGTCTTCACATACCCCATTGTTTGCGAAACGTCCCAGCCAGCTCTTCCTGCCATCGCGTCCAACCTTTCGATACACGACCGTCATTAAGGACACGATAATCGACTTAATCCTTTAAACCCTAGAATTTTTTTTTTCCCCTTACCTTCAACAACGAGTATGCCTAGGCGTATCGTTGGAAACTCTGTTCAATATTGAACCGGCAATCTTGGGAATTTTTATGCGTTTAACTCTTTTAGAAGGCGCCATAAACCCTTCCCGTTGCACCACGTACCATAACTCGTTGTACCATCGCAGTGCAGACTCTCCTCTGGAAATAAAAATATTTATTTTAACGATACTTTCAAGAGAACCCTACGTTCTAACATTTCATACATTTAGAATTCTACGTGCTCTCTATTCATGAAAATTTTCAAATATCGAAATTGCTTTATTCGTACCGCGTCCCCAAAAGCGTTATTTCAAAGATATTATTTACGAACAATTATTGGCACCTCAAATATTTACGAATTCTATTGACTCCTCGCGGAATTTCTGCGCTAATCCTCGAGTTTCGGTGTTCAGAAAAAAGCGGCAAGGGTCGCCGATTTGAAAGGGTAATCCACGGTTTCACGGTCTCAACCCTTCAAACACGTCGTAAACCACCCTCGACGAATTGCTTTGGCTCTCGTTAATCCTGCTAGTCGCTCACGAGGAGTCAGCTTTTTCCACGACTTTTTCAAACTCCGGATAAATGTCCACGACCAGGACTTACTGCTCCGAGTCGCGTTTTTTTCCAATCTTTTTCCATCGTTCGGACCAAAGCTTGTTAGTAAGGGCAGGTTTTTTGCAACGCGCAAACCAAAAGTTAAACACCTCATAAGCGGAGTCACTTTTTTCCGCGATCTGTTGGTTGCTTGAGAAAATTCAACCCTTTGGCGGTCGTAAAGTAACCAGTGGTCGAAGCACCAAGGACATTAGTACCAATTTCGAACGACTTAAGCCGTCTAACCCATTAAAAGCACGAGAAAATGGGTCAACGCGCTTGTTAATCATTGCCAGCGACGTACGTGCGCGACTAGTTACGTTATCATGTACGGAAAATCTATTCTGGCGTATCCTGTTCGCATATTGAAACGTGACTATAAATATAAATCGAGCCAACTGGACAAGGCGCTCATTAATGGCGATTTTCGAGGCTCCGATGACGCCACAGATACCACGCGCTCTATTAACTTGCGGGGAAATATTCCTGATATGCAAATAGAATAAACGAACAGATCGAAGGCAAACGAATACCAATGAATTTTCCAATCAACAAAAAATACAGGTTTCCCGGCTAAGGCGTAACCTGTTTTATTCTTTAAAGAAAGCGCTACGTTGCAACTGTTTCGATCGATTCACCGAGCCACGTAACAATCTATTTCGAGTATTACAGATGTGTAAACCAGAGGAAAGTAGGCTGTCGAAGAACGTAAATTAAAAACATATCACGGATCGAAAATGAAATAATTCAATTCGTCACTGTCACGTCCCAACGTCGATACTGCTGAAAGTAGTTTATGACACGAGCCAGGCGTGCATACAGATGCGAATAAAGAATTTAGGAAACACGTTTGACCGGCGTGTCGTAACCGAGGTGGCGAAGGATCTTCCGTAAATTCGACGGGGCTTAAAAAGGAAAAGGAACGCGTTTTAATGCCGAACCGAAGCCTGTTATTCCGGACTTCTGACCGATCTCGACGCAGAACATGCAATAAAGCTGCTGCATTACAGCAATCATCCTTCGACCAGCTTTGGCCACTAGAAAATGTCGACCCCCATAAAAAAGGGTTCGCGAACGGGCGCACCGTTCAGGATTTCCTGACCATGGAGAAACATTGTCGAAAAAAACCGCCGATTCCGTTATGGACAGTAGGCAAGGCTTAAAAAAATCCTCTTTTTCGTTTGCCTCTGCCCCGTGGGCTTCTTCTTTATTGCCCCCGTATATATTTTTGGGGGTTGCGAGACTGTCGCCGCCGGGTAACCAACAGGTATGGCTACCTGCGAAAGAACTGCCCGGAAATTGGAACGACTGTGAAACAGCATTCAGCGTCATTATTTATTACTCTTCGCTGCTTTTACTCTCAAGACTGTAGATTCTAATTACCAGGAGAAATGATCATTCTCGAAGATCCATCACGGACGATTTCTAATTTCGAACGTGCTCCATCCTGCCCCCGATCTCTCTATCGTCTAACAAATATTTGAACTCGCATCGAAGTCATCCGATATTTTACCTGACCGCTCGGCTACCACGTTAAATGCTCCGTTGCACTTCGCGTTCCTCTAACGAACAGGATATCCAGTAATGTGTACGTTTCACAGAAAATAGGAAACTGTTTGATCCCCATTACCAGCGTATCGCATAACTAATCGATCGTAAACCATCGAAATTACTGAATTACTAAACCATTAGCGCAAGCATTGGAAGCAAGTGTTCTCGTAGGACGATTTCCGATCGAGATTCAATCGATCCCAATGGGTACGAGGGCCAAGGAGAAGAAGCGACTTCCTTCCTCTCGGCTTTGTCCTAGAGTAATGGAAAAGAAAGGACGCAGGTGGGGGAGCGGGCTAGGAGATCTATTTTTCCCCTTGTCCCCATGCTCGAGATCCTAGCTTGGTATTAGAGAAGCTATCCATCCATCGGTCCACAGGATCGCATAGAAGCGTGGGAGAGAGGGACAGGTGGTTCGAGGGTATCCTGCCGTATCCTGCGCTCTTCAGTAGCACCTTACCCGTATATTCGATATTTCTGTTCCATATCCCGTGGGCACACCTTGTGGGAAACCTTCTTCCCTGTGGGCCGATCGACCGCGCGGAAAAACGGCCGCCGATTTATCTCGAACTCGGTCACGATCCGCGCGGCGACATTTGCATACGAGTTCAAAGGGTGTTTTCTAGAAGCTCGACGATCCGTCCCGCGTTTCCAAATCGCGATTAAGCGTCCGATTAAGCGGAGAAGCGCGACGAGGTATCACCTGTGCGAACGATGTCCACGGCAAGATGATCGTAGCCGCGTTTCTAAAAATAAACCCAACACGTACGGGCAACCACGGAATCCTGAATGACGAAATCGAGTTCCGTTATAAATTCCTGGAAAGGTAACTTCTGGTACCAGGATGTGACGTAATTTCGCTGAATTATCGTGTAACTTCCCGTCATGATTTCAGGATAACCGTCGAGATCCTGTATCGTCCCGGTGGAAGGCATATCATTAGACCTTGTCCAGCAAAAACCAACTCGATGGAAAATATTCATCGAACGGACTAATAGCGTGTCGCGGATTGGTACGTCTGAGGCGTCCTCGCTTATTGGGACAATACAGCGGTGTTCAAAGGGTTAAGGTCTTAAGAGGGACCACCACGAAGAATGGTCCCGAGTTGACTCGTCGACGACTGGCAATTTACCAAATAAGCTTCCCAGTGAATTCGAGTTGTAAATTATTCGGAGTTACCCGATGTTTCGCGTCATTGTCACAAGCTTCTTGGACGAACTCAGCTTGGGAGAGGCTTGGTTAACCCCATCTTAATCTGGGTGTCGTAATCCCGATCGTATTTCAATACTCCTCCAAGCTGGACATCCAACTTTTCGGGTAACAATGCTCGCCATTATGGTTCTGGTCAATCCGAAATTATGCGGTAGCTGCTTACCGTCTGTCTGTCTAATAACTTCAAGAAATTATCTCCACATAGTTTGAGTGCCAAGTCTTCCGATGTTCGAACGGGCTCGCTTAAAGTACAGGGATTTCCTGTGAACTTTCGAGGAGCTACCGTGCGAGCATCGTAAACGATTCGACGACAAAGGTTTAGTGAAAAGATCTCTGTTTTCGAGCTAGCGAGAGTTTTCTTTCTCACGAAACCGATCTGGTTCTCGTGGAGGCCGGTACGATTCGGCCCTATTGAAAACTCGGCCGAACTCGGTTCATAGAAAACGAACCCATTCAATATTCACGATCCCCCTTTTTCAGCCCTGGAAATGCCTCGTACGAAACCCTTTTCAACCAGTTCCTCGCGTGAACAGCGTTATTATGACGACCCAGATTTTCCTCTCCACGGAAGTGCAACGCATCTGGTGCGAAAGGGGTTGGAAAAAGGAATCGATTAACTAAATCGACGAAAAAAGCAACAACCTACGCAGCCGCTTTGGCCCCCGTGACTCGCAAGAAAGTTTCCATTTCGAAGCTTTCCATCTCCCTCCAAAATTGCACAAGACTAAAACTGTACGCGTTATCGGAACTGTTATTCCCTGCATTACTGTCGTTATTCTCCTTAGTTCTGAACGGACGTCCTGGTCCCAAAGAAGGACGTTCGCTCGTCACGATGTTTTTTTCACCACGCGGCGCGAGCGACCATCGAACAACAGAAGCCGTGAACGATATGAAAAACCGCGAAGAACGGAAATGCGTGTGCCACGAACGAATGGTAACCACGAAATCCCTGTAACCCTCTGTATCGGTCTTCTTCCCATGACCCGAATGTATTGTGGAAACGCGTTCGCGTTCGCGTCCGCGTTCACGTCTCGTCCATTCTTTTCGACGCGCACGACGCACATGTAAAAACGGACGCTACCGCTGGAAATTAGTAGGTACAACACAGACGTGCAGGCGTGTCCCTGTTGACATTTCGCGTTCCTCAATCAGCAGAAGCCGCAGGACTCTACGCTGCTTCTACTCGCAGGATACTCCGCGCGCTTGCGCTTCGTACAACCTATACTGTTATCTTTAACATCGAGTTAAATTTAACACCGGCTGATTTATAAATCATTTTCTTGCGCGAAGAGGTACGCGCATCAAGATGAACTGTTCTCGCGGAGAAAATTCCTAAGTTCGCATACAACGGCGGAATGAACAGTTATTTTACAGTTCGCTCAGCTGACGCCGGGGCCCCGTGTTGGCAACGGAAATCGGGTACGTGCATCGTCAGGACCGGTGATTTTTCCGTTTACCTCGAAGCGATTCCGCGTTTGAAAAACTCGACGAACGAAATTGCCTCTAAGGTCTGCGCCCGCAAAACACACTGGAACTAACTCTTCGTTTATGAATCGCATAAACAATCGTATAATTATAAACTGCCCGCCGATAATCGGTTCGTCACAGCACGTAATTCGTGCCCGCAGAAAATAGCCAGCAAAACCATAACTCCGCCGCGGCGGACAGATCGAACGATTTCACGGTTCTGTCGTGCCTGAAATTTACAAATCCGTAACTATCGTCGCATCACTCCTTTTTTGTCACGGTTTCTTATCGGCCGTCGTTCGCCGTCGATTTCCGAACTCGATTTTGCCCGGCGAGGGTCCGCGCGTGATCTACGATCTGCCCGTTCGCGGGTCGAACATGATAAACGGTGTTAGGTACCGATTAATAAGACCGTCCTTGGGATAGCTGTTGCCAATAAAGATTTTTACGAAACGGCCAGAGGAGAGAGAGGGAGGGCAAGTGCGAGAGCAAGAACAAGAGCACTCGCGAGAGCGAGAGAAAGGGAGAAGGCCTCTGGCTCGAGGAGAAGGATGGAAGGAGATCGCGAGGCGTCCGCGTCGGAGCGGCTGTCCTTGGATGCTCGCGGATCGGTGGCCACCGGCAGTCAATGACCTAGCAACGCTCTTGTATCCACGTCGCTTGGCTCGGCTCGTTCGGTTCGCTTCGCCTCGTCTCATAGCTCGGCTCGGTTGGCCCTGTATGCTGCAAGCTCACCTTCGATCGGCTCGAGAAACGCCGCCGCCGCCACCGCCGCCGCCACCGCGCTGCTCTTCCACTTTCGAAGGGCTTCGCCTCGACTCGTTACCTTTTCTTACGGATATTTCGGACCCGACTGCCTATCGATTCCATTACTTTCGCCACCACTTCGATTTTGTTTCTTTCCTTCGCGAAAGTGCAATTTTTCTCGTCGATTTTATTGACGTTCCATCTCCGTTTCTCCTCTAGCTTTTTTCTCCCTACGGTCTCGGTTGCGATTAACGCTGCACACCGCGTTAACATTTCCTACGTTCATCGTACCTCGCGCGTAAAGCATACGATTCCGCGAGGAATTCTACCATCCACGTTTGCCGATTCTTAGCGCCCGTGCTACGCATCGTCGCGTTTGTTTCCTCGAACGCTGCTCGAGGAATTCTCGGATGGATTTAATGCTGTAGATTTGAAATACGTGTAGCCAGTGTTCCGATTTTCTACTCGCTTCTATTCGTATTCTCAACGTTCGTCTCGCGTATTTTCCTATCGCTGTTAGTATTATCCTGCTTTTAAATGGAGGGCAATAAAATCGGATGCCTTCCATCTTTCGTAAACTCGATAGCTATTTAAGCGGGTCGTACCCGAAAAAAAAGGTGGAAATCCGGGAAAGCAAAGTCTTTTGTCTCTTTGTAATAGGGGACAAACGACACGAATCGAAGGGTAAACGTGTACGGGACGCGATTCCTGGAAGCACCCCGTTGTTTGTGACCTGATTATTCGCAATTTAAGGTAGAGGTAACCGCGTTCGATGTAAACGAGGGGACCGTGTTACAGCCGTGTCGTAAAGCTTTCCAATGGTTTCCAGTGATCGAGGGAATAATGTTTCGGCCAACAGGGTGGTTAAAGCTGGCCGAAATTGCGAACGTGCGACGACCAAATCCTTCCAGGAGTACAATATTCCTTTTCTTACCGCTTACCCGCGTTTACAATCGTCCGAGGTAATCCACGATCCACTTTCGATGGCACAGGAACTTGTCCCTCGACTTCGACAGCTACTTACCACCGATAAAATACGATCGTGCAATTTCGCCGTGCGATCCTCGGCCGCGGTGATCGCTCGAAACCTTTCAAAAATCCAACGCGCGACGAGTTCCTGGAAATTCTTTGTCTCCTGGCCCATTTTACGAGGAACGTTACTCAGGAATTCCCGTAAATTTCAATTGCATCCCCCGTCGGTGAAGACTAGAATTAGAACTCCCGTTAGTGGCCATTACGGCGAAAAATCCTGCGGTCTTCAACCAAGGGCAGACGAGGAGGCGATTTGCATAAGTTACCATTGGGCAGAGTTAAGAGCGATAAAATCGCTGGCGAATCGAATTTGTCGCGACAAGTGCGCGAATTTACCGTAATTCAACGTGACCTGGCGATTCAAGGCCGGGAGCGCACGTTTTTGCGGGACCACCCCCGATGGGGACCGCTTGCAACTCGCGAAGGCCGAGTCTAGCTTAAGGAGATCGGAAAACATACCGGGTACTTGGTGCCTGCTGCTTTCTAGTGCTCTGTCCGCGGAGCATCTACACGTACGGTGGCCTTGACCGTTTTCTCCGTGTGTCACACTAACAGTTACACGCGCTTATGTACGCGGTGTGCGCGGTTGCTTTGCTCGCGGTTTCTTGCAAACGACCCGTGAAGAGGGTGCCAAGAAAACGGTTCAACTTTGCTACAATCGATCACGCACACATATTCCCAGTATTCTACGTATAAAAGTACAATTGGCAACGACTCTTTACCTACAGATCGAAAAGATAAGGAAGCGAGATACTCGCTGGTTTAAACCTGAACACGTGTCAAAGATATTTTTCATCGTATAGATAGAAAAATGATCTTGACGAGAAAACAGCAAGCGAAATCTGTCGAAAATGGATGAATCGAAATCATGGAGAATTTTACGAGCACCCAGTATAGGTGGAAGAACACGCGAGTGAGCCAACCAACCGCGCGTACTCGCGATATCAAGATCATCACCGTTTTCAGCCGTTCTGATACCAGACGCGAACCTTCGAGAGATTCGCAACAGAAGTTTGGTCGTTCGGAAACGAGGAAGGTAAAGCCAGTGACTCAGACTACGGTTGAAGACCCGCGGACCAGCAAGGTTTCGCCAAATATGTCCCGCGATTTGCAACAACCACGATCCGTGGGTGTAAAAGAACGCGTTCTCGAAGAAGGAAGAAGAACGTTTAGCGTCGCTATCAGACGGAAGTGTTTCACCTTGCAGCGAAAGCCGGCACAGGTCCTCGAGGAATGCTTGGTTCGCGTCCGCTATTGCGGCGCGGCGCGGAATGCAAAATGCATTTCGGGGTGTGGCATGCGGAGCGAGCGTCTTACTGACTCACATGCACGGCTTGGATCAAGCCGCGCGACGTAACCGGACTCGTTTCATATACCCGTGTCCGAATACTATATCTACCTGTGCGATTTATAACGTTCCAAACAATCGCGTTCGTCGAACGTAAAACGACGAGCACGATCGCGAGAGAAGAATCTGGAGAACATCGTTTCCCGTCCGATGGGGCGGTCGATCGAAACGGGACACCGTGTATGCTTGCAGAGCGACACGATGTCATTCCTAGCAGCGATTACTAGTGACTCACCCTGTACACATGACATTAACAATTCTACGAGACCGTCGTTGTGCATGTCTGCGCGCGAGGCGAGCCGAGCCGCGCCGAGCCGCACCGCGCCGCGCTAACCTAGATTGTTTTCTTGTACAGCGATCATGGTAATACCGCGAGGCCTTGATCTTGGAAAGAGACAGAGAGGCTGCGGAGGGAGTGAAGCGCGAGAGAAAGCAAGAGAGATCACGTTTGACGCAAGTGATCGCCTGTACGGGAGAACCGTGGATTGCACTCTCGTGAACCTGTCCACGTGTTCCTCGCCTCGACGATTATTGTTTCGTAAGCCGACCGAATCGGCTGAGAACGTACCGCTCGAACGGAGTTGTCCGTCGAGCGAAATCTTCGACCAGCTCGAGGAGGACGGGACGCGGAGGAAGGAAGTTGCACGGAACGGGGAGCAAAGAGAGCTATCATTTAAATAAATGCGATATTACGTATCGCGGGTTCGCGGCGATCGGTGATACAGGATGTATCAGGGGTGCGTATCGATATTTCAAGAATTGCTATTACGAGAGCGTCCGGTGTATCGTGCTCCAATAAGCGGGTGGTACCATCGGACGTTGGCTCGCTGGATACGATCGCGTCCCCTTTCGATACGGAGCTGACTCGCGAATTATCGATACGTAATAATTCGTAATCGAGGATACGCAGCGCGTAATATTTTTCCGCGTCGAGGCGTGAAGATCGCGCGTCCAGTTTATGCGACGCGGGTAATTTGGAAGCGGGGTTTCGTGCACGTTAAAGGCCATGGTGACAGAACGTCGGAACAAGATGAGAAAGGTGGAACTGGTCGAGCCGCGGCCAAGACACTTGTTTACTCGAACGATCGTGGCCTCCTTTTCGGTCGTATACCTTCGCTAATTCACTTCACTTCCTCCGTCCCCACCGTTCTTCTCCTCTTCCTTTCCCCTTTCGTTCTTTCTTCCCTGCTCCGCTATTTCTCCCTGTCTCTCTCTCTCTCTCTCTCTCTCTCTCTCTTTCTCCCTCTCTTTCGTTCTCTCCCACGACGCATCTCTCTACCTGCTTCTTCTCTCGCGTTTTCATCGACAAGATACAAACTCTCACAGAACATCGTAACCATCGGGATCTACAGTTCGCTCTTGAACCCTCCGCAACCCCACCATCCCCTCTGCCTCTGCTATTATTAGATACACCGTATTAGCGATTACACAGTTGTATAAAACATCGCCAACTAATCGCAGAGTAATTATCTTAATTCTCTTTCCATCGCCCGGGTTTACGATCGCAATGCCAATCGCGAGCGGAAACGGACAGATTTCGATGGTCGCCATTTAAGAACGAAACCCCGCGCCAGCAATAAAACGCTTAAAATCGTACGGTACAAGCTCTTAAGATCGTAAGCGTAATAGGTCAGATGCGTTATTGGACACGCTGACCAGTTATCCTTTCTATAAAATTGTAACTGAATTGAGAAATGTTAAGAATTTCTAAAAAAAAAAAATGGGAGAGCACATTGATGGGAATATTTGTTACGCGTTGTCGCGTCGACTCGTTTTAATGGATCGGAAAGCTCGAGCCGGCTCCGCGGGTCTGCTGAGAATCCTGCAACGAGAACTGGACATTCCTGCTCGCTAACTGGATAAAGGATAAATGTGTCCTTGAGTGCGACTGCCATCTTTGGCGGCGACTTTGCGGTACGAGCGGTACCCAAGCGTACCGTAGGGCTGTTTTCGCGCTCGGGACGCAATAAAATATCTCCCCTCGCAACCACCGTCCGCTTGTTGTTACGTTTAAAAATGGAACAGGCTAATAGCGAACCGGAACCGTTCCCATTTCCATCGAATTCTGGCGAAACGAACATACCCTGGCAAAGGTTCACCCTTACGGAACACCGTCGTTGTTCAACTACGTACCGCCTGTTATTTCGATGATCGTGAAAAGAAGAGTAAAAGCAAAGTTCGCGAAGGCACCAACGCGAACATCGTGCTGGTAGCAACGCGATGATAGCGATGGAAACGAGCAAAAGCTGGCTTGTAATTTCCGCGAGCGATTCGATACAGCTCGACCGTTTATCCGGTGAAATTGTAGAGTAGTCGAACAATAAGATACTCTGTTTCGCGTATGATTAGCAATGGGTAGGCTCGCTGGTAATTTACGAACGTTCCGATGACTTTGCGAGCGGAATCGAACGAGCAACAAGAGACAGAACGCTGGGAGGAATGTGGCAATCTTCGTGCAAATCGGCGGACTCGCGTTCCCGGGGGACAGCGCGAATATCAAGGGACAAGTATCTTCCCTGGGTTGCACGCGAAACCGACTCGCCACGGAGAAAGATGGGAATAATTCTGGTAGCGCGAGCGATAATTATACGACGGCCACACGATGCGCTGCTGAGGTCGAAGCCTTTGCGGTTGCTTCAAGAGATTATCCATTACAAATTTCTTTCCGCGATTCCCTTGAATTCTAAATTCCTCGTTCCTCGACCGTAATCGAGTTCTCTTTGTTTTAGCTTCATTGACAAAAGCGTCGATGCTTAATTGCGTGATGAAAGATCGTGTCGTTCACGTTCGAACAAAAACCGCGACTCTCCCACCGCGGTCTAGCGATTAATTACGGAAAGCATATCGTGATCGCGCATTGATTATGCATACAGCGCGGAGTTCAAAGTCCCGCTTCCAGCCTCGCAAAAAATGAGCGATCGTCGACGAACGTCGCGGTATTATTCTATTTGCCTTTCCTTCGACATTACCGCGGTTGCTCCGACGCCTACATCGCGTCTATGCGAGCCGCGCGGCTCGTCCCTCGATACTTCCACACGAGCGGAATAAAAATGTTGCGAAAGAGAATCGTCGATCCTCTTAAGTTGGATAACGACCGCAGAAAATGATCGAAATGCCCGTGGACGTGTAAAAAGGAGCGTGTGCGCGGCGAACGCGCACCGAAGGGTACCCCATCGCACCGCGTCCGCGCTCGTTCCACGCAGACGCTTGCCTGTATTTGTCCCATCGCTAGACGGTGAACGCGAAACGTGATTGTGTGAGCAAGCGGAACGTGTCCTTGACTGCACAAGTCCGCTATGTCCTACACACCCACCTACCGGACACCGTGAGCCGGAGCGGACCCGAAGAAGAAGAACGCACCGCGCGCCTCTCCTCCTGCCCGCGGGATCCGTATGCGTTCAGCGAGCTCGATCAAAAACGAGCAATGAAAAAGGAGAAAAGGAGGAAACCGGGGACAGAGAGAGAGAGAGAGAGAGAGAGAGAGAGAGAGAGAGAGAGAAAGAAAGAGAAAGAGAAAGAGAGAGAGGGAAAGGGACGGCGAAGCCGTGGAAGGAGAGAACGCAGCCGAGAGACGGTTGTATACGAGATCTTAACGAGCCGAGTACACACCAAGAGAGAAAGACCGACTGCTCCGGAGCTCCGACCTTCCGATCCCGTTTTCTTCCCTTCGAAAGTCCTTGTTGAATATCGGTTATTTTCTCCGGCCCTCTCGCCTCGACTCACCCCCGTCACGGATACGACGCGCTCGCCTCTACGCCTATTCAGCCGGATCGTTCTCCAGGGCTACCGGCTCGTTCTTTTGTCCACCGGATCGTGCGATTGTTTTTCGAACTGAACGAACGAAACGATACGCCGCGCGCTCTTCTTGCCGGAGATGATAAAACTCGGGGTTTCCGGCCCGTTGGACTGGAACTGAGACGAACCATAAGATTCGGTCTACGTAGCTTGATCATGGAAGCCTGGCTTTTGGGCGACGACCACTGGGTTTCAAGGAACGGTGCGTCAGCGTGTGGATATACGCGCGTTACTTCAATTTGCCGAATACGCGTCGAGAGCAAGCGGAGGATTAACACTTTGAAGAAACGATACTCTAGAATCGAGGTTCGCCAGGCTTGGCTAACACCTTACACCATTGTCATCTTCCGACACTTGCGTCTAACACGTCGTGGTAGTCATACTAAATATCGATGTTCCTTTACTCGGTCTCCAACCGGAAATAAAACTTGAACGGAAATCAGACCGTCGTCTCGTCATCGAGGAGGAAGCGTGAATACGTAATGGGTTTGGTCGTAATCATAGGTATTAATTAAGGGTTAAGAATCGATCGTACCTTTGATCTGCTGAACTGAAACGGCATTGGAATACCAATAAGGGATAGACGCCCTTTACATTTCTCTTTGCGGGTCACGATGGTATTTTATGTGCTGTTAACGATCGGTACGGTCGATTGCGATTGATAACAAAAGATGTCAATTATGTAATACGGTTCTTTCCCGTGTAACGACAGCAGTCGTGCATTCGATCGTACGCGACACGATTTTCGCAACAGAAATTGCTTTTAAATATGGATGAGGTGATTATTTCATCAAGATTGCGGTTCACGCGCGACACACTTGTGATTCATCGACTCAAACGTCGCGTGTTCGAATTCTTTTCGTATCACACGCAACGACGCATCATTTACTCGCCTGTCCAATGTAATGCGTCAGATTTCTAGTTTAAGCTAGGAAAAGTACGGAGAAAAATCGAGTATAGTATGGAAAAGGTAGATACGAGCGAGTACTTTATCGTTGAAAAGTCCTGTAATATTTCTCCACTCGTCTTCGAGGCGTAGCAGCAGAGAGAGAAAGGAAGCTACGAAGATTATTTTTCATATAACATATAGAGAGAAAAACATTGGCGGAAAGAGTTACCGCATCGTCAGAAATGAAAAATGATCGGTGTCCGTGTATAATTAGCGACCGTAGAGTTTCCTAGTCGCGACGTGACAGTCGTGGTGGTTCGTGAGGAGGGAAAGGAGGACTCGTTGGAGGAAAGACGAAGTAAGCAACGAGCCAAAGGGGGAGCAAGAAAAGAGAAGGGGCAAAGGAGAGAGGGCCACTGTCACTGCCAGGGCTACGGTGAGGTAATATCAGATTCCATGCCACGAGGCACCGGGCCGCCATCTTGGTGTACGCTGTTCTCCAACGCGACTTCGACGCTCTTCCACCCAGATTCCTTTCGATTCGTTCACCGTGATTCAAATTATACAATTCTGCCCGGTTCCTTGTGCTTTCCAATTCCATTTAACCAACTTATCGGAACGTTGTATCGAGAAATTCCATTGCGAACGTAAAAATACACTTTTCTGACGTCTTCTTACGTATTAAAACCAAACGGGGGGGATACGTAAAGTTGTTGGTAACAAGAGCGAAGGAGAAGACCGTCAATTATATCCAAGGCTAATTCCAGAACTCATTATTGACGATTTACATTTGCAGCTCTCTAAAATTGAATATTTATGATCCGGCTCGTCCAACATATTTTTAATCCAAAAGCCGATGAGCAAATACCAAGGACTCTGAATGGCGAATGTAGCTTGTACGATTCTAATTCGTTCCAATTTCTATTCGTGGCAAGATTTAGATGTGAAACGCGATCAACGTTCTACCGACAGACACTCGCGAGAGAAGTTGAAGAGAGAAACGGAAGATGAAGCAAAGGGTGAGAAGGAAATGGACAAGCGCAAATAATTCGGGAAACGCGCAATCGCCAGATAAGGAACAGAGGTGGAGACAAACGGTCACAGCCGGCGGGACAGGAAGAGGAGGATCGGAGGCCAGCAAATGAGAATTAGGAACGAGGAAACGCGGTGGTCGTTGTTTAGCCAAGAGAGGGCGATGACATTTGTCCGAAACGAGGTTCCACGTAGCAAGTGTTGTTCGTCCCGGCAACAGAGTTGAAGCCCTCGCTAGCTCGCTAGGCCGGTATCCCGTCTCTGGTTAAAGCAGAACGGCCGAGAGAAAGAAACAGAGGTACGGACAAAGAGGGGCTCGTAGAAAGGACGAGGAAGGAATTCGATGGCGCGAGAGAGGGTACGAAGAGAAGAGAGAGGGTGCAGAAAGAGAGGGGAAGGGAGGAGGCGGTTGCAGGACGTTCACCTTTCCTCTATGGGCTTGCAAGAGCCGGCTCCGGGCCGCCATTACACAATCGTTGAGTTCGCTTGTCCGCTCCTCGAGCACGGCCGCCATGTTGGTACCGGTCGGTGCGTCAACTACGGTTCAAGATCTTCACGGTGAAGGTCTCAACAGAGACCTCCATAGACGGGCACGCTGCGCTCCGTGCGCACCGTGGAATGTCTCCTTCGTTTTACGGATTTCCAACTGGAGATCGGCTCGATAACAACCATAAAGATAACGACACGGTCGACGGTAACGCTACAGGCTCTGCTCGGTTGTTTAGATTTTCTCACAGTTATTAACTATTCGGATAGATTATTTATAACGCCACGGGCTAATAGGAATATTAAAAAGGGACGGTAGTAAATCTTGTCGCGGTTTTAATTATATTTAACTAGCACCGATTATACCAGCCATGAGAACGGCGAATACCTATCCATACCGATTCCTATGTGTATGGAAATTAATAAAACACTTATTACGGGAATAATTGTTGCCTTATAAAGCAGCGGGTTCTTAGCGTGCGGTATCGAACGAACGGGTGCAGCGTAGAATTACACGATTTTGCTTTTAAGCTACCGCATGGGGGGATTCGCGAAAATCACTTTCCTGGGTGGTCTACAGTTATACGATGCCGTAAAACCACGATGCTTCGTCGTGCATACGTAATTACTAAGAATTATAAAACCGTACGTTTCCCGCGATTTTCCCTGCCGCTGTCTTGTGTCTCATTATTCTAATGTTCGTTTCTATTATTCCCTCGGAACGAGCAGCTACAGCCACTCGCGGAAAACAAAAACGATCCGAGTTGCAGTCTTTCGACTGAGACTACCGTGGGAGATTTGAACGCGTGGACAGAACGGATAAGCCAGGAGAGCGTAATACGTATAGCCAGCCCACGTACTACATTCGTCCGTGTCTGACTTGTGAAGAACAGTACGAACCATGCGACCAAATCACGTGGCGGGATTACGAAACGAAAACCTGCTACCAAAATTTACTGCCCGAAGTCGACGAACTTTCCTCTTGAATAAGAACTGGGATAGGTTCAGACGAGCCTTACTTTACAATTTACATACGCCTATCTAGTCGAACGAAACCCACTCGAACTGGGGAAATGTTTCATTAGAGGGCTTGAAACGTAGACAAGCGAACGGTGCTATCGTTCAAATTGGAAGAAAACGAATAAGGCGGCTATTCGCCTCGCTTCGAAACGATCGTGCGAATAATCGATCGAGACCAGACGAAGAAACCGCGTTGCCGCACAATATAAATTCTTCGAGTATCGATCGTGGCTCGTTTTGTTTCAGTTGGATCTGTACGAAGAACTGAATTGGTATCCAACGAGCGAACGTAGCAACTCGGTCTTGTTAGTCGCTACGTTGCCGGTTCTACAAATTGCGAAATTCCTCTGCGTACCTGTCGGCCATTCTGTGGATATTTTCCCAAGTATTTCAACCGAGTCTACGACCGTAAATCTCGACGACTAGGCCAGTGCACTGACCTTGCTACAAAGTTGTTTAAAAAAGACAAATGCGGTCGTTGTCCAGTTCTTACCATTAAAACCAGAATTATCAGCCTGAAATTTTTACGCGCGATACGCGAGATTCCAATCTAAACCGCGTTTCATTTCGTTCGAGCAGTTTTTCAACAGCCAAGACTTAACCAGTCGAATTTAATGCCTTTCGAAATCACTGTAAAGTGGCGGTATCTCTGATTTTATACACTCGTGTCTTCCGTGTCCTTTGACGCAAAGGTACTGTGGTATCGTTCGATTTTTTGTACACCACCATAAATCAAGCCGAGCTAGTTGCTCTCTACCAAGAAAGGAATATAACGAGACTCAAGGAAGAACAGATGTTCGAGCTGTCCGAGACGAGTAATAGCGCTACCAACACTTTAAATATCGTTGATGAATAGAGAAAAGGATTGGAAAAGTCCAAAGCATCCTGGATATCCACACTATCGAATTAATCGAACGGTCCACAGGGTATGAGAACTGTGTCTGGTTCGAACGGCATGAATAAATACCGGTAGGTAAATAAAAGATTCATGTTGCAGTAACGCTAACGTTGCTTGTCTCGTTGTTCGATTTCGCACGCACAAAGGACCCGGTCCTCATGCGTATTCAATCCGCGACTCTTCCTCGTTGGCATCGGGCCCACGGCATTCGTGCACGTCCGTGAATAAGGAAAATCTAAGGTCAACCACGACACGCTCGAATATCTCCATAAAAAGTAACGAAAACACGCGAAACGCGTCCAACGGAGCTGGTACGGGCTCTTTATACCTGTGCATTCCCGATTTGCATGCGTCGCGTGTTTAGTTTCGCGCTTGGTGGACGCGTGGTAAACGAGTCTCGTCGACGTTCTAATTTTAATCTAGAAAATCGTTCCAAAGCCACCTTTGAATCATAACAGGATACGACCGCCTATGAAAGGCTAATTACCTCGCGGTGATAAATCGTCGTCCCCGTGTACACGAAGCGAGGCACGATGGCGGTTTTCCTGCGCTTCATTTTACGACACTTAAATTATATCGACGTCGAGATTGAACCGGAGTTTTTCAAATTTGTCCTACCCTCCCCGTTTGGACGGAGTGCAAGCCAAGTCCTAAGGCGGTTCTTGGAACGAGAATGTGCGTGAACGTGCGTGGACGTGTATGTACGTGAACGTCCGTGCATAAGTAGGTCGGTCGGTTTGGTTGCCTGTCCCGTTACCAAGGAGGGACACGTGTAATAACAAGACATTACGCATCTCTTCGTATTTTCTTGCCGGTCACATTTTTTCCGTTTTATCGGGGATAAGAATTGCCGATGGGCAACCCCTAGTAACGGTGGCCCACGGAACTTGATCCAAGAATCGGTGGCATTCTCAAAAATAGGGCAAACGTAACGATGATACTATACATGACTCGTTCATTAATCAGTACGGTAAGATATCCTCTTGTGACCACTCTCTTGGAACTCTATAACAAGTTTTTATGTAGCCTGTACAATCGCCAACAGCAAAATTATTTGTCCGTAACGTAAAAAATAATCTAGGGACTTTAATTCCTAAACTATCACGGTACAAAACTGGAATATTTCTTTGATTAATCGAGCAAGAACCTCCTGATACGCGCAACGTCTGAGAGCAGCCTCTCAGACAGAACGAATTAACTCAGTCGTTAAATTTGCATATTAACTATACACTAAGAGACTTATGTACAACGCACCTGACCGGCTGGTTGACTAAAAAATGACAGGAACCGCGCGTTAAAAAAACCGGATTCACCGGCTGGGAATCGAAATTCGCCTCGTTGCGGTACATCGTGTAAACTTCTCATAGGCATTCAAAACAACTACGTTCTACTGTTGAGAAAAGCCAGGCGATGGATCAGTCAGAAATCAATGATTCGATCGGGGGTTCCCCATTCGGATGGATTCGCGCGAACAACGATTAACGAGGGACGAATTAACGAGGATCAGACGAGAGATGACGAGATATTCGTTGTGTAATTGCGTAGCACTGTCGAGAGTGAAAAGCTACTTTTCCACGTGATTTTTCCCTCCTTCTTACGTTCTCGAGAAAAAGAGACGATTCGTCGACGACCGCATTAATTTCTCGCTTCCTTGGACAGGCGACGGGTTCGAAAAGAGAAAGAAGAGCCCCGAGTCAGCGTGGTGTTACACTATTCAGCTGTAATAGTCGGTTGAGTAAGAAGAAAGCGGCCTTGCGCTACTTTCCATCGTTAGATAATATCGGTAATACAATTTTCTCCAACTTTATAACTCTCGTCAGCGGTACGCAGAGAAAAGATGGCAGTACGCTACAAGTGGAGTTCGAAGGATCGAAGAGCGGCTTGATCGTTGCTCGCCGTGAACGGAAGGTGACAATTCGACGGAGGAGGTCGCCGATCGGTATCGATCGGAGTGGCCTAGGGGGTCAGTCGTGTCTTTTAAAAACCAGGGGGGAGGAGAGATCATCGGGTAGATTAAGAATCGAGATACGGAGAGTTCAGTGGGTCAAGGTTGTGGTGAGAGTTTGAGAGTAATCCGTCTCCCTTCGTCCCGTTCCGGGCAACGGTTGACGAAAGAGGAGGAACACGAAGAAAGACTGGCAGCGGTATGATTGCGGTGGAGGGACGGCAGAGCACGGTGAGCCGTACAGGTGGTAGGGGCACACACAGGATGAAAAGGTATTCGTTCTACCGGCCGTAACACTTTTACGGATTACGTTCTCGTGTTGCACAACCGCGATTGCGCAACACCCGTTAGATAATCGCCGAATCTTTTTGGGCGAACCCGTGGCACCGTTAGACGCTTACGAACAGGTTACGCGCGCACGTACGCCAGATATAATGCCGGCGCTAACAGCCGATCCGCGGTAGATACCTCGAACCTGAGAGCTCGGCAAACTCGTTACTCGTCTTCGTCGTCTAGGAAGCAAACTTCCCTGCAAATATTTGCTCGAAAGTAGACCGCGTTTAAACTTCGCCCGGAAATTCTTAGAACGTCCCGCTCGTACGCGGGACCAGAGGCAAGTCAAACATCGCCGCGACAGAAATTAACTATATCCTACGTCGAGAGAAACTGGCGAACGCGTGGGCTATTCTACGAAAGATGATATAACCGGAGGGGACGAAGTGAAACGTCGCTTAAATAGAAGATTTCGCTGCAAACAAACATGACGGAGCTCGAACGCGCGATTGTTTTAACAGTTAAGAGACTGTTCCAGTAACCGTTGTCATAATAGAACGGGGGAGCCATTTATGCGCTACTATGATGCATAAATGGTAGCGTCAGACCTTCGTACACGCAAAGATCCGTTTCTCTTCGAGCCAAACTGGTCGCAGTCGTCCGCTCTATAATGGCGAATCGAGTCAGTAGGGTCACTCTAACGGGCTAACGGGTCATTTAATGGCGTAGCGTGCATTACGCATACGGTGACGCAATCCTCTGACCGACAATCAGCTCCTGCCATTCATGGTGGGCGAAAGTTCGAACACCTTGCGGAACAATCGCCGTCAAATTGATTAGCTCGCGTGTTCTCTTAAGAAAATAGCGAACATGACGCAAATTTCGAGCACACGCGGCGCGTGAAAATGCAGACGAGCGCGTTTACTCGCGCGAGATTATACATTCGAGCGAAGAGAGAAGGGACGGATGATTTTCGGGGAGGCAACGTTTCGAGCAAGTTGCACGCTCTCTGTAATTCTCGTTGCCCGTGCATCGTCGAAGACGAATTATACACACGTACAATGATGCGCTACAGCAAGTAGGCGAACGTAACTGTTTTATTAAACCGTAAGCTGCGTCTTCGTTCGGTCGGCACTTACGTAATCGAAAACACAGAGAGTGAAAATCAAGCGTAATCCTACTTTCGTTGCCGAGAAGAAGCGCCTCCCGGCACTTTTGCCGTGGCCGTGGATCAGCGACTAACGGCCGACCTTCCACCGTTGTGTAAGTCTCGAATATGAGGTCATCGAGATCTACGCATATGGATCTAACGTAATAGCGTAATGAAACCAGGTAACGCGCGACTCCAATCAAACACGAACCAAATATTCGACCGTATCCTACATCTGTTCGGTGTACGCATGAAAAATTTCAAAAGAAACGTGCATCAATGGGATGCGTGTTTGCCTGATGCATGGTTAAAACTCGTTTGGCATGGGCTGGCGCATAATTTTAGATCGTATCGTCTAGAAACGTGTCGGCCAGTCCGATTAATTAGAAATAAATGCTCGCGATTCAAGGACGAACCGCGAGTTACAAACGATTGCATCGAGTATCGCAATCCATCGATCTCTGTCCCCGTTAGCCACTTTCATGACAAGTTTATGGCACAAGGTTCGACAGACGTACAAATTAGAGCAGAAATTTCTCGGTGTGATTATCGAAACGGAATGCGTCCATCGAAGAAAAGATTTCTTAAGCAGCTATCAATCATCTCGATGTAGAGTGTTTCGTGCTTAAAAGATCGTAGATTAGACGAATCGAGCATGTTTTTATATCATACATTTCTTCCTCCGTGCTTTCATCGACCGACCATTCACTTTCTCACTTTCGATCGTCGCAATGATGTCTGAGATGCAAAGTTAAAACGGCAAAGATAACGTTAGCGTAAACGGTACACCCGTGAACTGTTATCCTTGCCGAGGAACTGATGAGGGGACCCACTGGCCCAGCGATCAACCTGGCTCTCAGTCCGCTTAACAATGTCGTTTCGTCGACACTTTCGTAAAGACTCCTTCCATCGTTAATTACACGTGTGCGTCCAAATTATGCATCGTGATTTCAAAAGATCTCCGTTTTCAAGTGAAACGAAAAAAATCACGCTTGCGCGCTGTGAATAAAGCAAGACATCTACAAGGCTTCGTGATATTAAGTTGCATTCTAGAGTACATCCGGCAACTCCATTCGCTCGACGAGTACGAAGTCTGATTAAACTTCTGAAATGTGTTGGTTAAAAACGAAAATTCATCTTATCTCCTTCATACTTCTGACAATATTTCTTGGAGCGAGGGGTTTGTTTCCACATTGTCGAGAAACAGGAAAAATGGCATATTCGTAAAGGTGTACACGTAGCTTTCGATTCCCATTCGTTAGCACGGGGATGTAAAGGGGATAGGAGATTCGGTGGTGTTGGTGGCAAGTAGAAGAGACAGACGGCGATGGTAGAGAACGGAGAATGCCGGCGCGGCGGAACGACCGAAGAACCGGGTGAGAGTGGGACAGAGGTAAAAAAAGAACGAACCGGCAAGGAGAGACGAGACGAAGAGAGAAGAAAAAGAGGAAGATGGAGAATAGTAACGCGGAATGCCCGGACAACGCTCCCGTGGAGCTGGGGCCAACTAACGGTCCACGCCACCACCATCACCACCATCAACTTCGATGGTCCTCATCATCCTTCGCCTCCTCTTCCTCCGCCTTCTTCTCTTTCGCTTCTTCCGTCTTCGTTTTTCTCTTCTCTTCTGCTTGTCTGACGTCTTCACAACATCACGCGCGGTGTACGCCGAGCACCGGGTGTATTCACCGTGCTTGAACTTGAAATTCTTTCCCGAGATGAATAACCAATCGATCGATAACGGACGAGCACGAAACGGAAAAACGCGTACGACACACTGGTTGGTCCCATTAAGATCGTTAGCGATCATCTTTCTCTCGAGAGGATCTTTTCCTTCGTAAGTACGCCCCCTCGTATACTTTCTTTTCGTGTCCTCCTCCATCTTGGCTTTCCCCTTTCCCCCTCGTTCCCTCTTCCTACTCGTTCGTGTTTCTGCCGATCATTTCGCGCACGTACGCGGGCTAAAGTTTCCACCTAAGAGCAAGACAGGCAAATGGATCGCTGCACCATCTGGTATCAGGCTAATAGCTAAATTGAGTTATTAATGTAATACATCGTTGCAACCACTTCGGTCGTCATTATCCATCCTCTCCGCTTCGATCCTTCACCTACGCCGCATTCCTATTCAGCTCTTTGGGTCCGCGTGCCGCGTCTTCGCAAACCTTGGATCCGGATGCGTTCGAATGCATCTTACATAATGTTAAGCTCCGCGATGCAGAATTTATTGCCATTCGAAAGAAATAGATACCGTTATTAATTTCAGTCTTAATCTTCCTTTCCCTTGCCTCCCGCGATCAATCACGGAAGAATTCTTCCGCGAGGATATCCGTAGGATCAACCGCCGACCGCTGTATCGTCATGTATTCAATGCACCGAGCTTCTACCGTATTCTTTGATAAATTCTCATGATCAGTCGAGTCCCCTGTTCATTTCATCGAATCAACGTACATATGTTTCTAACGAACGATTGCTGCTTCGCGTACGATCTTCACATGCGAACACCTGCACGACCAGCAAACCTGAGAAGCAACCCTGAGAAAAACCAACGATATATCCTGTGCTGTCTATAGAATTCGGGGGATGAATCGGGATAAAGAAGTTCCCCCGCGCGATCAGAGATTCGAAAACCTCTCGAATTACGAAGGCCGTCAGGTCCTCCCACTACGTATTCTAGCTACTATTAATGTTCGTTCCGCGATCTCATTCTTCCCTTCTCGGTACCTGAACTAGCTGCAAAAAAATGGTTTCTGTCGAGCCGCAAAAGCACCGCAAAACAGAGACCCGGTGAGAATCCCTAGGTCTTTTCCAAGGTATTCTCTACCACACTTCTTTCCCCGCCTCTTTTCCACTTCACCTTTCTATCACCTCTCATTTCGCTTCTTCTTCCTCTCTTTCTCCCTCCGCTTCTGTTCTCTCGCTGTTTCTGACAAGTACGCGTACAAAGTGTACCTTATGACTTGTTGCTAGGAGCTCGCCTGCCGACCCAACACCACGAACGAACCAATGTTTGTCAAAATTATTTGCAAACTCTTCGTTTGAACTGTTTTTTCTTAACCGTAGGATATCTTTGATTTGCGTAAATGGTTTGGTGATACTCGCGTAGCGTGATGACTGTTAACACGGATAATTTGGCATTCATCCGGCTGAGTAATTAAATTAAACAGTTCGATAATTAAAATCGCCTGGGATAAAGATGATTTAAACGAATAAAGCGAATAACGATCGAGAGAGAAAAGAAGATATGCATTTCGCGCAAGGACACGCGATTGTTACATTTTTCCATCGCGGTCCACTTTGCTTGCCGCGCACAAAGAACCCCGTGCGATGGTAGTAGGGTGTACAATGAAACGTAAAGAAGAAACAGAGAGACCGGTTGCGCGGTTGTAAATTTACGGGCATCCTTGAAAACTTCCAAAGAGATTATCTACGCAAGAATTCAGCGTTGCTCGCGCTGTAGGTGGTGCACCAATTTGTTCTGCCTCCACAATGAAACCGAGACCAACTATCGATTATCTGGCTCTCACGGTGTGTAACGCGTATTCGTGCATACCAAATTATTAAAAAAAAAAAATATCAGATTACGTTTCTCTCTAGCCACTGATATTTTCTACCTTCTTCATTCTGAGTGCATAATCTAATGTTACACATTAAGATTGAAAGAAAAGAAACAGGCGCAAAAAAAAGAGCTTATGTATGTTAGCCCACAAGGCATACCCAGGTGGGCTACACGCGCGAACAAAGATTAAATCGACAAAGAAGCTGAAGGATGAGAAAAAATGCGATAGGTTTCCAAGGTAATTCACCTTGCGAGTCTCGAGCATGCACATTCACGGAGATGCACGCGTACAGCATTATGCATTCGAGCAACGTTTCTTCCGGGAAAAGGTAGAAAAAATACTTTTGAGGAGCGGTTTTATTCGCAGCTGACCCGTCCTCGTGGCCCGTTTCACGAGTCTATAGTAGCTACGTGAAGATAATTCGAATTTTCGTATTACTCGACTCGGATATCGGATGTTTGAATAGGTATATATGAAAACTTTGAAGATCAAACGTACCTCTGCTTGTAAACAGGATCAATGTATAAATACACGGCACCAACCCGCAACGCACACACACGTTCACCTGCGAATATTGAGTAATTTTAAATTCAAGTGCATATAGTGTGTTCTGGCAGCTAAGTAATTCATAATATTATACAATTTTCTCGTTATGTTAATTACTTCCGACACGTTAGTTACACGTCAGTTCTTGAATCAACGAGTGGTAACATCGCGTTCGAATAATTTCGTTCGAAATGCTAAATTAGCTCAGAGTTATTTTTAATAACAATACATCGGTTTATATAACATTATTCAAATCTTATCCTCACCGAAATGTAGACGATAAATCGTGCAATAACTTATTCAAATGCACTCGTTTACGTTTTCTGATTAATGTTACCTCAGAAACCATATATTAACTGTGGCAAACGAATGCGACAAGATTCGAATCTTGCCAGGCTTTTGTAGATAGAATCAAACGGAAATATCGTGCAAACAATTGTTACGGGTACGGCATACCTTTTTGCTCCCTGGTGGACTTCCGTGCAATTCGTTTGACTCATACCGGATTTGCAAACCGAATTAACAAACAATGTTGACAACAATGTCCTTACTCGGTTAATAAACCTTAAAGGAATCAAAAACTTCACACTTAATAATTAGCACATTTGAATAACGAACGGTAATGCACGAATCAAAAAACATTCAATATAAGAACACCAGGCCACTATACGTACTTTGTTTCGGCCCTCTGATGGAAAACTATGGACTAACATCTGGATGATGATAATCATTGTTTTGAACGCGTCTTTACACCTCAATTACCATAGACATTACCTCTCTATAGAATTCATTACCAATATCGTTAAACATCTAACTATAACTATATTTTTTTCGTAAAACGTTTCTATTCGATATTAAAATTTACTTATTAGATTTACAGTGATTGATCTACCTACAGGCGATTATAGAGTGAAAGAACTGTCGTAAGATTTCCTCCAGGTATCATCTTTCTTATTTTTGTAAACATTAAGATGGCGCTCCATCAACCTTCTATCGATTATCATTTCTCAGTCGTGCACGTGAGATAAATCATCGCTGTTGTTTCAAATCCACGTGGTGGCTGCCTCCTTAGCGCTAACGTGATGATTGTTCCTACGCGTGACACTGAATTCGGGTTATGATGCCTCAAATCTGTGATCGTGAATCTGAATCGACAAACCAAGGCAACGGTCAAGAAAGTGAATTCGGCAATTTTCAAGACACTTATAATTGGGTTGAATGCGAGTCTACAAGCATACCGGGCAACGTATACTTTTACAATTTGAGAACACAATGCAGCACGTGGACTAGACCGGTAGAAAGTCATGTGCAGCTTCAAAAATTTAAAAGGAATTCGGTAAGCAAATTTATTTAAATTACTTAAATTCCTGATAGAATTTCATTTTCAATATACCATAAATAAAAGCTCAATTCATATTAAGAAATAAAAATTAGATTCGGCTCTACGTGTTTAGCCACAAATGCACGCACAAAGGCGCATGTGCAGTCACGTACAACACGCGCGTGCACGCGCAATACATTCACACACATACGCGCGTGACCGCACGCATTACACAATTTGTAAACAGTATTTTTTTAACATCGTTTACCCATACACTTTCTAAACGCAATAAAACAAGATTATTTTTCTCTACAGAAAATATACGATAACAATTTTACGCCTGATACAGACAATTTATTAATGATAGTATCATCGGACAGTGAAGATGGCAAATGCTACGAAGATAAAGAAATTGAAAGGACTTCTAAGAATTTGGAGATTCTTCGACGCTTATATTATACTGTTGATATAAATTCTAACGACCATAATGACGATGAATATTTAACTGATAATTCTAATTGTGTCGTCAAAAACATTTTCGCAAGAAATAATCTTTCTAAGTTGACAAAAATTAACAACTTCAATGAAAAATGGATTTACAAAAGCTTAAACTCGCCAATTATGATATCGAAATTTTTAGAAACCGAATTGCATATTCCAGAAAATGATTCAGAAAATATAGAAAAAAATGAACAATTGATCAGTGAAAACGAATCTATTAAAGAAAACTACGTTTCGTATAGCTCTTCCGACGAAGAAAAGGAAAACGATGTTGTTGAGAATCTTGCAGTACCTCGCTTGAAAAAAATTAAACCCAACTGTTTATTAAATAAAACATTACAATACAGTAAAAAGAAGAAAAATATGAGAAAACGAACGCTACCGGAAAAGACGAAATTGAAACCGAAGAAAATTATTTGCGAAATGTATGGTACCAAAACGATTAATTACGATTCTATCGATCCATTAGATTTTCGCCCAAATCTTTTACCGGGAGTTAAGACTACAAATCTTAGCGATAGCAGCATAACTTCATCGGTGCGGCAGGCTGCAGATGAAGAACCTGCTGGTTTCAAGAACTTCGAAATTCCTAATTTAAATTTTCAACTTAATCTGTCAAGTGAATCTAGCTCAAGCAGTTGCAGCTCAAGGAGTTGTTCTACTTGTAGTTCATCATCGTCAGATACGAGTAGTACCTCTTCTCGGAGGTCGACTGATACCTCAAAGAAAGGATAAAATACATAAAAAATATGTATGTTTTATCATCTATAACTTAAGAAAAACAATTGTTTAAAACAACTATTTAGATTACATTCGTAAATAATACTTTTTTGTTGTATTATTTGATTGTTTCATTTTCTTATCATTGTAAATGTTTATTTTTTTATATTTAGAATTAGAACCTAGAGCATAAAATATTTTACTAAAGATTTTTTTGTTTGTTATTCTCATCGTGTAAATGTGTACGTAGCGGGCATAATTCGCGCAAGCGTTTTGAAACATGCGATTTATGTGTGGTTAAGCTTCATAACATTATTGGTACTATAAAGACTAAGCTCAGTAAGGTAGGAGTGCCAACCGAGGGCATTCTAAAGATACAGGTAAAACGATGTACCCTAAGCCTGCTTGGCCTCTTTTGCTTAAGGTATGAAGTCAACGTTTTTAATTATTTTTGGCTGTATTGTAGATTGTTCCGCTAGAGTAGACCTTCTTCCCTCCTTAAACTATTCTAAGACATAACAATGTTAAATTAAAGTTTATTTATTAAGTTAACATTTACTAATGTCCTCGTTAATAGATTTTCACTGAAATTCAAGAAATTGGGAATGATGTCCGCACATCCGTACAGATGTACATTAAGCAATAGAAGAAGACATTTCTGTTTTTCGATTTCCGTGCGGCAATGGTTACCGGTAAAAATCACGGCCGGTTTCCAGCTTGGCATATGGCAGACGTTACCTCGACACAGCCGGTGCAACGTACCACGACTATTATCCACGTCGCCGTTGACGAATCACTTCACTCAAAGAGTAACTATCAAAGGATCATGCCGGAACTAGGATAAAGAACAACTCTTCGTCTCTTACTTTGGAAGCTTTGCTCTTTGGGAAAGAAGCGAAACGGTTCCTACGTAGTCCAGTATCGAGCGGTTCCTTGTAATTAAAACATTACGCTATAATTAATATTGCGTTTTCCTGGTTACTTCAAGATCATCGTTTTAACATGCCACAACGTTTCAATTCGGCACTACAAGTATATATGCAAATCGAAATGTAAACGATAGAAATATAGTCATGAGTTCATTACGGTAATTTCTTCTTCAATATATCGTTAATGTTATATTGTATCATAAATAAAAGATTCGAGATTGATAACGGATATGCTAGCGTTGAGAAAATTACAGGGTAAAGAAAGACAAGGACGTGGTAGCAAGATTATTCGAAGACTTTACATCCTCGTTATTGGCGACGTAATTTTAGCGTGTAACGACTCGAGGGATCCCCGGACATGGCTAGGTAGATAAAGATCGACGCGCTGGCCGTGAACTTTGCACCGTGAGAAGAGTTTTCTTCGCTTAACAAGTCGCACACTGAAGTTCCCGCGCTTCCAGACAATGAATCCTTCCACGCGGTGAACAACCGTAGTCATTTCCAGGATTCATAATGAAATGAGAAGGGAAGTCGGATGGTTTCGCGATCTCTTTCTTATTATCTTTTACATATATGCTTCCTTTTTTAGACTCTCTTAACAACATGAAAATAATGAAATCTGAAATAAGTGTAAAGAATAATATATAAAACTGATTGTACTAAATGTAGATTCCAACATTTAGTAATAATTAGGTATGTATATATTGAAAATTACCATAACAAATATATGTAGGAATTAGTGCTGAAATGAAAAGTTTCATATTTATGTTCAATGTATGTTAAAATAAATTTCAATGTTACAATATATAAGTTAACACTATGGATACTATTAAAAGTAAAATCACATAGTATATTTGTAATTTCTAATAAAAGTATAGATTGTTTATTAAAAAATTTGTAATTTAATTATTAAAATAAAAACTATATTTTTGTTGATGAAGATAGAAAGAGAAACGATCTTATTGTTTTTTATTACCGAATTTAAAAATTATTTAAAAGAAAATTTTCTAAATGGGGGAAATAGTAGTGGTACTGTAAAAGTGTTGTGCTTAACCTGATATAATATTAGTGGCAGTTCGCAATATTGTGTGTACACACGTGATAAGGAGCTTCTAACCTCAAATTAAAGAAAAATCATGGGACGCCGTAAAAAGGTACTTATATATGTTAATTTCAATTAAAATACACAACAATTCTTTTCTAATATGTGTACTAACAACTGAAATATGTATAAAAATGATAAAATTAAGTCAACTCTTTATTGAAATATGAATGAACATTATACAGGGTCGTTGTGTAAAAAGAAACAAGCAAATTAATACAGAAGAGAATCCAGATGTAGTGAAAGCACCTCATTCATTTGTTATTCATCGTGGATTACCTGGAGAACATATTGTTGAACTTACTAGAGACTTTCGCAAAATCATGGAACCTTACACAGCTGTGTCATTGAAAGAACGAAAGAGAAATACGATCAAAGATTTCGTATCAGTATCTAGTGTACTCCACGTTACACATATGTGTATATTTACAAGAACAGCACAAGGAATGTACTTTAAACTCTGCAGGTATAAAATTCAATTTTACAATTAAAACGTTTATTTATTATCATAAACATTATCTAGTAGTTACCATCTGAATTTTCAACAGGTTACCAAGAGGACCGACACTCACTTTTAAAGTACATAGTTTTTCCTTAGCGCGCGATATAATATCTTTGTTAAAAAAGCAGTTGGTATATGAAGAATTATTTAAGAGTTCTCCACTAGTAATATTAAATAATTTCAGTGGAGAAGGCATGCAATTGAAGCTTATTGCTTCTATGTTTCAAAATATGTTTCCAACCATAAATTTGACTACAGTAAGCTTTAATGATATTATGTGACATTCAATGACTCAAATTGATAACTGCAACTCATATTGAATATTGTAAACATTATTTTATATACTTTACAGGTTAATTTAAGTGCAATTCGAAGATGTTTATGCTTAAATTACAATCCTACATTGAAAACAATAGATTTCAGACATTATGCTATTAAAGTAGTACCTGTTGGTTTATCAAAAGGTGTTAAAAAATTAGTTCAAGCTAAAATACCAAATTTATCTAAATGTGGAGATTTTTCTGATTTCTTAACAAAAGAGACAGTTTCTGAAAGTGAAGCTGAAGACGATCCTACAAATCATGTTACATTACCACAAAAATTATCCTCGCGTGGTAATCATGCGAATACTAAAAGTGCAATTCGACTTTCTGAATTAGGTCCCAGATTGACATTAGAGGTTAGATACTTTTTTAATAAACATCATCCATTGCTACTTTAATATTTTTCTTTGAAATATTTTTAGTTAATAAAAGTTGAGGATGGACTTTTGGACGGTGAAGTGCTTTATCACGAGTACATTCATAAATCGGAAGAAGAAAAATCTTTGATAAAGAAGAGGCGGGAAGAGAAGAAAAAATTGAAAGAAAAAAGGAGGAAAATACAAGAAGAAAATAAAAAGAAAAAAGAATTACAGAAACAAGAACATAAAGAGAAATCTCTGAAGGGAATGCAGAAGAAGAAAGAAAGTGAAACATTATTAAAGAAAATTGCAAAAGAATCTGTTGAAGTGACTAATATAGAAGAAGATGATGACGTACAATATTATCGGGACGAAGTAGGAGAAGAACCCGACAAAGGTAATTGCAATTTTAAAACTGTACAATCTTTTATCCTTTCATACTTAACTGTATATGTTACAGATTTATTTGAAAGAAAAATAGGTGAGAAAAGTCGTAAGAAATTTATACCTAAATACAAAGTAAAGAAACAAAAACTTAATGAAGTCTGAAGTATTGGAGATTAAGGTAACTGAACAAATATAACAAGTTTGTAAAATACATATATAAAATATATTTTTTTTAATAAAAGTAGTTTTATACATAACAAAAAATACATATATCTATTTATCGTGATCTTATTTCAGAGTTTCATTTATATATTTACAGTTCTTATAATAAATACATGAGCATAATATAATACAAAAGATCCCTTTCCACTAGGATCTTTATTATCATTAGTTGTCAAAAAAATAAGAATATAGATATGTTCATTGATGCTTATACTATTTATTAGTCCTATGTATTTGCAATGCTTCAGAAGAACATCGTACTTCTTCTAGTTCTTTTATTCGATCTTGTAATTCCTTTATTTGCCGATATCGGGAGCGACATAACTCTTTCATTAAAGTTTTCTCTTTTTCTAATTTTTGAATTTTCACATGTTCCTGTATAAACATTACAATTTAAAGTATAAATACTATACGATACATTTAATAAAAATTTACATCCATTAATATTTCTGCTTACCTCAACTACTCCACTGTTAATACTACGGAAACGCATTGCGTCGTTAGGCATTGTTTGACAAGCTTGATTATTTCTATTTACACGCCACCGTCTACATATATCGCATTCCCATGAGTTGACATCATTTACGGCCCTTTGAAGTTTTCTTATTTCAGAGTTTAATTCTGTATTCTGTGAATATAAATATGTATTATACAATGTGATACAGATTTATTAGGATAAATCTGCTATCATCTTCATATTTTATTACGTACCTTATTGCGAAATGCAAGCACGAGTTCTTCCAATTCTTTACATCTTTTTTTATAAGGAAAATTCTCACTTTGGATTTGTAATTCCAATGTTGCGATTTTTCCATTTTTTGATACTAATTGTAACTCTAACTCATGAATTTTTTTTTTCAATTGCTCATACCTATCCTCATATTGATCCAATTTGTCAGATATCACATTTTTTTCTTCTTTTTGTATACTCTCTTTCAATATACTTCTTTCATTATGCATGTCAGTTTTTAATTGTATTAGAAGCTCTTTATTTTTCTCTGTCAAGTCTCGAATTTTTTTTATGTAATCTCTAATTTCTTTATCTTTTTGATTCAGTAATAACTTGTGAGCGTCTAAATCCTTCACGATTCTATTCTTTTCTTCTTCAAGTTCTTTGATACGATTACATGTGTCTTTCATAATTTTGTCATTTTGCGAGTTAACATCTTTCTCTATCTCCATTTGTAATCTCATTTTAAGCGCGTCGACTTGATCTCGAAGTTTAATGTTTTCTTCATTAAGATTTCTAAATTTCGCTTCTAGTTCATTGATGTGTGTGTTTTCTGTTAAACGAGAATATACTTTTTCTTCTAATTTAGAAATTTCAACATCTTTTTCTCTAATTATTGCTGCATAGTCCTCTGCTTCGTCATCCAATTCCTTATTTTTTTCAGTTAATTGTTGTATTTGACTAACATACTCCTTTAATTCCTTATCCTTTTGATTTATTATTATTTTCTTACCTTCCAACTCTAACGCAATCTTATTCTTTTCTAATAGAAGCGCATCGTATTTGCTTTCATCTATAAATGAACTTGAAGTTGAATGTTTCGACTTGTACAAGGAAAACGTTTTCTTCAGTTCATCATTTTCTTGTAATAGAAGTTCGTATTCATTCTTTAATTGAACCATGTCTTTAAAAGTTTTACTTTTAATTTCTTGAAATTCCATTATACGATTACTTGCACCTTCCAAGTTGTTCTGTAGTTGTTTATTTAATTCTTTCAATTCTTCTATTTCTGCTTCTGCTTTAATCTTGCTGGTACTGTTTCTGATTTTCTTCTCTAATTTCGCATTTGCACTCTGAAGTTCCTCGTACTTTTCTTTCAAATCATTCAATTCCTCTATTAATGCAACATTTTTATTGTTTAGTTCATTTAATTGTTTATTAAGTCCAGCATTTTTTATTTCCTCTGAATTCAACGCGCTTTTGATCATTTCTAATTGCTCTTCTTTTTCTTTCTTTAACGTTTGTATTTCTTCTTTGCAACGTTCTATAGTCGATTTATGATCCTTAATATGATCCTTTAGCAATTGGTTTTCGGGCATGATCGTTTCAAGCTGTGTTTTATATTCAGACAATGCATCACATTTGTTTTTTAAGATTTTCGTAATTTCGTTGATGTATTCATTTTTTTGTTCCATCTCCTGATTCATTTCGTTGCAAGTCTGCGTCAATTGTTCAAATTCCGATTTGATCTTTTCTATATTTTGATTGCTTCTTTTTATTTCAATCAAATTTGCTTCTATAATATTTTTCATTTGTTTTTCATTCACTTCAAGTCCTTCGATAGAACTGTTCAATTCCAAAATTTTCGTTTTGTAAGATTCTACAGTGTTAACGAGATTGTTTACCTTCTTCTCGTACATTTCAGTCTGAGATTTAAGTTTTGATTGCAATTCCACTTCTTTACTTTTGTATACTTCTTGTGCCTCTTTCTCCCTTCTTTGAGCAACAATAATTGCTTCGTCTTGTTTAGTATCACTCTTATACTGCTTATCAAATTCGATTTGCAAATTATTCAAATCTGCTTCCAGTGTCTCTATTTTTTCTTTAAAGATGTCATTCTCGTGCTTAGTTTCTCTTAAATAATGTTCTAATTGAGAGATATTATTTTGACTTTCCTTATGGATACGTTCTCGTTCCGTTAGTTCTACTTGAAGTTTCTCAATTTCTACTTCTAGTTCTTTCGCCCACATAGTTGCACGTCTTTCTGTATCTATGCACTGTCGTTTTTCATCTTCCACTTTTCGTTTTTCCTTCTCATAAGATTCCCGCATAGCTTGAATTATTTCTTCTTCTTTGGACACTAGCGTTTGTAGTAGGATAATAAAGATTTCATTTACGGATTTACTTGAAAAATCTGCAGAATTTATGTTAGATTTAAGCGATCTCAATTCCTTGATCATACATTTCTTAATATCATATAATTCCTCGTTAAGTTTCTCGTTCTCGCTGATTAAAGCCTTTTGCTGATCAGATACGCGTTCACTTTCAGCCACTGTTTCATTGAACCTTTCTTTAATAATTCTTAAGTTAGCAAGCTCGTTTGATAAATTCAAGTTCTCGTCGATATATTTATTTAACGTGTCGTTTAACTTTTCTAAGTTGTTTTCATATTCCTTAATATGTTGCTGATGCTGTTGAATCATAGAATCAAATTCATTTCTATATTTCAGCTCCGAGTTGTTTTTAAAATCGACTAGTTCGGCTTCGGTTTCTTGTAACTTTTGAGCAAGAAGATACTTTTCCTGTTCCTTTTCTTCCATTAGATTTTCCAGATAAACACCTTTTTCTTGAAGTTCTTTACAAAAACATTCCTGATTTGTTATACTTACTTGAAGATCATTTATATAGGTCTCCAGTTTTTTAATTTTTAATATATTGTCTTGTTCCAATTCTTTAATTTGTACCCTTTCTTTTTCTAATTCCTCGCATTGTTTTTTCAGATTTTGTAACTCTTTTTCTTTACACTCCATTGTATTGGAGTTGAGTAAATCATTTTTTTCTCTAGTAACCAAATCTAACTCATTTTTCAAAATGGATACATCCTCAGTTAATTGAGTGATTAAGGCATCTTTACTTTGCCCTTTGACTTTCAAGTCTTCTAATTCCATTTCTAACATCAATCTTTGACTATTCAATTCCTTCTCACGTGTCGAGAACAGTTCTATTTCTTTGCTCATATTAGTCAATTCATTTTCAAGGATTTGCGCTTTCTTTGTTGCCATACCTTCGTTGGTTAACATTTTCTGGTTCAGTTCTTCATTAGCACACTTTAGATTGTTAATTTCATTCAATAAGTTCGCTTTTTCATTCTTAAATTCGTTGAGCGTAGCAGTGAAGTTTATGCTGTTCTTCTTCATATCATCCATCTCCTTCTTTAAGTGATCAATATTATTTTGAATCTGCTCTACTCTACTTCTATTTCTTTTCAAACTTGTCTCTGATGCAATATCACTAGTATTGTCTGTACTCATTGCAATCGTTTCACTTTGAAGTTTTTCTAGCTGATTACACTTATCCTCGTATAAAACCGGTACTGTTTCACGATCAACTTTTATAGTTTGCAACAGATCGTTCAAACCCTGAATTTTTTCTTCGACGAAGCTCACATCCATCTCGTTTACAAAGCTCACGTTTTGAGGCGCGTCGTGCTCGCTCACATTCGATTCCTGTTTAATTTTACTTTCCAAAATTTCTGTGTCTGCACACTTGCGATCGTACTTTTTCTGCAAATCTTCTAGTTTTTGATTTAAAAGTGTCGTTTCAAGTTTAAGAGCTCTGCGGCTTTCATCCAAATTCCTTAAGTGCGCGCACTGATTGCACGAAGTTAATTTCAAGTCGCTAAGTTTTTTGTTCAGATGTGTCAAGTGCACAATCTGGCTTTGTAACGTTGTAACTTTCTTTACTAATGTCTCACGGGTTTCCTCTTCTGATGTTTGTTGTTTAGTTTCACCATCATTAGTAACATTATCGAATATCATCGATAAATGTAATGAATTGTTACATGACTTTTCATTGCGAGAAGATTCGAGATCTTCCATAGTCTGTAGCAGATTGGTTGAGAATTTTGCATTTTCCTCGTGTAGAATTATTATTTTTGCTTTCAATTCAGCAATTTCTGTTTTCAAAATATTATTTTCCACCTTTAGACGTTCTAGATCATTTTCAGCGACATTTATTGTTAGCGATTGTTCTATTTTACTTTTCAATATATCGTATTGCTCCTTCAACATATCGTTCTCTTCAATTTTATCTATTAGATCCGTGGAAAGTTCGTTATTCTCTGCCAACAAACATTCAGTCTGTTTGTTAAGTGCAGCTAATTTCTCCTTGTGAATGCATTCGTGATCGTACAAAAGCGATTTACTCTCTTTAATACCTTCCAACTCTTTGTTCTTCTCCGTTATAGAAATTGATAGTTTGATATTTTCTGCCTTCAATTGATCGATTTTAGTTTGATACGACGCAAATAATTGTTCTTCGTTGTGAATTGGTAACATCTTAGAACGCATAGACTCAAGCTCCTCGTTCAATGACGTCAGATCACTTTCTAATCTAATTTTTTCATTTGTAACTGCAGAAATGCGTGCATAAAGTTCATCAATCGTTTCCTGTAAATTAAGTTCCGTTTGTTTCGTTTTTTCCTGCTCCGTGGTTAATTTCGTAGCCATCTCCATGTTTTCGGTTGTTAACAGATAAATAGTTTCCTGCAAACTTTTTATATCGGTTTTAAGACTTGTTACGTCGCTTTTTATATCTTCCAACTCTTGACTCTTTAGATGGAGACTCTCTTCTAATTGACTTTTCTCTGCTTCCATATTTAGAGTCATACAAGAAGTATCCGCCGTGCTTTCGTTTATTTCTAATGTAGACTGTACAGATTGGTTTCCTAATGTGTCTCTTAAATTTTGATTCTCAACTCGAAGATTTGTTACAACACCCTGCAATTCTTTTATGTAACCTTTCAGATGATTATTTTCATTGATGTAATCATTCTTCAAATTTGAATCCATTTTATTTGATGCAGAATTCAATTCATCGGGAGGCTCGAATCCACTTCTTTCTAACGTAGTATTTTCGATTTCTTTCTGTGATTCGACTATTTTTTTTACTGATCCTGGATTTTCAATTTGTTCTGACATAATTGTCAATTCTGATTCAGAATTTCTCTTGGTTAATTCAATATTTAGTTGATTATTAAGATGTTCGAATTCATTCCGTTCGGACGTGATATGTTCAATTTGCCTGTTTAATTCACAAATCTCTTCCATTGCTTTTTGTTTTTCGATTTCCTCTGATTTGAACGCAGAAATTTTTTCATTCAACTCAGTCTGTAAATCGCTGATAATACATTTGAGTTCCGCGTTCGCAGATGTTATATTTTCAAACTCCACTTCTAGCTCAGTAATAATTTCCATCATCTTTTGGTCCCCAATTTTTTCCGATGTTATCTTTGCTTTTAACGCGGAAGTTCTTTGTTTCAATTTCTTGTGTAATTCGTTATTAACATTGTTGAGTTTATCCTTTTCAGCTACCATGGTTTCAATCTGTTTCTCAAGTTGGGCAATCGTTTGCATCGCTTTTTCATTTTCAATTTGTTGAGTCATTACCTTTGTTTCAAACTCGCAGGTTCTTTGATCGAATTGGGTAGATAATTCAATATTAGCCTGTTGGAATTCGTTTCTCTCTGACGTTATACTTTTCAGTTCTTTTTCCAAATCACAGATCTTCTCAAGTGCTTCTTGATAGACACTTTCCTTCGATGCGATTGTAGACTTTAATTCTGAAGCATTCTTATTTAATTCACTATTTATACGTTTGAGTTCAGTTTTCTCAGAGGTAATATCTTCAATCTTTTTATTAAATTCTGTTTTCAATTCTGTATTAACGCGTTCATGCTCATTTTTATCTGAAGCAATTTGTTCAATCAATTTTTCCAACTCTGCAGATAATCGATTTAACTCGGTGCGTAATTCATCATTAATCTGTTCAAATTTATTCTTCTCGGATGTTACATTTTTAACTTCTGTCTCTAGTTCTGTTATTCTCTGGTTTACCATTTCAGTATTTGTACTCTCCAAATTATTTTGCAATCTTTCCATTTCTATAGACTTTTTATTCAATTCCGTACGCAATTCACGATGCATATACGCGAACTCATCTCTTTCGGAGATAACATTTTCAATTTGCTTCTCCAGTTCCATAATCTTCTTTGTTGATTTAGTACATAAATCAGCATTGATGCGTTCGAATTCATTTTTCTCCGACGTAATATTCTCAACTTGCATTTCCAACTCTGTTATTTTTTTCATTTCATCTTTCCTTATAGTTTCCTCACTCATACACTTTAACTCCAATTCCCCTATCTTTTTATTTAGTTCTCCGCGTAGCTCGCAGCTAATATGTTCGAATTCATTTCTTTCGGAAATAATATTTTCCATCTGCCTTTCCAAGGCTGAAAATCGTTTCATTAGTTTGCTATTTGCTTCTTTCTCCGAGATATTTTCCTTTTCAATTTCATTAAATTTGGTGCCCAGGTAAATAATTATTTGTTCCATATTTTTTTCTTCCGTAAGATTAAACTTTTCAAGTAATTCTTGTACTTCTGGAGTATATTCTTTTTTGCAGTATTCTCGAGTTGATTTTATATTTTCTAAGCTCGTTTGTACATCCTGCTCCTGTTTTTCCTTAAGAAAATAAGGATTAAAGTTAGACAAATATATAATAAATATAACATTATATATAGAGTAAACATATTTACATGTTCGCAGCAACGATTTTCTTTACATATCAACTGTTTCTCTAGAGTTGTGAATTCGCGAAGTTCTATGAAATCCTTTGTTAAATCCATGATGCATCGTCGTAAAACATGCTTCGGCGTGGAAGGAGAAGTTTGATGTTGAGTACTGTGGTATTAAAATACGAGGTAAAATTATATCACAAAGTACATAATCTATTAATTATTACATATTTATCCGTTACTTACCCTACTGTTTGCGTTGAGGCATGATCCTTTACTGGTGTTATATTGTCACTACTATTTCTAGATTTAATCGTACACACATCATTCGCGAATGTAACACGGTTTTTGCGTTTTGTTACGAGCGATTCTTCCTCGCTATCGCTTGCATCTTCGCGGTTTCTCTCGCTTTCAAATAATTCTAATTCAAAATCAGTGAAAGCAGTTTGAAATGCTAGACAAAGAAAATAAGAAACCAATTACACGAGTTATAAATATTATTTTATGGTATGTAAATCAAAAAGTTTTACTTTGATTCATTATATCCATGGGTTGATAAATGCTTTTCCTTTGTGGTTTCTCAAACGACACTTCTTTTATAGTTGCTAAGCTAGTCGTAGATTGAAAGGTAGGCTGTAGTACATTAGACATAACTCGGCCACCCCATGTCTGTCTTCTTTTAAATTTAGTTTTCATTGGTTCTTCTTGACTATTGTTAACTCCGGATAGAATACGAGTTTTTAATAGTTCTATACGTTCCTCTAATAACTGGTTAAGACGGTCTTTTTCTTGCAACTTTGATTCCATTTCTTCAACTTCTGCAGCTCGATTTTCATTTTTCATTCTCTAAGAGATAAGATTTTTACACGGTTACAAGTTTCGAATACGATATGAAGTAATGAAAATGATTCTTGGAAAAATTCAAATTAAAAACCTCCAATTCTTCTTGAAGCTTGGATAACTGCTTTGCGTATCGTTTCAAAAGTGTTGCATCCGACATGACCTCGTTAATTTGAGGTTTATTCTTCACACTTTTAGCCCGCGATGCAAAACTAAAAAATAAAGTAGATTTAACGATACTTGCATTCCAGCGGTTCGGTTAATACTGGTAATATACTAACGATAAAGTACAGTGTGTCTCTTCTAAAGCAGCTGGTGTGACAGCACATATTATTGCTGTCATAGCGTTACCACCTAATGAATTCTGAAGTAACCTTGTCAATTTACTATCACGAAAATTAACATGTTTCTGGGTGTCTTGCGATTCGCTTAACTGCATAATTACTAAGCCCAGCGTCGATAAAGATAGATTGATGTGCCTTCCTTCCTTAAATCTTTCTCCAGTAGCACCTGTTAGTCTTGCCCTTTCAGAACCAGCAAGATCTACCAAATTCAGTTGTGATACTTGAACAGCACCATCTGAATCCCCTCCTGCTTCCCTGCTCTCTATTGTCTAGACAGAAAATTCATATTTAGATATTACATTGGAACACATTTGTATTTCAATGTGAACATACAATCCTAAATATGGTATGACTTCTACTGCTACGCTCGTTCATGTTAGTTTCTCCTATTCTTCTATTTTTATCTCCTTTTTTCATTATCGATAGCACATTATGAGGGCAATTTGTGATTTCTTCTCTGCATTGCAAGATTACCTGTCCGCTTGCATCCTCTTTTAACTTCAAATCGGTTCCACTTTTATCCAGAAGATCATTTACTTTCTCATTATAGATTTCTAGATAGGATACTCTGAAAAACCAAGTAGATCTTATATAAACTTATAATGAATATATTATTATATACCAGATGATCCATTCAATTTTGGTGAATGAAAGTTTACTGCCTTTAAATAATTTCTTTTTGCATTCAAATTCTTATTTTATATTGCATTCCTTGCAAGGCCTTAAAACTTTTTTCTCCAAAATTAACATACTATAGAACTTTCCATTAACAAATACATATATATATACGTGTGCATAGAAACCTCAATAAAAATTCACGCCCGATAGTATTTGCAATAGCATCAAATATGTATCCTATAGCAAGAGGAACAACACCTGGTTCCTCCGCATTACCCATCATAGTGTAAGTCTTTCCAGAGCTTGTTTGACCATACGCAAACACTGTTCCATTGATACCGTTTACAGCGGCACTAATAATAGGCTTTACAACAATCTCAAATACATCTAAATTGGATGCATTCATGTCAAAAATATGATCTGTAAACAAATCAAAAATATATCAGACCAAACGAGAAGTTTGCTGTACATCAAGACGACAGAGAACTTAGTATGTACCAAAGCGAAATCCACCGTCTCCGCGTCTTTTCATTTCCGAGTCCGTACAAACGATGGAGTTCTCTTGAATGATCCATTGTATCGTTGAATTATCGTCCCTCTCGCGTTTAATCAAAGGTCTCACTTTAATCGCAACTTTTATGCTGTCCGACATCGTTACTTAACATTTACCTTCGACTGTCGAATGAACATGACACGATATCCTTTGATCGAGTAAGTTTTCAATTAATACTGACACGGCTCACTCCTACTACACGACGAACAACGCTTGTTATACTGTAACCGCCATTTGGAAAAGCGACTGTTTTTATCCTCAGTTTGAATTTGAATTTCTTGTACCTTGATTGGTCCGCTAAAGCATAAAATTACTAGTAATAAGATGACCAACGAAGGAATAGTGTCATTAGAGAATAGAGAGTGAGACTAGAGAGACGAGAGTCCACCGATGTCATTAGACACCGTTCGAATGTCATTGCTGTTAATTATTAAATCGTTGCTAATTGTTTATCGTAGTGTTCGAAAATTAGAAATCTGATTGCTACTTTTACGTACTGGTGGCGCCATCTCCGTGAAAAGTGCTCAAACTGGTCGTACCGCGTAATCGACAGCGAAGTAAACTACTGAAGAACCACTAGCGCCATCTCTTAGAGGAGTGCTGAAACTGCTCGGGAATTAGTTTCACTATTTTCCACAGAGATGGCGCTAGTAGTTCTTGAGTAGTTCACTTCGCTGTCGATAACGCTGTGCGACCAGTTTGAGCACTTTTCACAGAGATGGCGCCACCAGTCTTTCGGTAGTTTACTTAGCTGTCGACCAGTTTGAGCACTTTTCGGTAAGATGGGGCCACAGGCGACAAAATAATCTGTGTGACAGGTGAGTGTGTGGTGTAACTAGAAATAAATACCTCGTCTTTTTTAATATATGTGAAGACAGTTAAAGAAGGTTATGCCTTTAGAAACACCCAAATATATGAATTTTGCAATAGTTTATTATATATATATATATGTATATATATTTCTACAAAAGTGAACATTTGTTAACGTACGATATAATTATTATCTATAATATTGAAATGAATAACCATTTTTCAAAGACTAGCATCGTATAAGCCCTATTCTGTTTATGTAATTTGTCAGTTCGAACAGATCAATTTTCCCTTTCCATATTTCATTCGTTACAATGTTACATTGTCATACAACCTATATATTTCTAAGAATACAAGTTTGAAGAAAATCATCTTACATCGGAAATCATTAAGAAAACAATGTACAATGACCTCAAGTAAACACTAAGTTATGAATATAAAAAAGGTGTCCATTCTCTCGTTTAAATTTCTTTACAAACATGGGGAATAATGGCTTTTAAACACTGTGATCTTCTATGATCCGCAAGCAGGACAGTTCAACTGAGCCAGCTAAATATTTTGGCTGGATTAGATGTCTATATATTCTTATCGATAAAGAATAGACACAATCCATTCATTTGCCAACTATGCGTGTTACTTTCGGTATCTTTTTATAACAGTATACCATCCTCTATGCTCTATGCTACGTAAGATTTCAATAATTCGTCTATCAAACAATCTGAAGCATATCTCTACAATGCTTTTGTTCGGTGATCCTCTTTAGTCTCGAGACAAGACTAAAGATAGCATTATTCATACCATCGTAACTTACTCTGAAAGTGCTTTCCAGTGTACGGACCATAAGCACGACGCTTGGTAATCCGAATGTATGAATATAAGTATTTTGAAAATAACAATTTGATACTGTAATAAATTAATAAATAATTTATATATAAAAAGGTACGATATAAAAAACTAAGTTTACTGATAATACATGGACGGATTAGATGTAGGTACATATTTGTCGCGATCCTTCCCTTTCATAAACTTTCGTGATGCATAATGAAAGTAGTACAGTATCGAAATGTTTTTTAGAAAGGAAGATAATGTCCAACAACAAAATTATCTCGCAATAGCAGAGTAATTTTGAGTCGCCTAGAACGTTCAACGTGCGATGGGCACGCGTTAACATTTCCAACGTAGCTAAGTTCATTTCAAATTTGTATAAAGAGTATGTAAAGTAGTATGTAAAAATTGCAAGACACACTAAAGTAGTATTAGCAAAATGTTCTATCAATTACTGATCATCGACTAAACCTATGGCAATGAATTTTAAGTACGTTTCTGACTAGCGTAAAGTGTGTCAGATTATGTTCCCATGTACGGAAGGAATTATTATATACTACTTTTCTTATCATTGAACATATATTGGCAGTTTCCACGTCTGATTCAGTCTAAAACGATATTGTATTTATTTGAGCTGTGCCGGAGTGGAAGATCTATCGTATGACGACGACGGGGGTAAAGCTAACGACGGTGGTAAACTAGTAGTACTTGTCAAGGTAGAATCCAACTTTCGAGCTTCGTGTTCTAATAATACTGCGTCTAACGACGGATCTTGTGCCACTGTTCTCAAAGAATCACCTAGAGCTTGCCTCAATTGTTGCATTTCCCTACCGGCTCTTGAACTTCGCAAGACATACAACTGTCGCCGTTTTATTTCTTGATTTAGTTGTTCACGCAGCAATTGTATCTATTATCCATGCATTCATTCGTAAATATAGATAATCAATGATCGAACGTCTCTATAAATGCGAAGAAAATTAATACCTGATTTTCCAAACGTAACACCTGCTGACGATGACTCTGTTCTCTTGCCTCTAATAATTTCTCAGCTTGCAGCTGAGCTGCTCTAAGTCTCTCGATTTCTCCAGTTCTGTCCCTACTGAAATCAAATATCGAATGCGTGTGACTGTAGCTCGATTTCATTCTTATAAGCTCAGCCTCCTTCTCTGCAAGTTGCGTTTCTAATCTACGGACTTTCAATCTTAGCTCTCTGTTTTCCTGCTCGTAAAGATCGATATCAAAACTTGTGCCCAATAATTCCACATGTGCTTTTTCGGGCCGTTCGTAGCTCTTGCTACGATTGCTCGTTTTAAGTAACGATAACTGACGTTCTAAATTACGTTTATCAGCTTCCAATAATTTCACCTAAAATATACAAAGGTAACATCTTCGTTCCGTAGTAATCGTTATGAATTTTTACCTTGTCGTTAAGAGCTTCCAATTTCCCTCTCATCTCGCTCCTCTCCCTTTGCGCTGTTTGCAATTGCCGTAACAATTCTTCGTCTTTGTTCGTACCTTCTTCTTGCGGATAAGCAACTATTCTCAATTGAGATTCCAAGGCACAACGTTGTACTTCGTTATTCGCTAATTCATTCTGCAGACGAGTGATTTGATCCGTCAGCGTTTGATTTGTATGCTTTAAATCGCTCAAGGATTGTTGCGAAGAATCTACACGTTCTGATAAAACTCTGCGTTCGTTTTCGGCGTTTGTTAGTTGCTTTTGTAACTGCAATAAAATACGTGGCGATATATATTTAAAATATACTTGTTTAATTAACATTTTCTGTGATTACCTGCTTGTTCTTCTCATTAGAAGTTTGCAAAGTGGTGGTTAATTCCATGATATTGTGATGCAATGAATTAATTTCATTCTTTAACTCGCTCTCCGTATTAGACGCCTTTTCCAAGGCAAGGTTTAATTGTTCCACCGTAGATTTTAACGAAGCGCACCGTTCCTCTAAACTCGCCATCGCTCGATTTTGCATGTCGTTCCGTTCTTGCAGTTTCTGAAACGTTTATAAGAAATACAGTAATTTGTAAAAAATAATTAAATATATAATATTCAATTACACTGTATATATACATGAATGTTTGCATCTTTTTCTTGGAACATCATTTGCAATCTCTGAAGGTCACCTTCCAACGACATTCGTTGTAATTCTAGCTTCGTAGCGCGAGATTCGTTTCTACCAAGTTCTTCTTGTAAGTTACGTTTCTCATTTTCGACTTTATTCAGAGCTAGCTTCAATTTATCCATTTTTTCCTAAACAATTGTTGATTGTATTGAATTAACGTAATATTATCTTATTAAAGGGAAGTAAAATATTTTCTTACCTCGTATTGTGCTTTCTCATCAGAACTGCTACTGATAATTGATTCAAGACTAGTCACTTTCTCCCGTAATTGCTCGCATTCCTCCGCCTTTTGTTGCAAAGCGTTTAACTAAAATATACTCGTAAGTAAAAAAAGAAATGATCAAAAATATTACAGATGAACTATACCTGCATTTCATAATTACTCTGCCTTTGGGAAAGTTTCACTTCCAGTGAATTTTTTTCGTCTTGGAGAATTCTTATGTTCGTTAACAATGTATTTATTTGCATATCTGATTTACTTTGAATCTCTTGATTTTCTGTTAATTGCTTTTTCAACGTACACAATTCTGTTTTATAATCATCCTAAAATTTGTATAAATCAACTTTGTAAAATTACTAGTACTTGAAAATTACAATAATTAACGATATCATTTACCCTTTCTCGTTCGATTTGAGCTACTTGTTGCATGAGAGATCGCACGCCTTTTCTAACAACTTCAGGGTCGATATCAAATATCACATCTCTATTAGAGTCAATATGATCTTGGGCTGAACCATAAGGAAAATATATTATAATTGTAAGTTATTTATATCGAGATATTACATACCTCTGGCAGGGCTCCATCTCCTCGAAGGACTCGTTAATTTAAATGGTATATTGACGCTCCCATCCATTTGAATACCAGCGATTCGACGCAAGGTAGAACCTACGCTACTCAATTTTTGTTCGACCTCCTTCTTTGCCATTTCCAATTGTGATAGTTGAGCATCCAAAGCTCGAACTCGTCCTTCAGATCCTCCAAGACGCGCCTAATTGATATGCATCTCATTAAATCCTGAAATCCATTTTTGTGAAGGTAAAAATTTTTATTGTCATTTCACCTTAAGCTCCTGGATCTGTTGAGAAGCATCGGCTAAACAAACTTCTAAATTATGCTTTTGGTCCTCAAGTTTTCTCTCGCGACATCGACTGTCTTCGAGTCGTACTACTAGTTCTTGTTCTCTAGCTCTCCACCGTTCATCTTCTTCATCGGCTCGTGAACGTAATCTTCCGAGCTCTTGTCTCGTTACTTTCAAACTATTATCAACATCTACAAACTATCAAAAAATAATAAAATTTGTGGAAGATATCGCTTTTCTGTTTTTTTTCTCTCATTTTGTGCAGTCTTTATGTTCTACCTGTTTTTTCACTTGATGCAACTGCAATTGCAAACGTTCCCTTTCTTCTGTTTCATTAGTTAACCGAGCTTGCAATTCTTTCTCATCATTTTGTGCTTGCGTATTACTTTGGTGAGATTTTTGTAATTCATCTTGTGTGAAGTGAAGCTGTTTTTGTTGTTGCAACATTTCTCGCTCCATATCACGAAGCTGCGCTTGAAGGCGAGATCTTTCTGCGTCTATGCTTATTTTCATATCCTCCAACCCTTTGAAATGTAAATCCAAGAAACATAAATACAAGTAATACTAACAACAAATTTATATGACTATTATAGCCTAGATTACCCGCTATTTTTTGATAGGATTCTTCTAATGTTCTACTTTGCTCTCTTTTTTCACTTTCTATACGTTTCACGTGTTCACGCAATTCTTTGTTGCTGCTGTTATACTTCTCCTTTTCATACGTACAGTCAGCCAATTGCCTCCTAATGTCTACTAATTCTTTGCGCAATGTTTCATTAAGATTTTCAGCTATAAAAGATATAATCGTTATGATGGTTACAACAAATAATTAGATTGATCTTAAAAATAAATATAAACTATACCATCTTTAAGTTTTCTAATTGTTTCCTGTAACTGATTCTGTAAACTATCAACTTTATCCTCCGTCATGTGTAATTGAACTTGTAATTCTTCAGATTCTCTTTGCGCTGATTCACGTTCCTTCCAGAGTTCTTCGATCTTCAATTCGAGTTTTATTTTCTCCTCGTCAGCTTTCAATTTAGTTTCGTCCAATTTTGTTTTAAAACGGCTCAATTCATCACGCAATTGATTCGCGTTATTACGTTCTTGTTCAGCTCGTGCTGCGGCTTCCCGTTTTATTCGTTCCACGTTGTTCTTTTCCCCTTCCATGTCACGTAAAACACCCTCAAGTTTTTCCATTAACGCCTGTTGATCGTGATGAGCTGAGAAGCATAAAACACACAGGACATCACATTTTTTGCTTCTTATTACTTTCATATTTTAGACATCTAACGCTTGTTACCTATAAGAAGAGCTTGTTGTTTATCATTCTCTGCCCTAAGAAGAACTTCTTCGTGTTGCTGGCATAAATTTTCTATGTGTTGCTGCATTTCGTCTATCCTTTGTTGCAATTGATTTATCTCATTATCTTTCTCCCCAGTAAGTTGCAAAAGGGACTGCTGAAGGCGTTTCTCCAAGTTTATCTTTATCTGTTCCTAAAAATGAATTCGATTAGTATATTACACGCCATATGCGCCGTAATTCGATTTTTCTACGTTTCTATACGTTATACTTTTTCTTCGATTAATTTTTTTATGTTGTCTTCGCTCTGTTTTTTCACGTTGGAAATGATTTGTTGGAATTCAGCTTCTTGGTCACCGCTCTGTTGAGTCAAAGTTTGCTTTATTTCGTGAGCCCGTTTCTCGCTATTGTCCACTTCTTTCATTAATCTTTCTACTTGTCCTTTCAAGCTTTCTTGTTTTATTAGCAGATCTTTCTGTTCCTTTTCCAACTGTGTCTTTTTCACGTGCATATTTTCCAAATTAGTTTGCGTATCGAATAAGACGCCTTCCAATGTCTCCTTTTCAGTGCGCATCGATGCGAGTTGCTCTTGGAGTCGCTGTATTTCTTTCTCGTTTGTTTCTAAAAGCACCTGCATAAATAAAGAAACGATTACATTTACAACGGAAAAGAAGCAAAAATTTATTAGTGATAATCTATGACGTTCACTTGTTTCTCTTCATTGTCTTTTACGAGATCCTCCAGATTTCGATTTATTCTTCCATTCATCTCATTCGCCTGTTCTAATCTTTGCCTGAGTCGCATTGATTCTTCGTTTAACGTTTCTTTCTTTCGTGCTAAAACTGAAACTTGATTACTCAAATCTCCACGCTCACGCGTAACTTGTGCCAATTCTATCTCAATCTTCTCCTTTTCAATCTCTAGAAACTTTACTTTCTCATTCAAAGTTACTTTTTCGGATTCCAAATCGAGTCTGGTTTGTTCTGCTTGAAGCAGTTCTTTTCTTAAGGAACCCAAGTCATTTTGCTGATCAGCACATTGACTTGTCAATTTATTTTTCTCTTCTGTTACCTAAAATTAATATAAATTATTCTTAAGTAATGTGTATTGAGAATAGTTCAAACAATGTTACTTTTTTTAACTCTTCCTGTAGTCGTTGTTTTTCTTGTTCGTGATTACTACAGACTGTTTCTAATTTCATTAAAACTTCTTGCACATCAGATTTTTCTAACAGTACACGTTCCAATTCTAGTTCCAAGTCACCTAGGCAACGATTAAATCATTATTAATCTGTAATAAGTGTAATGATTGTAAAGAAATTATTTTCTCATGGAACACAACCTTTGCTTTTTTCAATTTGAGAAATTAGTCCATCTGTTTCTAGTTTCTGCTGTTCTAACATATCTTTGGCAAGATATGCTTTATTCAATTCTTCCCGTAAAGTTAGTAGTTCCTCTCTCATTTTGCTGCACCTATCTTCCTCTGAACGAAGATTTAGTTCCCTAATAATTTAACTTTATTTGATTATTTAATGACAATGTACGCGGCAATATAATTCTTATTTAATATACCTCAATTCTATATCTTTTGATAATCTATTAAGTTCACTTTGAAGATATAGTTTTTCATCTTCAAGACTATCACAAAGCTTTTGTAATTTGTTATTAGCTTTCTGTAACTTTTCACAATCGTTGTTTAAGTTTTCCATCTAAAAATAAATGTTTTGCTGTAATAGACGAAAGTGGTAAAATTGGCTGTAAATAAAAAAACTTCATACCATGCTGTTAATTTCCACTCTACTTTTATCAAGCGCGTTTTTCTCTATCCTTACTGTATCAAGCCCTTTCTGTAACATGTCCTTTTCTTGAATAAGCTGCGAACAATGCAACCGAACTACATCCAGTTCGGTAATCAATTCTTCTGTTCTTTTTTCTAAAGTTTTAACGTTTTCTTCCGCGCTCTCGCATTGTTTGCGAGTCGTTTGTAGTTGTTCCTTATTAGTTTGTAATTTCACCTAATCGCAATAAATTGTTAACACATGTTATTAAACGATATACATAAGGAATATTTAAAGAAATGTATACATTTACAAATTACCGAAACATACAATATAAAATCTTCACACCTGAAGCTCATGTATAGTCAATTGATATTTATGTAGAGCTGCTTGCACAGCACTGATAGTACTTTCAGCAAAGGCCGGAATGGTGTTGCTTCTTGTACCTCTTTTTGGCGATTTTTGAGGGATTGGTGCAGTAGGAGATAAATGAAGATGAGGCGGGGCTTGAGTAGATTCGATTTCACGATTCTCCGCGTCTTGGATCACCGCATGCGCTATATCTCTCAATGCAGACTGTAAAATTTCGATGTCGTCTTGTAAACGTGTATTGCGATGCACTTCTGTTTCTGCTTCCGCACATCTTTCTTCCTGCATATGAAATAATTAATCCCATTTGTCGCATACAAGGTTCAATTATCAGACAATTACGATTTATTTACCAAACTATGAACATCACGAACAAGCTGATTAATTTTTTCCTCTTTTGCACGTATTTCATTTTGAGCTACATCGTACTGTTGTTTAAGACCTACTAATTCTGTTTTCATATCAGTTGCTAATTGTTCTTGTGCCTGCTGAACTTGTTGAGATATCTAAATTATAATGATAGTAGAAAATGATTAGAATCAAATAAAAAAAGTACACTAAAACTATATCAAATAAGAAACATAATAAAATTGTAAATGTACCATTGGTTGCATAGCTGCTTGCATCCTCATAGCAAACACTGTGTTATTACAAGCTGACGAAACATCATTAAAAGTAGAAATAATGCTATTTTTCATTTTTAATAGATCTCTTTCTGTACTAGATTTTATCTCTGCAAATAATCGTTTTACGGAAACAACATCGCGCCACAGATTTAATAATCTATTATGCTCTGAAGTATAGTATTCATTGAAAGCTTGCTCCTCTTCTCTCCACTCTTCCTCTTTAATGGCTAGCTCTTCTCTTAAAATATCCCAATCGTTACTTAACTTTTGCAGATCATTTGTAAGTGCTTCATTTGTCTGATGAGATTCTTCTAACTGATCCTTTAAAGTAGTATTTATTTGCAAAAGTTTCTCACACCTCTTTCGTTCTTCTCCAAGTTTTTTTAAAGCAGTATCCATATCATGAATTTGCTCTTCCCGTATTTCTCTTAACGTCTGATGAGCTGCATCTAGAGCAGAAGTTGTTGGAGGTGCAGAAGCTGCAACTTTACTCGAATCATATACAACAGACTCTGCCATTTGATTTTCCAATTCTGAACATCTTTGCTTATATTGCAGTACCTAAAAATATCATTTGCTATGGTAAAAGGCAACGATATAGGCACTGGGAAATCTCTTACTTTGGCTTGCAAACGGGAAACAAGCGCAGCCTGATGCTGTTGAGCTTGTCTGTATGTATCCAAGCGTCTTTTATAATTGGCTGCTTCTTCTTCAAGCCGATGACGTAGCTCGTAATTTTGTCTAACTAATGCATCTGGTGATAGATCCTCATCACTTAAACGATCCCCAGTACCACTGACTGTGCTACCTGCAGAATCCATCTTCCCACCCGTACTTCTGTCTGTCTATGAGAATATTGATCTTTTATAAATCAATGCAATATCCTATATACAGAAATTTAAGGTACAAAATGTGCTAAACATTTTTTTTTAAATCAATACCTTAAAAGATTTCCTAAGAGCTATATTGCATTATTTGATTTATAATTCGAGTTACAATCGCAGTATGAATCCATTGTCACTTCATGGTATAGTTATAAACAACTATGTATGTACAATATTTAAGAAGTATCACATATACGTACATATAGGAACTCTTATCTATAAGATACATATTATGTTTAGAACTCTCTTTTTCCCGATTGTCATAAAAAAAGAAATCATTAGCCTTTTACGTTAAAATAACAAAGTTATGTCTCATCATTAATAGGTTATGTTTCTGTTTATTGTTTGCCGTTGCTTGGTAAGGTAGAATATAAATGCATTTAATTATACAAGCATATAATTATGAAAACGCGTGATCTCTGACTGTTCAATTGCGTAATTAATTCTGTTCTGCATATATAGTGCAGAGATTTATTTAAAACAAATCAAGGTATTTTATTTCTTGAAAAGGTTATTGTTAATTATTTATTTTACTTTTATTAAACAATATGTACGCAACATGTGTATGTACTCATAATATGATATACAAGATAAACCACTTAACATCTTCAATTGTATAGGTCTTAAGTGCCTTGGTGTTTGGAAAATTTCTATACCATTCCATGAAATTCTACATATTCTTCATAACGAAGTTTAGAAAAACATATGTACATATGTTGAAGACTGAAAAGTGGACTAAATTGACCCCTGAACCTTTGATGTAGCTTCATTTTTAAGGAAGGTACGTATATAATTACATTGCATTGCCATCCTTCTTTCCCACGTATAAAACGATGGATATAATTAATATATTAGAATTTAGTAATTCTTTAGGTATGCGATCTTAATTGTTCAATATTTGAAGGATCGTTAAAGAAAGATCAGATAAAGTACCTCCCTGGTCCTACTGGGGCCTCTGAGAAACGGTGGTCGCCGCCTCTCCATCTGTCCTCTCGTTGATAATTGTGGAATACCTTTGGATAACGTCTAGAACACATATTTTTACAGTGTCTAAAATATCCTCATCTACGATAATACCACTATTATAAAATTATTCCTAACTTTCCACCGTTAACGTTTACAAAACGTATATCTACCGTGCAAGATAAGAGGCGTTGGTGTGTGTATGTCGATGTAGCGAAGCGAAACGATTTTTATGCCCGATCGTTGATACAATTTTCTCCTTGAAAATTATCAGGCTCGTTAGAACGACATAGACAATAATAAACAAATATTGAAAGAAAAATAATTACAAAACGAAAAGCAAGAGAGTGAGACGATGAGACGGGAGACGGAGATGACTTTTAACATCTGACTCGTGTACCGCAACACGTACTTCAATCCAGTAACGATTACACTAGGTCAGTTTAATCTCCCTATAAAAGTAATAAAGAAAGCTACTGAAAAAACGTCGTTATCGACGCGAGGAGATCAAACACATTCGCTACATATGGAGGTATGTTGCTTCCAAGTTTTTTCTTCATTCGCCACAGATTTGATGCTTTCATTACTTCCGGACGGTTTCAGAAAATTCATTACACTTGTACGAGGCCCCTGGAAGTTCCAAGAATTACGAGCCAGTTTAATTGTCCGGAGAATCGACAAGGAAACGGAGCCACGCGTAGTCGTGCTTCTCGATTTTCCTCTTTCGTTGAAGCTCTGTCGTATCCGGTATCTGCGCGAATGGAAGTAGAAGAAGCACGACCCTCTGCCAGGCACCGAATGGCACCAATCGATATGTATATAGCCAAAGTGGCCCCTCGCGAGGAGGAGGATATCACCCCTCGAATACGCTGTTTCAACTTTTCTACGACTTCGTACACACGGCTTTCAGTTGGTGGAAGGTTCCGACTGATCGAGAAGCGAAATCAAAGTCTTTGTTTCTTTATCGGAGGTTGAAACCTTTTCTTCTACATCGTGGAAATCTCATATGGAGGTAAAATAGTAGTACCTTTTATTCAGTCGCACACAATTCTTGATTCATCAAATGCATAGCAGCGGCACCAGTTGATGCTGATGGTACACGTGATCCGTATCTTCTCTGTATCTCAACGAGAAGCGAATTACATGATGTATACCATTAAAGTTCTCTATTGATATTAAAAATATCAAATAACTGCAGTGTCTATCAGGATTAGTACCTACACTTGACAAATGGAGGACTCGTAACTGAAAAAATTACCTCTGGAAGAGAAATGAAGAAAAACTGACCCCTCGATACGATCAGATGCATTTCAATTTAATGGCACAGTTAAGTAAAATGAGATATATTCGATTTCCGGATGGAACATCTTGTTGTTAAAGGGAAAGAAGAATTTCGCAATGGTAGGTTGGCATGATCAGTCCCGCGTGCAAATCAGTCAGGGAAGTTTAACGTACGAGCTGCACGCGGTATGGATGCGCCGTCGTTTGAGCAACCCCTCTGAGAATCTCGCAGCTGTACTAATAATCGCAAGATAAACCGCGTCGGGTACATTCGATCTTCCGCGTCGATAGTAATAACAATTAACTCGTGTTCGCGCGCTAAACGATGACTAAAAGTTGCCGAAACTCGACACCTTACAACCCGTTTTCGATCACGCGTCCCAGCTCGAAGCGATATCCAGTGTGAAATTTGGCTCCATCGTAATTGCACTAAATTAGGAAACACGAGAAGGCATTAACACGTTCGCTGCCATCTCGCACGTATACCCACGTACGAGTGTCTTGGTCCAAGAAGCAAATAAATGATCTTTTACATCTTTTAAATCTCTGACGTATTCTCAAAAATGTACTGGATAAAATAAAATATATACATTTTATGTTTCAGATCTTCTGGAAACGTACAGAGCTGCAGAGATTTATCTGATTGTAATAGATTACCAAGTGGGTAATCAACGCGTGGTCGTGGAGTTTGAACCATATCAAAACATCGAAGGGAACGAGCAATCCGGATTGAACTGCCAGTTATATGTGCGTGCATATCTAAATGAGTTTTTGCAGACAGTTTTGGTTCAATAGGGTCATTGAGATTTCACCCCTTCCATCGTGTTTCTCCCCTTTCTTTACGTTATCCCGTCAGTGATAACGGCACTGGGATATCGTCTGCATTGCTTTTTGTTGCTCCTCTTCGGCGAGATAGTTTTGCCCTCGCTTCTTCTCTTTCTGTTTTGTTTCTTTTTCTCTTTCCTTTGCTACTATACATGCCGAGCAAAGTCGAGAATCGGACCGGTGTATTTCCACCATTCCAAACGAACTAACTTCGTTCCATTACACCTGTTCGAGATAACGCGAGGAACACCAAACAGCGGCGTTAAAAATGAATGAGTAGGAAGCCGTTTTGGTAATTGAAGATGTAAACGTGTATGCCCCATACGCGTTCGATCCACTCTTCTAGTAAGTTGTTTGGTTTTTTTTTCTTGGTCCGAGCAACACATTGTTATCAAACCTCGTGGTTTTCGCAAGACGCTTTGATTAGCAAATGTATTTTCGTTTATGACGCAAATTTACGCCAAGAAAAGAACGTCTCGAATTCTCGACCGAAAGTTTCAACGGCCTATTGCACGATAATAAATAGAATTACTTAATGTAAGTGTAATTAAACATTTCTAGATATAGTGGCTACAAAAAGCGTTTAACGTTGCTGTCGCGCGCTACAGAAGTCAATGAGGAAGCGCTATATTGGAAAACATAAGTATGTAAAAATAGTTTTTTACATAGAAAAAGCGGTAGAAAATAATGATAGTGGCAAAAATTTCTTAGAACGGCATTAAACTTTGCAGATAAGCGTATCGGATGGGCATAGCGTGATAGAATCCGGGCTCGTTGCACAGGAATTCACGGTCACATAGTTTCACAAAGGGACTGTGCCTGGTGCTCGTCCTTGACCATGGGAGAATGAGCTTCGATTACATGCTTCGAATACCGAATCGATTCATAGTTCAACCAGTTCAACGCCAGCGCCTGAAACTTCCGCCACTTCCATATTAATTTGCATTTTAACAAGGCTGGTCGCACGGATAGTTGCCCGTCGTTTTCGATCGCACAAGTGGAACGAAGGATAACAGTTTCAACGTTTATTTAATTGGCAAGATCCAAACCGTTACCGTAATAGTGACTCGGTCAACAGTGACTTGTAAAGTCCAAGATTCGATTCTAAGTTTAGCCGATTTGGTAAAAATTTCACAACTAACTTGTCTGATAAAGTGAAGGAAATTATTAATATACCTAACTATTTCGCCGATAGCGAGAGAAAAAAAAACGTGCCAAGAGGGGAAAGGAAAGAATGTTAAAATAAACGAATGAGTCAATCAAATTTCTTTCTTATATAATTCGGACTTTGCGTGACCTTTTCGGTGGTTAGCATTATCAAATTATATTCGCATGGCACATGTCACGTATAAGAGTTATTTCTATGTAATCAGTGGTTCCTCCCAAAATGAATTAGAGTACTTCAATTACATAATCGGAGAATCCATAGACTAGAGTCCATCGGTGTCATGCAAAACTGTTATCAGAGACAGAGCGTTAAGGAACATAGTGTAAAACAATTATAGATAAGAAACGATGATCTACGAGTCAAAAGCGAAACGTAAACGATGTAAATCGCTCTCGGAAATTAACAACGGTCAATGTTCAGTTAGATATTAAATTCCGTACGCGAATTTACATTCGAATAGCACTATCGAAGGCGCCTAATTATCTCTAGCAAAGCTTCTAGTACTATTCTCTTATCGTTGCATCATTCCAAAGATCGAAGATTGGACTTTCTTAGACCCTAGCTGCGCCTGCATTTATCAGCCATTCAGGAAGCGAGCGTGCCTGTTATATTTATAATACGTAACCACGCGAAATGAATATATTACTGTCTATCGAGAACTCGTTAATTAATAAGGACAGCGGGACGTGACGAAGTGAACGTCTTATAAAGTCGGGGAAATTACCACGGTCAATGTCCATCGTTTGTCCGGTTCACGCGTCAAGCGATACGACTCACGCAATGTCGAGAAACGATTGCGAGAGTGTTAAAAAAAAGCACGGCTCGACTACAACCGAGTCGTTGCTTGCAAATTAATATTGCGCGCATTCTTCCTTTTTCTTTACTCCGTTTTGTACTCGTTAGTCTTTTTCCCTTCTGTATTTCTGTAATAGAACAGTAGCGAAGAAATATCAATAACGATAAGACCGCAGTGTCAAACAGGAATAAATTGCCGTAACAAGTTCCCGTAATATCTACATGTATGATACGTAACAAATTTTTCTCGATAACACGCAGCTACAAATTAGCTTCCTATATTCTTTTTGCCACTTGATATTTAATTTGAACGGAATGGATAGACCGTAAAAGGTAGAAACTTTGTGCGGCAAAAGAGCTATGTAATTAAGTTAAGCAATATCGACCAGTGTAAAGGTGACATATGCGCAATTGATTGCGTGTAGGAAACGCGTTTCATGCGAATGCATATTTCATTGGATAAAGAAAACTCTTTTTGTGACACGCAACGCGCTTCCCTGCTTAACTCGTGCCGGAATAAAGATCTAATTTTATTCGTCTCTTCTCAATTTTCCTCGTTTGTACAATTTAATAACTTCAAAGAGTACATAGAAAGCTCAGCGACCGACATTCGAGAAAAAAATTTGGTCGTTAATGGTAGAAAATCGAATTGGAATATACAACAGGGGACGCGAGTATGGATTTAAGAAACGTGCACGACACGTCTTGATAAGCGTCAGCACGTGGTGAACAAGCACGAGTGGGGTGCTGCGACACGTGACAGAATCAACCCCAGCTACGAAGCCCAACCAAATGACTACGTTCGTAGAGAACTACCGTGCTACCCCTTCGAGGATGCGTCATGCCTCTGTGAAACTAGCCACTGGCCAGTCTATCGTCACCGTCGCTAATTACGCAGACCGGAAACAGAATTTCTGATCACGAAGAATTTTTCGCGCTCGAACGAAGAAGCAGCTACAAAAGACTTACGAAAGATTAAGAGGCACTTAAAATTTGTTGCGCCGCGGAAAATAATTGCTACACGCTCAATCGAATCAGAGCAAGTATAGTCGGTTAACGATAGAGAATGATAGGTCAGAGATCATTATCCGTGGGGAACGGTGGAAACCCGAGGGAGAGTACCGGCGTCGAGTTCGTTTACTCGATTCTCCGATAGTATTGCTCGGCAGACCGGATTCGAGTTAATGGAAGGAGTCAATCAATCCTCGACACTGCGAAACTAGTTAAACCGGTAACGCTAATTATCTCGTTCCTCCGCGGTGAGTTTATTGCACCTGGAGATCTCTTCGAACGATCGAAGATTTTGTTGATTAATTGCGTGGCGAACGCTATCGAGTCTACACTTCAGAATTAATTACACTTCGTGCCATGCGAGGAAGCTCAAGGAAATCGTTCAACTATCCGACAATGGTAACACGGATAATGAATGTTTAAACTCTGTGCTCCCTTTTCTTTTAATTAGTATATTCCGTGAAAAGAACCGCGACTTTGGTGGATCTATCAGCCAACTGAATACAATACGCGATGCGATACATTCCCATACATCTTAATCTAAAAAAAGAATTACAAAACAACAAACGATTGAAGTACGTCGGAAAGAAGCAGCGTGCAAGGATCCGCGTGTGCGAAATTCAGTTAGATAGAATTGTAAATTATTTGTTGCCCCGTCAGAACTCACCCGTGACATCTCGAGCGGTTCGTCGTAGCAAAAACTCGACTATGGTATCAACGATCTCTACAGCGAGAGAGAGAGAGAGAGAAAGAGAGAGAAAAAGAGAGAGAAAGAGAGAGAAAAAGAGAGAGAATGGAGCGAAGTTCGATGACGGAGGATGGCTGGCGGCGATACAGTTTCTTCAGGGCCTGTTAACGTCCGACGATGTTTCGTTGCGCGTTTGACGCGGACGAACGGCTGGCCTTCACTAAAGTGCCGTCCTACCCAACGCCGACGCCGACGCCGTCCGCCGTCCGCGTCCGCGTCGGCGTCGGCGTCGGCGTCGCGATGCTCCTACCGGCCGATCCTGGTCGCGTGCGATCGCGTGCTTAACCGGTGTCCACGCGATCTCCCCGATTCACCAAAGACCAGGGGTGGTTGTTCGCGTCCGGTACCAACGCTATTCCGGGTAGCGTCGTAAACTTAGTTTTGTCGGTTAACAACGCTCATTAACGGCTCCCCCGATAACGTACTTGCCGGGTACCATCGTGTAATGGACGAAAAATTGTTCGATTTCTGCCTCGAACCCTCTGCGAGTTTTTGTTCCGCGTGGACAATGAGCATCTGAAAAGTTAGTATTCATTAAAATGCTATGCCGTTAATACTTTATAGTTATAATATTAGATTCATGAATCATACGCCATGTTTCGTAATCTTAAATTAGCTGTAGATGTTTCCCTGTTGCGTTTAAATGTATCGAGATATAGCACATCGTAGACGTATTACCAGATGGGATTTTCTTCCTCGTAATTACTCGGTTAAGGCAGGAAATTCCAGCTTATTAAGCGGCCAGTCGTGCATATCGGGAAAAAGAATATTCCTCCCAATTTATTATTCGTCGAACCTTGTCGTTGGAGGAAATCTGCGGCTGGTACCCATCGTGTAATGGTTTCTCGATCTCCGCGTACCTTCGTGGAAAAGTTTTATCCGGCTCAATCATTCCGGTCACGACATTCGAGCTTTACAAACCGAACTCTGACAACCTGAGGATTTACGGTCAACAGTATCGTTGTACGGTGAACAGGCTTCCGAAGTAGTTGTCGTTTCATTGAAGCGAATTATTTATCACTTTCGCAAGTGATCGTGCAACGAGTCCGTTTCGAAAGATAACGCAGAATATTATAACAATACTCCTACAAACGTCAACGATAATTGCCTGGCATAGAGATGCCAGGTCGTCGACATTGCCTGGAATTATATGGTGGTACTCGATACGAACGGATCCTGTACCATCTCTTGACATCGTACTCCCAGATAAAAAACACTCCTCTCTTGTCGCATCGCGTAGGATGTACGATTACTCCCCCATTGATGCTTCCTCAATGTAGCTAAAATTATATCCTTCAATCTTTTCACTTACTATGTACGATAACTACATAGATTCTAAGTAGCTATAAATTTTAATTTCCACTTTTAGGTTCTCTAACAGACCGAGAGTCATCTGCGTCTACGCAATCGATACAGTAGTATAGCGCGAACTACTGTGGCGCTTTAAGTGGAATAACTTTATAATAGTCAGACGTTGGAACGAATCGAGCATAGACTCAACATTCACCAAGTACCAATCAAATATTTATTTGGATAAAAGGTAGCCGAAGTAAAAGAAGACGTTCTTTCGATAGATGATTTTCGTTGGACGAAAGTTTTAAATAAGTAAGCGTTACATCGACGAATTAAAAAGTTTTTTGTCGTTTGAAAATTAGCGTACGGCGAGGTATAAGTGGTGGCCATAAACGGACCATTGGTATGCAAGTCAGGTGAATCTGTTCTCACAGAACCGTACCTGCTACCACGTGGTACGTGTTACTTGAGAAGAGGACTTTTTTTTATCATCATTATCCCGTAAATCGCATCGCAATGTAAGACACATCGGTCGATCGTGAACGAAAATTAATCCGTCTTGTTAATTCCAAGAAATCATACTAGGAATTTCCGTAAGATATTTTGCAGGCAATTAAAAATGTATATTTGATAAATTGATAAGTCTGCTGTAAAAAGGAAAGAGAGCGAATCGAGATAATCGTGTACAGCCTGTCCTTGGATAACAGAGGTCGAAGGCAAAATAAAAGTTTAACGAGTAAGTTATTACGATTCATTTTGTTCTTTTTACCTCGGATCAGGTAACACAGTGAAAAGATAACAATTTTTTTCAAAACAATCTTCATTTCATCTCTTCAGCGGATGCCTATGACTTATGCGATAAAAACCTACCTGAAGAGGAGAAAAAATTTGATTCGTCCCGTATGCAGGATGCTACTTGAATCCACATGATTCTTCGAGAAAGAACAATTCCTGTTGCCTGTCTCTCCGATTGAAGTGTAAAAAAAAAATAGAGCGGTCTGCGTATTGATTTATTTTACTCGCCGTCGTCAAGGAACTGCATTTCAATATTATCGCATGATAAGATTGCGTTACACATTTTCCACCCTGTGTCTTTCGATCATCGATTTTCGTCCCGCGTCCATTGGGAAAAACGTTCCCCGTTTCACTGATCACACGATCAATCGCTGTACATCTCACGTGTGATTCTTCTACAACGCAAATTTAATGTAATCGTGGAAATTTACAGTGACCTAACCATTCCATAAATCGCTCACACGTAAATATGTAAATCTCTTGTATCGTCCAAATTTTGTTCTTACCTGTAACGCATCGTTGTACATCATATATATGTTCAGAGGCAGTTGACAACAGTTAACGATAAAAATTATTTAGGAAGAAAGGGAAAGGAGAGACGAAGGAGGAAAAGGGAAAAGCAGATGCGCGATAATAGACAGCATCTTTCGAACCGGCGACCTCAGCCTCTCAAAGTCCGACAAGCTGGTGCCCTCGGGTCACCCTCTCATCTATAATGAATATTATTTACTGTTTCACTAATACAATCAAATAACTCGATTAAACTCGTTCATGTGTCTGCCCTATGCGATGAATATTGTTTGTTGCCTTTGATACAAATACATATGTTTGTACGCCGATAGATAAATCTGTCGACAACGTATATTTGCTGATTACCTACTCTAACGTGAAGATTTACAAGATGCGTACATACGTTTTTAAGATACTCAGAATCCGTTATTATATCCCCTATTATATCCTCTGATACTCGGAGAGGGAATTAATTTCAAAGGAATGAAAAATAAGGTTGTTCTATATTGTAATAAATAAGATTATTATATTACTATATTTAAGAGAACAAGAACGTATTGCGTTCACACATTATTGTCTTGAATAGTTTTCTTTTGTTATATCTACTTATACCTATGTTTCCTTTTTTAATAATATGATCACGAGTATTTACACGAGTTTCAAATTGTTCGGTTCCTTATAAAATATGAAATACTATAAATACAGAAATTCTGCGGCGTTTTGCAATTCACGGGGAATAGAAGAAAAGTTAGCCAGCCTACCCGTTCTTATACGTGAACATTTGCATAGATCTATATGTAAAGGCGCTAAATATCCGTTTAAAATGATTAACAGCTTAATTAATTAATTAATTATTTATAAGTTATCGAGTTGAAAGCAACCAAGTGTTATGATATTAAATATAAAATCATTTTATTGGTGTCTGGGTGTAGGTATGCACGTGTGAGTGTGGGTGTGTTTTCGCATATCTACTAGTTAGAGTCCAAAGTCGAATTGTCGATGCGGGAAAACGAAAAACGAAAAACGAAAAACGAAATCTGAATCGTGAATGCGTGAAAAGGCATGTACATTTTACGAACAAACGTGGTGCATAGTATTATCGACTCGATTACACGCGATTATGTGACTCGCGACGCGAACTACGAAAGTATTCGTTCTCTGTGCAATGCGAAACGGAGATAGGAACATGTACTACGTACGTTAATCAGGACGCGTAAAAATAACGCTTCCAAACGCGTTTACGGCACGTGATTCGAACGTGTATATTTTCTTCTTTTTCGTCTTTCGTTCCATTTTTTGTTTCGCATTTGTTGCCGTCGCGATTTCAGAAAAATTTATCGTTGATAAAGACGAACTTGACCTCTGCAACCTTCACGTTTCTCGCTCGATTATTCTTTTTTCCTTTTCAATTACGACTCGATTCGTCTTTTTCCCTTTCCTTTTTAATCGCGAGAACGTTCGTTCGATCGATCTCTCTGAATACTGGCTGTCCACACGAAATTGTTCGGAGCATCTCGCGGACCTTGTTACTCAAGACGATGTCTGAATGCTTTTCGAATGGTTGCCGGGACAAGCCATTCGAATCGCGCTTCTCCGCAGAGCATGTTCCATTCTGTTCTCTCTTGCATTGTCTCTGTTCTTGCCACAACTGCTTCAAAAAACAGACTCCATTAGAGTTCATTAATAAAGAGTTTGTCGCGTTATCATAGCAAAAATTATTGCACTACCGCCAGTGGTGGACTATGTTGTACCGGCTGGGCCCGAATCATGCCTGCGAGTCGCCTGAACGGTAGCTGGAGATGATAATAAGCACAGTACGGCAACGGGTCCCAGTAAGCGAAGAGAGCTTCTCGTTTGTCTAGCACGGTGCCCAGAAGATGTGTCGCCGTTTCACCCATCGATTGTTTCAACGCGGAGACCACTGCATCCGATGACAAGCGTCTATCCAACGTGGCTAAAATCCCTGAATTCTGTCTGGAGAAGTGTCTGCACGCCTTCCACACCAATCGAGGATGTATTCCTGTGTAACAAACGTAAGGCAAGCTAACGCCTACCCTACAGCCTATCGGCATCAGTTCTCCTTCATCCGTTCCTGCCAATCTGAAGCTGAAATGACCGTTTATCTTGGAACCGAATGAACGAGCGAAAAATCTGTCGAGCCACTGGACCACTTCCGGTCTCGTTTCAGGTATCAAGCCGCGTTCCTCGTCCACCAAACAGGTCGTATTAGCTACGATCTTGGACTCTTTCACTGTCGTGCAAGTGATATAGTGTTTACCATTAGGATCTCGAATTACTATCCAAGGTTTACCCTCGCTAATGTCGTATTGCTGATTTCTGAACTCTCTCGCTGTCGGAGGAAGCACTATCTTCCCTCGATCCCTCATTCCGGCTGGACCAGCAGCCAGCATTAAGTATCGTCCATTAGAGATCGTGTTCTGCTCGTACAATCTCGAAACGTCTTGCATGGAGCGTAGAACAGTGTAAGACGGTGTCGGTAGGCCGAGTAGGCGGCATCTTTGCAAAAATTCCAGGGGATCGTCGAGGGCTGCCACCTCGCTGGCGCCAGGCACGTAACATTCGCAACCCATTACCTCCAAGTACGGTTTCGCCAGTGCATCGTAATAAGCCGTGTTACTGGAGCTCACCGGGATATAATACCCAGCTTTTTCCTTCTGGACGATATCCATCAGTGCCTTGATGTACTCGATCGCGTTTCCTGGACCTGGTTTTGGGACCGTGTAGTATCTCGAGCAAGCGGTCGAGAACTTGGCCAAACCGAACAGACCTTCCAAATCGCAGATGACCACCCTTGCACCAGCTTTGTAGAAATTACGTGCCAAGTGCACCGCCTGCACCGTGTTTCCGCCGCTGATAAGGACGCAACGTTTAGCGCGCGTCCTCTCCGAAGCCGGTGTGTACAGCACCGTTAGGAACCATTTCACGGCGGTCAATGGAAATTGGAGAATTGTCCATAGCATGTATACCCAAATGGATGCCCAAAGCGTTGGCGCCCGTACCACGTAGCTTGTCACGCTGATGATCCCTTCGAGTATCCCAATGAACACGCCCACGTACAGGCTCAATATTTTCACCAGAAAACTCTCGTTTCGATTATGATTCTGTCCCTGTGCCGATTCAGCTTGATACGTTAACTGTAACCTCTGCTTCTCCTGTTGCTGCTGTTGCTGTAAACGTCTAGGTGAGATTATAACGGTCGGCGTGCCCGAGTTGTTCGACGAATGAGAGACGTTCGACGCATTCGAGGAATTAGAGATGCTCGATACCGATCGTTTCAACGTTGATATCGGCGATATGTACGGTGGCGATGTGGACAAAGGTGAGCCAGGTATTGGCGGTGACGCGCTGTTGCTTCTAGAAATCGGCGGACTCGAGGACCAAAACCTCGAAAGGTTTTCGGTGGTGCAAGCTGGCATTTTCGATCTCCTTTCTCTCTTTCCTTCTGAACCTGGTCGAATCTAGGGGAATTGCGATTAGACCGAACCCCTCTGATAAACGGACTTTCTCTTGAAGCACCGATTCATAGTTTGACTATATAGACGAGGAAAGTTCGTGGTACTTGCGCGAGACACGTGTACAGCACTCGCGGGGTACACGCTGATGGTGTGGCTTAGAATTTCCCCGTAATTTGCCAACGAATTTGCCGGTACGCACACACAGCTTTAACTGAGGCCTGTCCTCCGGTCTCTTCGTCTCTTATGCGCTCTGCATCTCGAACGCACTATGAACCGAGCTCTTATCTAATCGTACAGACTCAGACACCGCAACTAAAAGAAAGAAGGAATCGAGTCCTCGCTCTGATCAACCTCTTGCCGTAGTTTTTCTTTCCTCCCCTCTTTTTCGCTAGAAAATACGTCGAAATCAATTAACTGAATAGGATAAAGTCTACCAGAGACACTAAGATAAATTTACTAAACATTGAAATTTAGAGATTCAATTTTTGCACGTCGGTTCTAAATGCATATGTTCTCTCAGTTTCATGTACTTGTATATATATATATATATAGTTATAGAATAATGTACGAGGTAGTAGACACGTATAAACGATATCCATGAACTTAGAACATTGTCATTTATTGCTGATTCATAATTTTATTGTATTCATAATTTTAATTACTTATAGTAAATCAAAATATATACAGTGCTGGACAAAAGTATTGGCACAGCATGATTGTTATGATAAAAATGCTTATAACTATGAAACAAATTGTTAAAAAGGAAAAATTTGTTTACACGTTTATTTATTTATTATTCTAGATTATTATTTAACAGAAACAGTAATATAAATAAAGTGATATGCGAAATAATAACAAAAACATATTTATTGAGCGTTTTAAGCATGGACAAAAGTATTGGCACAAATGATTGAAAGTACTTAGAAATTAAAAATTAATATTTGGTTGGCCCTCCATTCCTCATGATAACTTCCTTCAATCGTTTTGGCATTGAAGTTACCAATTTTTTTGTAAAATCCGGCTCTATATTGTTCCATTCTTGTAAAATAATAGCTTTTAATTGGTTTTTGTTTGTTATATTATATTTTCTAATTTTTTTTTCTAATTCATTCCAAACATGTTCGATGGGATTCATGTCTGGACTCTGGGGTGGGGTATTTAATGTATGTGCGGTATTGTAAACGATCCATTGTCGTACAATATAGGCAGTATGTTTTGGATCATGGTCTTGTTGAAAATAAAAATCACGCGGGAGATTTAATTTATTAGCACTTTTAAATAAATTTTCCTTTAATATATTTAAATATACATATTTGTCCATAATCTCATCTATGAATACTAATTCGCCAACCCCAGACGCTGCAATGGAACCCCATACCATGACTCCACCTCCTCCATGTTTCACAGTGGCTTGTAAATGTTGTGGATCCATTTCCGTATTTGGCTTTCTCCAAACTAATACTCTGCCATCTGATTTAAATATATTAAATTTAGTTTCATCTGAAAATAATACGTTATTCCAGAATGTGGGATCCTTTTTTATAAATTCTTTTGCAAATTCTTTTCTCATCTTCCGATTCTTCTTGGATATGTATGGTTTCCTTCTTGCGACACACGCAGAATATCCCGCATCTTTTAACACTCTCCGTATAGTTTTCGAACTTACTTCTTTTTTATTTTCTTCATTTAACTTTGCTCTAAGTTGTGATGAGTTTAATTTACAATTTATTTTCACTTCCTTTACAATTTTCCGTTTTTCTCTAACTGTTAACTTTGAGGGACGTCCACTTCGATTCCTACTTTTGAAATCTGATTGATTCTCAAATCGTTTTACGACACTTCTAATAGTGAATCGACTTCTATTAACACTTTTTGCTATTTCACTATAAGATTTTCGCATTTTGTGCAAATTTAATATTATTTTTCTCTCTTCACTTGTAGTTTCTTTCCCTCTTCTTGACATTGTTGCTTGTTATATTTCCTATGTTGCTAATCGACTGAACTTAAGGATGACTGTTAGAAAAAATGACTATCAGGGAATCCCCTACCTATACCATCAAGTGACAATCGGATTTTTTTCGGAGAGATACAACTACACTAAATTTTGTATAATGTGCCAATACTTTTGTCCATGCTTAAAACGCTCAATAAATATGTTTTTGTTATTATTTCGCATATCACTTTATTTATATTACTGTTTCTGTTAAATAATAATCTAGAATAATAAATAAATAAACGTGTAAACAAATTTTTCCTTTTTAACAATTTGTTTCATAGTTATAAGCATTTTTATCATAACAATCATGCTGTGCCAATACTTTTGTCCAGCACTGTAGGTATTACCTATGCGTATGCATGTATCTATACATATGCGACGACTCCGTGGTATCATTGCTGTTTTCCAGGGCAGAAACATATTTTATTTATTAAATAATATTTGTTGCAACATCGACATACCTCGCACGTATAATTAAAATTGTATTTTCATCTTATTTCGCATCTTACGGTGGAATCGCTATTAATGTTTATATACACGTTCCCAAAAGCTACAAGTGCGCCGTCTATAGTAAGAGGAGATTGTTATTTGAAAATATAGGCACGACTTTCGCGCAACTGATACAATTTTGTATTAATTGTATGAATCATTCGAGTAAAATGCTTGAGTTAGACGAAAAGTTGAAAAGTAATAAACCGTTCTCGTGGCGCGAGAAAGAAATGCTGCGGAAAATGACCACCGTGGTAAATGCGTAACGGTAGGTATACCGTACTATATGTAGGTACTACCCCTTCCAAACTATCTCCACGATCAGAATTTAAACGCAGAGAAACAGTCAACCGTCAACTTTTGCGTAAAGGGCGACTTTGGTGGACATTTGAACGTTCTGTCAAACAATTTCAGCATTTTTGGTTCGCAAAATGCCACAAGCGGTAAAAACTAGAACGTATGTGCAATTTCATTCAATCTAATGTTACTCGGATTAATCTGAAATATGATTTTTGCTGCAAACTTTCAGACTCGCATCTCTTTAATTTATTTTCATTCCAAATCAGATGTTTAGATATTATTTTCACGCAGAGACAAATCGCTGCACTTATTTCATATTATTTACGATGGTTAAATCTAACCAGACTATAAAATGTCCGTGGAAAATTACATTCTCCTACTATCTTGATCTGTTGCAAAATTTGGTTGCAATAAAAAATGTTATCTCTTGCCTTTTTAGTGGAAAGAAAAATGCTGGAACGCAAACACGTGAAATCGATACTGTATTGGAGATAGCACGCTTGCAGGAACAAGTAAAACTACTTACAATTGAGAATGAACACTTGAGAAAATATAATGTTGAAAATATCTCCGATGTTCTGAAACCTGTATCATCCGTAAGCGTTGATAATGCTGAAACACCTAAACGCAGTGAAAGGATGTTGCAAAATCAAAGTATACAGCAAAGAAGTGCCAAGACAGCAATGCGTGGTTGCGCCTGTAAAGGAAAATGTTCTTCGAAACAGTGTGGCTGCGTAAAAAAAGATTCTCAATGTGGAAAATGGTGCAAATGTGATGATGCTATTTGTAAAAATAAGGTATATGATTGTCAACAAATGTTTTGTGTTTTGTTTAAAATTTTATGTTAAATTATAAGATATGATTTTTTAGGAAAACGAAGGACAGGTTCAAAATAAAGAAAATTTATATCATAATGAATCAATGCCTAATCAACAGGTAGTAAATAAACGTTTCACAGACATTATTAATCGCAAAGGTCTCTTTAGCCCGGATACTCCAACAGAAAGCAAAGCATTTAACGTAGAACCACTTAGTCCTGTTGTTTTTGATAGTTCTAAGAAGTTAACATTCGATGCAGATGATGAAAAAGAAGTAGGTGACGTAAGTAAGCAAGTTGGAAAAGAGTCAATAGAAAATAATAAAATTGCTCCAAAAAATATAACACAAAGAAGAGACAGAGTAAAGAGAAACAATCTCAAAGCACCTTCTCAGTATGTACGAAAACTCAGGTCTTCCTCCAATGAAGAAATATTGCGGGAAAGTGATTCGAAAATAGAAAAACAAACTTTAAGAAGATGTAGCTCTAGCGAAATTGAAACAGACGAAAGTAAACAAATTATGAAACGAACAAATAATTACATTCAAAATGTAGCGCAGGGTATGACATCTCTGAGGCTTGGTCAAAAAAAATTTAAAACTAGAGCTAAAAAAACAGTAACTAATGATAATTCTAATTCAAAAGGTGAAAAATTAAAATACAGTTGCTTAAATCATAATTATAAACTGTGGTTTAATTAAAATTGTATATTTACAGAAAAGGCTAGTTCCATCCCAGTGGAAGATAATACAAAAGTAATAGTAGACAATGTAGCAACTGAAGTTTCAGAATCACCCAAAGAACAACAAACAGCGTCTCATAATACAAATGAGTCATTTAATATAGTAGAGGTATTACACTTAATATATTTATCAAATACACGACACACGTCTTAACTATTCTAATTTCTATTTCTTTAGGACCACAATAATGATTTCAACCCTATGAGACCTAAACATGAATTACTTAGAACCCCAGTTCACGATAATGATAAAACACGATCTCATAGTATGTCCTCCGATATATCATTGCTCACGTCCACTGATACCGCAAAAGAAGAAGGATTTGAAATTTCTGCAGGTAAGTTGCAGTATTCTTCAAACTTTGGACAATTAATTTATCGATAGTAAAATAGAAATGAATACATTTCTGTTGTTATTTCATTAGAACTTAGTCAAGCCGAAGTAAATTGGGAAGAATATCAAGCTCAGCTTGTACCGTGCAGTAAATGCAAAAGAAAATTCCATCCATGTAGAATTAAGAAACATGAATCTTGTTGTAAAATGATATGAACTGTTATTTCAATTTTTACGCCAACATCTACGATATAAGTAAGTAATACATTATACATAATATTGTTTCATAATCAAATGTTGGGCAGGGGTTTAACTAAAAAATAAATTTGTTACAACTTTGGCCCATTCAATATAATTATACCATCAGAATCTACTATACAATGCTTCTCAAATATCAACTAATAGTACTAAGAAACTACCTACATGTAATATATGTATATATATGATGGTGATTGTATGTATACATGTATGCAAAATTGCTATGTACGGATGGAAAACGTATACACGCATATACACAAAGTCGCACGCTCTCAAACTCATACATACCCGTATTTAACACTGGTTATTAGAATTTTCACATATTAGTTTCTAAATTTTACTTATCGATATACTTCTACATACTTAATACTTTTCCATCCTGTTTGTACATTTCTATGTATGTACAATTTGGGGTCAAATTGTATGATGCACGTGTGCCTCATTGATGTAGTAGAATTACAGAAGAAGAAGTGATACAAAGTAACGGGGCTGTCCGCTTTTTTCCGCTACTTACGAAAATATTATAATCCGGTAAATTGTAATTAAATAATATTCTTCCGACAATCTCTTGAAAGATATATGTATATTAAAATGATAAACTTTTCTACGAAATTAGCACAATAAATCAATTTTATATATTGAACTACAAAATTATTGTACATACATAAGAGAAGGACAATATTACTAAAAAAATGATAAAATTAATTTTATTTTTATATTATTAAACAATAATAAAATTCAACCTTTAATATGTATGAAGTGTTATATAAATATATGAATATGTATATATTGATTTAGCACTTAATTTTTGCGTTTTTAAACATCACCTTACAATAATAATAACATAATTTAAATGTGTTTTAAAACAGTACATCGCTTTGATATTTTATAATAAAAATACACGATAAATTGTATGCAAAGACCTATTTTATAATGAACGTGATATACAGACACCAACGCATTCTAATGTGATTAGAAGTAACATAATACTGTTTAAAATTATGAAATAAAATTTTGCGGAATTAAAATAAACTTAAAAGGCACCTGGTATGTAAGTGACTAGAAATTATATACTTATCTTCCTATATGATAAAGCAATCACTTTGTTTCAATTATGTATAAATGAATTCTGATTCCTATAACGAAACAATTTTCTTCTAATTTACTTTGGTTTGAAAGATACTTTTTGTGTATATGTATAATTTGAAATTACTTTGAACAGATGAGTTCAAAATTAATATCTACACTCTTTAATTACACTGCAAGCTTTCCAATTCCATTATAAAACTGAGTATACAAGCTTTGTTTTTTTTTTTTGTGTATATAAGTAGGAGTACAAAAGTAAAGATAATTGGCAATGTTTTATTAGAACTGGCATGTAATAATGACACACAGATTATTAATTGCATAAGATACGTGGTAACTCTTCTTATGCGATTGCATAATGAAGAAATTCAATTGTTAGAATTCATTCGTACCATTTCCAGCGTTATCTATTTCTTGACCTTTGTGTCAAAAGCATCCTTTCTGAAAGAATGCTCGTTAACATTGTGCTCACATTATATTTGACTAGTAACAATGGTACTTTAATAGCAACCACGTTGAAACAATATTCTGTATTATACTTTAAGCTGCGTTCATATCTCGGTCTCAGATTTTAGTCGTCATACTATTCCTTATTCTTGTTCCTTATAAAATTTGTGCCTTTAGAAAAATGGAAGTGTATCGATGAAGAGAATACAAATGGTAGAGTTCGTTATTCATACAGGGAGACCATTTCTTTTTCTTTTTCCTTTTTCCATATTGCGATAATCGTATTTATACAAATTCTTGTATGTACGTCAGTGTTCATGGATTCTTTACCCAGTAGGTGTTAGATAGACTCAAACGCTCCGAAAGTACGTTGCATTCGCGATCTTTTACCATTTTTGAAACTCTAAAAATCGTTCGACCAAGAACACGGTTTTTCATATCTTTTCTCGTTTCTCTTTCTCTTCTCTTTTTTACTATTAATTTTACAGATACGTTCATGAGATATTAATTTGTGAACAGACGAGCGTTATTTCACATTTACGACATTGCTTACAATATTACTGCTGGTTTTAGAGTCTGGTTTCATAACCATCTTATGGATAGTAACACTTTTACGTAATTAAAGTATTGTCTATTGTGAAGTTATGAGTTTTTTTTATATCGGTAGAGGCAGCGGTCACAAAAGGTGCACTGCGAATAGTGTATCTCTCCTCTCCCGGTTTGCAGTGCCGAGTTTGACGGTCTCGATGTTATTATTGTTTCCAATTACTACGAAATGGAAAAATAAAAGACCTATTCTTCGTAATACAATAATAAATTACATATTACCGACAATTCCTACGAGTAAATTACACCGCGTATTACACTGCATTATGTACATGATGCCATATTACATGATGATGTAAAGAAGGGAACAAACCAAGAAAGTAATTTTATCATGAAGTAATTACAGATAGAACGGAATAAAGGAGAGAGCAATACGTGTAATGCACGGTATAGATACAATTTTTGGTTAATCTGGTAATATTAAATCTAATGTTTTTTTTTTCACACGTTAACAATATTGACATCTTGTATCATTCTGTTATAATTTAAAATAAATATTAACAATAGTTAGTTTAATAATATTCAAACATGAAAAACGATGTAAACGTTATGACAGGGAAATTAATCGCATAAATAGTATAATATTCCATATATATTATTAATAATGATTACCTCTGATATATTTTTATTAGTCATAAATTCGTTAAATGAAAATAGGAAAGAAAAATCACAGACTACGCGTACTTAAATAAGTGCTATTATACATAATCGTGTACATAAAGACTTCGATAATATCTTTGCAACGAAAATTGTTGGTGCAACATATAAATTAAGTATGCAATGCAGAACACGACTGTACAGATTGTTCTTCAGCATATAAAGTATAAACACACCACAACGTAAAAAAATATCAGAAATGATTACGATTAAGATCACAATTTAAAATGAAAGACACGTTTGTGTCTTTGCAACGTGTGTGCTTCGTAAATTAAGAGATTCGACTCTCGTATATGCGTCTGTATGTATGTATCAGACTTTTCAAATACTGTCTTTTAAAATTTCACCAACTACAAAACCTGTCGATAAAGTGATAGAGGCCGATCGTTCTTATGAAGTAACCCTAGTTCATTAAAATACTAAAGGGTATACCAACAAGCAATATAGGATCGACAGAAATGTATTAGAGATTTATTTTTAATGTCGAGCCATTACTTTGTCGACACAAAGAGAAACTGAAAACAATTTTGACCCATGTAACAAAAATTATTTAAACGTATAGACGACTATCTGAAATGCAGCGATCAGTTTTCCTGCCTTTCTCTCTCTCTTTCTCTGCTCTTCTATCCTCTCTCTTGTTCTAGTATAAAAATGCAAGTTTCTCGAAATAAAATATCGTGTAGGATGCGAGAAAAAGAAGGAAATGCATGCTTCATTTCTATTGCGCGGAAATTCGGATAGAGACGAAAAGGGGGTACCGGTGATTATGTACATCCTCGTTATATCCGCTCTACAACCGATAACTTATATGAGACCATACAATACGCCGCTATATTTAAGTGCTACTCTCAGCGGAATGTTGAGAGCGTAATGATGAATAACAAACTTGACAAACCCTAACAGGCTTTAAAATTCCGAGCCTTGATATTTTTGACTCGAATCGGCTGCATCTGTATATAAAAGTACAGAGAAAATTCACATAAATATTATCAAATTGACTAAAAGCAATTTCTAACTCTCTTTCTCTCTGATTTACGTAAAAGAAACTGATGAAGAATAATTAAATAGTAACTTACTTAGAACAGAATACTTGTCCACAGTTTCGACAATGATGTCTCCTTTCGTAAAGATTAAATCTGACCCCGCAACCAACGCATGAATCTGCTCCTTCATCTTTAAGCCAATGATCGGCTACCGTACGTCCTGGTTGTTCGCACACACTCCATGAGAATACTCTTCCCCTTGTATCTCCAACGTATACCGTTCTATGATCTCTACAATTTAATTAATCGTACACACGTAGATTTAAGTAGAATTGTTTATCAATATTCTTCCAAATAAATAACAACCCGTGAATATTTTACCGTGATACTGCAAGGGCTGTTATAGATGCCGGCTCTGCGTTATCTTTGCGATCGTACGCAGTATGCATCGTCAATTTACTTCTAAATACTAATTGCCGTTGCCATCTAAAACCATCTCTCAAGATATTTTGTGGATTAATTTTCTTAGGTTTGGTATCTGCTTCCGTAACCATTACGAAACTGTCCGTCAAACTAGTGTCACTTTTACTAGCTCGCAGTGCTCCTTCCGAATCCCCAGGATTGTTTGATGATTCACTATAAATTATTTTCATTACAGAAATTGATACCAAACAGTTCACAAATGACATTACCTTGTTTGAGTACCCTCGCTATCCGCCCGCCCACCACCTTCGCTTTTACGGAACATTGGATTTCCACGACTTTTCTTTCGAAGCATAATAGTAGGCGTATTGCTGTTCTGCGGTGACGGTTTGTTGCTGGAACCATTGCTCGATTCATTGTCGGAGCATTCTTCTTTCTCTTCGTGTAATCTTGATGCCTCTTTCGCATTTTCAGGCTCAGAAAGACTACTCTCCGAACCGCTTTTCGCGAGTAAACTCGATCCTTCCGCGGAAATACTCATCTGCTTAACCAATTCGTGTACTCGTTTCTTTGTATTTTCATTCTGGCTGTCATTTTTATTCAACTTCGTGGCTTTTTCTTTGGTGGTGATAACATCTTCTGGTTTCTCTTCTTCCGCAGGCACTTGTACATAATCCATCGACCACATCTATAAAAGTATCATCATTTCTCACTTATTCGCGATGCAGTTTTAATATTTCAATGAAGTTAATCGAAGTATATTTACACGGGCTACGCCATCGGTCGATCCAGTCATGATAACATTTTGTGAATCCCATTCATGAGTTTGACTGAAAGCGACGCATAAAATTTGTTGCATTCTATCAGCACGGCCGACACAAGTATTGACACTGGCAAGTTCTTCGCCATTAATACTCCACACGTGTAACCAAGTAGCGGCGCAGGTTGCTATATCCCCCTATAATCAATCGTGTTACTTACGATCATGTCACTTTTATGATCCGATTTCTAGGATGCATTAGTAACATACTGTTAATTCATTTATGGCTACTGCAGCCACGGGCCCTGCATGTCCCCGCAGTTGACGAACAAACAAACATCGGGATAAATCCCATATAATTGCTGTACCATCTCGGGATCCTGACACGATTACATTGTACGCGGGACTTGATGATAAACAGGTGACAGCGTCCGTGTGACCATACAAACACTGTTTAATGGATAGTTGTCTCTTGGTGTATTCCCAAACTGTCACAACCTATCGAAACAGTTCTATTTTAAAATGCTGTCAGAAAGAATGGAAACTAAATTCAGGCAACAACTTACAGAGCTTGTGCCAGCGGTTACTATCGATTTGGAAGACGGACAAACGCAAGAAACTATTTCTCCGCCACTCTGTACCATAGCTTCGCAAACGAATATCGCTTTGTCGCTGTCATAATTTCCTATTCTTAGGGAATGATCTGCGAAACCCCATGCAACGTATTTGTTGTACGCTGGGGGAATAAGAGTTTTATTTTGTTCCACGGCTAACACTGCTTTATCGATGTGAAGTATTTGTCCAACCGGACCCTTCAATTCTGGGAAGCAAATTGCTAATTGTAATAGAAGGAATTCGATGAAGAATTCCGCGGGAAAAGTGAAATAACAAACCTTTAATCGGCTGAAGCGATGGTTTCAAATTATCAAGATTATGGAAGAACAATTTATCAGACGTAGTGATACTTAAACCAGGAGTAATAGGTCCCGGGTCGATAACACTGGTTCTTTGGGTCATTTTTTTAGCAGGATGCGCCTTTTTAAACAATTGCTTTGGTATCTGACCAAAATTGTTAATAAATCCGATAGTAGCGTTCTTTTTTAACGGATCATCGATACTAAAAGGACGATAATGTTAGAGCTACGGAAAGTAATTAGAACGATCAAGTAGCGCGCAATACATCTTACTTATAAATATCAACATTTCCTTCGTAGAATAAGTGATGAAATACATTAACTGCTTCAACCGCAGCAGGACCATTTTGTTTACAACCGAATATTAAATCGATCCACTGGTGAAGATGCTGTGACACGTAATCACATTCTAAAGCGAGTCGATGTACACGTATAAATTCTCGAGGATCTTGTTTTGCCCACGGAGGTAATACAATGTCTCCCAATTGCACACCGCTCTGTTTAGAACCTAAGAATAACGTGCAATGTTAATTTTTAATAGCCTGAAATCTAATTGCATAGTATTTACCTAAATCAAAGTGATTCGAGTTGACAAGAAATTCTGGAAGATAAAAAAACTCTGGTATAAGTTCTTTCACATCAGCCATGTTATGCTTAGACGCGGAAAGCCAAGCTTCTTTTACGCTGTTAAACATTCTATCCGCTAAGTCGAAATGACCACCCTACAAAAGGAATTTTGTAACTCATACGTTATAATTTCAGTTGTAATTAAATATTAAAATTCTTAAACAGTCCATCTACAAACCTGTAACCGAAGGAAATGCTGCGTAAATGGTTCCATCCTTACCAAATAAGAGCACACTATCATCGCAGAGGAATAATGTGTTCCATAATGATAAGGAGGTGTTTCACCATGCGGGTCGTCCCATTCTTTATACCTTATTTAGATGTCAATAGATTAAGTTATTTCCTTACTTGCTCATAAGATTAAATTGATTCATTTTATTACCTCTTTTTAAACTGTAACAATCGTTCTGGACTTTGTGCACCCATAGGTTTACTAAAGTCTCTGAACGTTGATGGATCGGTAATATCCAATTCTTCGCTATCGTAATCTGCTAAGATCCATGGGAATATGGGATATTGCATTAAATCATTGTAGCTACGACCCGCTAAGGTATTCAGATGCATTAGATATTGAAAGTTAGATATTTCACCCCTCTGGAAAATAACATATTTTAGAAGTAATTACGACAGGAACAACGTAAATTTAATTTCATTAAAAATACCAACCACCCATCGTTGTGTAACCGAGGTTTCACCTATTAAATTTGAAAGCAAACCAGTTGCTTGTTCTACGTTTGCTGTTCTTTTCTGACCAGCAACTGACTGCTGCGCGCTGTCAGCGATTGCCGTTGCAAATGTCATAAATCTTTGATAAACTTTGTTCCTTACTTTACGCGGAAATGCTAATAAATAATTTCTGCCATCTCCGCTGAATACTTCTAATGCCATCGGTTGTAACAAGTATCTTCTCTTATGTACTTCTCTATGATAGAACGCACGAGACAACACTGTCATTACTGTTTAAAATTTTAGGTGTACTTCGGGTCAGTATGGAAAAATTATGAAAAACTGATTACCTAATATCTTCGTAATTAAATTTCGAACATTGCCTCATAGCCCTGGATCTTCTAGGAGATCCCGGGGATGGCAATATCGGTTCATAAGCTTCGGGTAAACTTTCGATATCTCTTATTTCTCGAGACTTTAACAATGTGAATCCATCAACTACATAAAAATGTTCTTTTCCAAATAACAATAAACCTTCAGTTGTATCTAAACCTTGAATTCTAGCGCATCTGAACATATGACTTATCTAGAAAATACGAAGGCCGTTAATCGTTTTACGGATTTTATAACACGCGTTATAATGTGCCGTGCATTTATAGTAAAAGGAAAGAACATACTTTTTCGTGTTCCTCTAATAATCGTATTAAAGTTTGATTGTCTGGAACAGTCTGATTATTATCCTCTTCTTGTTCATTGTCCTCTGGTGCTTCATCTGGTTCGCTAGCATGGCGTTCTAATGTACACGGTACCATGGGTGGTTCACTTTCCGTAGAGGTATCGTTAACATTTAACGGGGTATCGTCGATAACAGGATCGCGTTCACGTTCAAACATACCGGATGAATTACCAAGTTGCTTCAAATAGTATTCTTTACTGTCAGTGCTTGTTGCAACTTTGTACTTCAATTGTTTCTGTAAAATAAAATTCATTATTATTGGTTTGAGGTCAGTTTTTTAAACAACAAAAATATTATCTCACATTATCAGGATGCTCTAGTTCAGGTCGGTACGGATAATGTATGTAGAATAATTCATTTTTCATCATTTTTTTCCTCATTCTGCATGGACCCTCGGTCATGTCTAACATCCACTTGTCCAGCCTAGTTGGCGTTGGTGGTCCCCATAGACCACGTTCTCTTGTTAATTCAGTTTCAGTTTGTAACCATTCCTATACAGCAATACATTATTAATCACACATTAAAACATATTTACGTTTCTCCAATGATATCCTTACTTGGTATACGTATCGTTGAGTATGCTGATTAGTTTGTATATATTGCAAACGTTTAGTCGCAGCAAGTTCACGGACTAACGCGATGTGTTGCTCCGTCCATTGTGCCACAGTATTCTGATGTAATCTCAGCCTGACGCGTACAGATTCTTCTTTCCGAACTTTCGTTCGACTTGCTAATCTCGTTAAACCTCCTGTTACCTTTTGGATTTTCTAAGACATAATATGGTTTTCTATTTACTCTGTTTTACTTGAAACGATATTAGGACCTGTAACTGAATATCTACCGATTGTATTTGGTTTTGGAGTTCCCAGGGGACCCTATACGAAGCTTTTCTCTCCACGGTAACATAATTCAACCAGAGCCTAGTTGCCGCTTCGTTCACCTGATCCCTTACTACCGATAATTCGGGAGCGCGTTCATTGCCCACTGGTGCTGGCAGAGTAATTTTAAACACTTCTTCTATCGCGGGCTTTTTACATACATATAGCTCTTCCCAAACTCTCGTGGCTGCAACAGCCATCAAATTGTGACCTTGGTGAGATGTCAATCTGTCATCGCTAGCTTCAACTTGTGGATTAACATGCCACATTGTTTTCGTGTTAGTATCAAGCATAACTCTTATATCAGCTGTCAGTTGCAACAAACAGTAAGTTAAACAACCGATGAATTCTAATTCGTGATTACCAGCGCCAAAAACTAACAATCTATAGAACAACGTATTGAATTAGATTACATTTATAATTCGTAATTTTATTTCAAAGGATATGGACATTACCTGTGAGTAGTAAGTTTATGCAATGCTTGTAACACAGCCATTTGATCAGCTGTTGAATCCGTTGCTCGTGATAATAAAAATAAAATTGTTCTGTTTAAGCAATGATGGAGACCTTCCATACTGACGACACCAGGACGTCTTTTTGCTTGTCCGATTAACTTCACAATGAAATCGAATACTTCGTGCGGATCTTTTGTCAAAGCACCTGTATATTATCAAATATAGAAATGATAAATATACACTTACGAAGTTAGCACTGGGCCCTTTTATATGTGCAACAATTTCTTAACTTACCTTGCCATAGTTTATCAACTATTCTAGCCGCGACGTAACATACATTGCTAGTTATATTATTGACCGATCCACCAGGGACAACGGGTAATGCTGCTTGCTCTCCAATTAAAACATCCGCAGCTAATAAATGCTCCATTAAAAGCGACAGAATTTCAGTTTGATAACGTGTCTGCTGTCCCGGTGATGCGTATTCTGGCCATGCCTCTAAAACTAAATCGATAGCTGGTGGTGATTTTCCACTGACCGGTAAAGAAAGGGAATCTACTACGATAACTCGTAAGAAGTCCATAACAAATTTCTTCGCTGGATGATTTGTTAAACCGACATCCTTTGAGGGTGATCGCACCAATACCGGTTCTTGCTGAAGTAAACATATCTTGTTGACAAAATTTTTCTTGATTGGAAAACGTTATTGATTAATAGGGCCTTACCTCATCTGCTGGAGTACTAGCTCCGCTACTGTCTTGGCTAGAGCTTGCAGGTTTTGGGAATAAAGTACCAGCCAATGCACCTAACACCTCCGCAGACATGAACACTTGCATAAAATCAGTGAAATTATGATACAGGAAGAATAAGAACTGTATTATTGTCACTGGATAATCGGTTAACCAATCAGGCAAAGATTCAGGGCTATTAAATAATAATGATGTTAATTAACGCATTATATTATATTGCAAACAATATACTCTAAAGAAGAGTGCTGAATTAAATTCATAAAACTTACTTGATCGAGTAATTATTCAACATTGTCCGTACCATCGCTAATAGAGTGACCACCGCTTCGGGACAAAGATTGATCCTACTTGCGAAAGAGGATAGCGTATGATTTGCAGGTACACCAAATAAAAAATTCCATACATTATCCAAATCAAGCTGTTAATACAAAATAAAAGCGTTTATTATATTTATGTTTAATCTATGTGTAAAACATTATGAAATATAAGATTTTTTTAAAATACCAACTTTTAAAATGACTTTTGAATCGGTAGGCAACAATTTTACAGGTTGCCCCATCATAAGTGCAATAAAAAGAAAGTACAATTCAGGAACAAGGTCCACATGTTGCGGTAATAACCATCCCAAATGTTGAAACCCTGGTACATGAAGACCAGATGGTTTAGTTTCACCACTTGTAATTTGTTGATGACAACCTGATACCAAAATATTAAATACATATTTTATATACGCGTATGTATGTATAAAATATCATTTTTACTCGAAGATACAAGAATATCTCATGGGGAATTAAATTTTGTATTCTTTTTTTTATAATGTAAAAGCTTTTTGTCCATAATAAACGACTTTTATCAGAACTTTTCTTTTATACCTTTAGCTCCTTACGAAATATTCCATCGTTTTCAATTAGAACAAACACGCTGTACACATACCGAGAGCCAATGCCATTTTATTATGGTCCGTGTGACGTAGCCAACCACCATTGCTAGTCCCTTCCTTAAATTTTTGTAATATTGGTTGTACGGAACAAATGGCTACTAAAATTCGCAAACCCCATATTACTGTAGTACTATGAAGGCCAGATTGAAGAAACAGTAATATCCAATCTAAACCTAATACTTTAGCTAATTCTTCACACATACTGAAAAATATCAAATTTAAATTTTAATGAATTTTCTCATTTGTACGTCTATCCTTATTTATTTTACTCACTTTACATTTACTTTGGGACCATTGAATAACAGAGAATGTAAAAGCTGCAAGCAACGATTCCGTAATAGTATATGCTCTCCTTCTCCTTCCTTGTTTCCTTCGCTTTCCCGAAGAATCAAATGTTTTTCTGAACTTTGTGGTAGTGTAGCGACGATAAATTGACCGAACCTATCAAGAGCACCACTGTCGTTAATACCGGTACATAATAATGCAATTGCACTTCGTAGAATTCGTTAAATTACCAAAGTAAATCAGCTTGTCTTGGCTGGCTTAATAAAATGCTGAGCAATGCAAGCAATATCTGTCTTGTACTGCTTTGTTTTACATCACTCAAAATGTGTAATAACTTGTGTACTAATTGCAAATCCCTCATTAAACGTAAATTTGTCCTTTTCTCGCTTGATTCTGCTATTAATTCGTACAAATGTTCTAAAAGTGACCTCAAAAGCTCACCCGGTGCTTCATGCCAAACCTAAAGAGATAATTCAATACTTTTATACTGTTTACACAGAAAAATAAATAACTTGTTACCAATAAGGGAAATAGAATCGTACTTGCAAATCGCACAGAAGGTCTTGAAATGCCATAACATTAGGTATTGCACTAGTTTCCCTACCGCTGTCAACTGTACCTACAAGACTGAATGTAAGGTGCAATATATGACTATTTAGAAGAGGACATTTCCTTCTCAATAACATTGCTAATGTTTGATATCCCCTTCGGCGATCCATTTCTTGTTGAGCAGCTTGATTAGATCTTACAACACAAACTAATGCTTTAACAGCTGCATACAAGGATTCAACATCCTGAGCCATAGCTATTAATCCTATTTAAAGAAACATATATCACTGCTTAAAAATTTTGCTTAGTATATGAACATGCTTTGAGAAAATGTGTAAATTTCAATGTGTTTTTATAAAATTTTTAAAAGCCTACAAAACTTACCTAACAACACTGAACATCCTCCTACATTGTCGATCATCGTAGCCACGGGACGAGGGCTGAATACACGAACACCAAGATATCCAACAACTACACCTCCAAGCGCTCGTGCTGGTCCGCTAAGATGTCCCGCCGAATTGTGAAGAATTCTAATAGGTGTAGCGTTTTCGTGTGACGACATACCAAGCTGTTGAATAATAATTCTAATTCGATTAATATCCCTGGAAATGTACATTTACAAATAGTGATACTTGTACGTACTTGTTTGGCAATTGATTTATTATCAGCTCGGCTATAAACTTTCCTAATTTTAGCTAATGTTAATTGAGACACTGCTTTAGCATTTAGTCCAAACACGACTTTTTCCTCCGCAACGAGAAGCATTAAAGGTTCTTGTCCTGCAACAAAATTTAATGTACATATTTAAACAGAAGTCATGATTAATAATTGTATAATCATATACAAAATTTTGTATTAATACCTGACAACTGCGGAGCCTGCAAACTTCCCATGTAATGTGGGCCTAATTTAAATAACGTTGTTATATTTTGGGAATTAAATACTTCCTCTACCAAATGGCACGGCCCTTGTTTCCACGTAAGCTTGGAATACCGACGCCAACAGGGTGGTGTGCCTATATATCCATAGACTGGAGATGCTACTGTCAAATTTGCTACTCCTCCTCCAGGAACTTGCGTAATATAATGAAGTTTTTGACTATGAATTAGTTGACCATCCAAATACAAAGAGAAACTTGAATTTTTTAAAACAGCACGATTTAGTACAATAGCAATATGATGCCATTGGCCTTCGTGAAGCAGATCTGGGCACCAAACTCTTGCACCACATTCACCAGTTCCCTCTGGCTCCCATTCACTTATATCTAAATTTTTAATCGAATTAAATAAATGATTAATCGTTTAATAATCATGTATACATATAAAGATAAAATTTACTTTGTGGCATAGGTGTTTCCTGCGTAGACACGATAATAGCTTTATCTCTTGCACTAAGCACAGCAGTTAAGCAAATTAAATCTCTTGCTGATTGTGGAGTACGAACTAATGTCAATAATCGCACACAGTGAGGATCAGTTCTGGGATCACTAAATTTGTCAACACATATCCAGGTGCTATAAGTTAAACCAGTTTGCGGAGGAAACAATCTGTCACCTAAAAAATTCTTTCTTTGTTGAATTTATTTATAAAGAGAAAATGTTTTCTTTAATGCTATAGCATTTAAAATTGAAGAAGATCTGAGAAACCTTTACCTGAACCAATTCCACCAACTACGCTACTATCAGCAGCTACAACCGTAGGTGGAGTTGTACTTTGCGGTGCAACGCTAGGTAAATATAAGCATGCGAATCCTTCTGCGCTCATATCGAGTTCTACGAAAGGCGGTAGAGTGCAAGAACCGTGCGCGCGAAAATCCTTTGGTGTTGTCATAGACACTAAGGTTTTAATACGCGTCAGTGGTACAGGTCCACCTCGAGGTTTATTTGGCTCGATATCATCGAGCGAAATACAGCAGAGTGGATCACCCAAACGCAAAAATTCTCTGAAATTTATTCATTAGAAATCATACGTACACTGTGTATGTTTTAATACTTTGTTGTGCATCTTAGTAAACGCATTTAACATCTTACCTTAAATCACGCGGTTCTAACGATTGGGCAGCAAGTCTCTCTATGATATACTGTAATGGTTGATGTAAAGGATGTGTCTCATCCTGTAAAGCAATTCTACCTACTGATAATAATTCACCCGCCATTCCAGCATCACACATTATTTGCTGATTTCTCTCAGATCGCACTAAACTTTTGATGATTTCAGCGACGTATAGTTGTAAAGCTAAAGCCATAAGCGGATTCGATGGTTCTGAGATTGACGGAAGTAAATGCAACATTCCAACAACTATGCCTGGATGAACTACTATTGGTTCTGGAGTAGGTGGACTCAAGTTTAAAGGATTAATAACATTTCTCTTTCCGCTACCCGGAGAATCAAATGATTTTTGTTGCTAAAAATGGTTGTAAAGAGCAATATTTAGCTTCCTAATTTGACAGCATAAAACGTTATATATTATAAATCGGATATAAAAGTTACCTCAACGCTATTTTGCTTATGATTCGGTGATCTCATCCCTAAACTCGCCAAGTTCGGCTTATCAAAAGAATCGAGCGCCACGTCATACAAAAGTCGTAGCAACAAACACGCGTATGCTAATGTCTTTGGTATAGCGTCTGGAAATGCAGGTTCTAGTACGCTTCCAGTGAATAACGATGATAACATGTTGTGATAATTCGTAGTTGATATTATATCTATTTCAGTAAGCTTTGTCTGCGACGAAAAACATCCCAGGAGCCGTAAAGTGTCGCACAAACTGGAATGGCATATCTGTAAAATGATTATTAACGATAATGTAATATAATATTCAAAATCTATTTAAAAAATATTAATAAATAGATATTTACTTCGTGATGGAAGAATTTCGCATTTGCTGGTTCAAATCTCATAGCTGTACTTATAGTGTGAAACACAACGTGTAAAAGAGTTAGTAACTGTGCTTCTTCTTGCGGTGTTCTTTTTATGATGTCGTTACAAGGTTCTGCACTTTCCGATCTTTGAGTGCCTAATTGTCCTTCCAAAGATACTAAAACGGACATCACATAAACGAAACCACCCACTTTTCGAAAAACAGTCCTAGTTCGATGAGATTCCCGCAAGCAAGCAAGTAAAGACTAAAAAATATACAATATTTTATAATCGTATCGAAGACTTTAACGGTGGTATTATCTAATATTCAGAAACGAACTTTTAATATATGCGTTTTTAGGACTAAGGCATTAGGAGGTGCCGAATGCATGACACCTAGCAACGTCGCCATATCATCATCTCCTCCTGCACTAAGTATTAACTCTCTAACAATATTAAGTGCTTGAAATCGACAATCTATGTAGGGTACGAGGTTGTGAGCGCACCGTGCTCCACCGCATTCTCTAAAAACATTAGCATTTTGAACATTTCCTGCCAATAATATTGTCAAGGCTTCCATTACTAAGGCACCCAATTGCTCGTCTTCTGGGCAGATTTTGTATTCTAAAAAATATAATTTATTCATTCATTTATCCTTTCCTATTGGATACAAGAGTGTGAAACTTATTTTAAAATAAATTTGAAGTATTAATACCTAATCCTTGATCCTGCGCAGCTTGTTTATCCTTAAATAAAGTTGCGTAACGGTGGAGACACGTGACAAAGACCTCCAACATGCCCACTTCTCTGTACACATCTTTGAATATATTATTAAGTCTAAAATGAAGGATTTATTAAAATCAACGCACAATGTAATTAAACTAGGATTAAATAATATTTATATATTACCCGAGTATACGAAGGAGTGCTTTCATGCATAAGATACTGCAACTAGTTGAATTATTTGTTTTCAGTAGTATAGACAAAGATATAAGTTCCTTACAAGGCACAAAATAAAGTTGAAACACTATAAATTCTAATAGCTGAAAGAACTTCTCTTGTATTTCTCGATTTTTCAAGTGAATTTTCTCTGCAAATTGGGACAGCGTATTTTGTCCTTCGAGTATAAAATAATTGGCATTGTCGCTATGATAGACGCTCGATATTGCATCCAGAATTGTACAACACAAAAGTGGTGAATTAGACTTTACAAACACAGACTGTAATACTTGGAATGCTTGAATATTTCGAACGCTTCCTCCTATAAACATAATAATACGTCAATAAAGTTTATTTAAAAAAGCGCAGGTGTTTATACATAATTATACATTAAAATATTTATACCTCTATTACTTGGTTGCGGTAGAGTGAAACCAAGCATTTGAAACAAGGATCCCATACTAGCTTGACTTGGCTTTAATTCCGTATGACCGCACATTGTTAAAGATGCCAACATAAGCACTAAATTCCGAATGGCATCTTGTGCCTCCGCTCTAGTATCTTGTTCTAATCTTGATGGAGCATGTCTATAGATTACGAACAGTCATTTAAAGACTTAATAATAATGTTAACAAAATGGGAGAACTATTTCTATAATTCTTACTTTAACAAAAATTCAGATAAAAAGATATATCCTTGACAAGCACGAAAATCATCTAGAAGCGTTTGAGACACTTCGCTAGAATCTTTTAAAAAACAAAATACTGTGACAAACATTTCCACTACTTCCAATGGTGCCAGCTCAGGTACACGTTGCATATTATCGACACATAGTGCTATACATCCTTTATCTGCAATTACAAATAATACGGTATTCAATGCAAAATGGTATAATATTTGTGAGAAATTTGATAAGTATTCAATTCGCTTTATTAATTTAAAGTGTGATACTTACTATGAATATAACTTACTACATTTTGAGTAAGTCCATGTCGAGATAAAGTCATTAATACTTCTGCCGCACTTTTGCGCCACATCACATTATAATGAGGGCACCAACTAGTTATTGCTGAGAATAATAAAGTTAGATCATCCTTGCGAGCAAGCTCTTCTGCTGGATAAGGATGACTACATAATCTCACCAATAACTATAAATTTTATATGTATCCGATCAATTTTTCGAATAAAAGTTCCATTTAAATATTGCAATATACATATAGTATTGGAAATATTTATTATATCACTCGCTTCATTATCTTTGCCACGACAAATCGCGTAGATATAATTTTATGTAAATTGTGCATAGTACGGAAGTGATGCATTAAGTATTTCCAGTACTATAATGCTCAAAATGTTTACTTGAACAAATGTTTTTTGTAGCTGTATTCGACGTTGTTTTGGAGTAAAATCACTATTTGCATCCGTAATATCAGCTTCATCCTCAATCATTTCGGGCAAGTCAAAGAATAGATACAAACATTTTACCAAAGTTGATGGAACAGAAGCAGTAGTCATTGCCTGATAAACAATAAATATATTTATACATATGAAATAAATTAATTAATATGGTAGGTTGTGTCAATAATATATACCTGTATTACAGAAGTATCGCTTGCCGCGAGTAAATTTAGAGCGGACAATAACATCCAACCGTTACTCGATTCTTCGCTATTTTCAATTTCTAAAAATTTCACAATAGCACAGCTCGCAGTTTCGGTACTCTGGTTACTTGCCCTTCTACTGATTTCGAATACCATCAATTTAGATACTTGTTGTGTAAATGCCAAAATGTCCCAAAACTTTTCGCTTATGTCTCCCGTTGAACTGGATCCAAATACCTAGATATTAATTAATTTAAATTAGTAAATCAACTACAAAAGAGGAAAATTGATGAAAATTAAACTTACATTGGTATTACATGCGTGTAGGAAACATTAAAAGAGAGATAACTTACTTTGCAAAATAATGGCAACATGTTATATAGTTTATCATTACGTTCAGCTTCTGAGAGGGGATGCGGAGGATGGGTATATTCAGAAAAAAGTTTCTTGAGATGCATAAGACCCAAAGCGGTATGTTGAGGATTTGTACTTCCTGTACAATCATCTAAACAGCCAGCACTGCTAGAACCCATACCTCCGACGCTAGTAGCCCCTCGTAGTTTACGCATTATGTTCATAGTTGGGACTTGCTAAAATTACAAAAATTAATGTATAAAGTTAATTACATAAATAAACAGAAGTACAAATATTTAACGTTAAGCAAGACAAGAAACACGGAGCTAACAGATTTTTAACTTACATCATTCATATTATGCCGGATATTAAGAACATTAATATCTTTACATGTCATGCATTTCATAAAACGAAATCTGCATTCTTAACGCACTGACATAATATTTGTCAGATATAACAGGAACATTATTTACATTATAAAGATTTATATAGCGAAATATTTTCACTATTTTATGAATATGTAAGTTATCGAATATTTACAGCAGAGAGTATTAATTTCAAACAATTTATAATCACTCGTGACATTAGAAAACGAATATATGTACGTATACTTATACCTACATAATATTTATGACGTATAAAGTTATAATTTATTAATTTTCATTAACATTCACGATTGCGATTGCACAAAATTTAGGTAAAAACAATTGTTCGATAAAAGATCAAGTAAAAGAATGAAATAAATAAATAAATAAATAAATAAGGAAATCTAAATGTACATGTTGAAATATCCTCTGGAAAGAACGAATGAACCTTCCGGCAATGAAATAATGAAAGGTGCAAACGTTGATACGCAGTAGCACGATCTGTTTAAGCACCTATCGTGCTGTTATTCGAAATGTTAACATATCGGGGCACGTATAACATGTGAAAAATGGCACATTGTTGTGTAAGACAAGACGAGATATCACTTTTCGATTTATCGTACGCGTTCATCTTTCGTGCGTATGTCATCGTAATTTAGTCCACTTTCAATCGGTGACACTAGCTCTCATCGTACGCTCAGTTCAATATTTACGCCTATCTCCTGTCAAAATGTCAAGTTAGAATAAGAAGTTACAATGACTCCCCGTAACCGCCCATGATTCCTCTAAGCGAGACTCGTACACCGGTGCGCGGTTTATCTACCGTCCTCGTTAACAATTATACAATTATTACCTGAAACGCGTCACAAGTCGGGAAATTCTACATTTTCTTTCGAACAATTGCTCTCTCGGTAAGAGTATTTAATATTTCAGTGGCAGTAGCCATCTTTATATTCTACGATTTCTTCGGTCCACAGCCAACGCGATACGTCGATAAGTGTCACGTGACTGCTAATAATCAAAGATCTGTTCACCTTTTAAATCTGTGTTAATGCTCGGTATCTTCGTAGTAATGGTAATTAAACCAGAATATTTGCAAAATTACTCTTTTATTTATTCTCATTATATTATACATTATATACAAAGTACGTATATTTAGAGTCTTGTGTCAAAATGTATTTTAATTCAAGGAAATCATCGATTTTTAAATACATATAAATTTCTTTAACGTGTTCGTTGAAAAAAGTCGGAGATTTTTCTTTGTCCGCTCGAGGATTGTACTGATTTCGGTGTACCGTGAGAAACTACAGGTCTCGACTGTGACTGACGGCTTTCGTCTTTGGTCGACTGACTACAATCGTTATTCGCGTAATGAGAGATAGACTCCTGCTTAGTATCCAACAATCCAAGACCGGATAACCGATGTTCTTGGTTTGCCTTCGACTGCCCTGTGTCCCCTAAAATTGCCCACAGAGATTGTTTCTTCTTCTTCTCTGTCCCATCACCATTATAAATCTGTCCCTCTTTTTTCTTCGTACTATCTTTACTTTCAATTTGTTCTTTCTCCGAAACAACACTATTAACGTCTACGCATTCTCCCTTTAGAAAATCCGTTTTCTTTTTACTCATTGTATCTTCGTCGATATCATCCAGCCAACCTTGTATCTTCTCTTCCTCCGTTTTACAATGTTTTTTTATGCCCAAGTGAAAAATCTCTCCATTATTATTTTTACTTGCTCTGAAACCAACATCTTTTGTTGCAGGAACGTTTCTATGGCCGTTCTTATTTAAATGTTGTTGTGCCAGTGGTTTCATTTTACTCCGATTGTATAAGAAACGGTAAAAATTTGAGTTACCGGATGAAGCGAATTCTTGATACTGCACCAATAATGAAAAAATTTTAGCTGAAAAATACACGACACGATTAAATTTTTTCCAAAAATTTTGAACGTTTTAAAAAGATCTTAATATAAACTAATACCTATATTTATTTCATGTTTTATAAAGTGCGTGTATATTTCAGCGATTTCATCTCGTAAGTTTGTATCTCCAAAAGTGAAATAAACCATCGATCGACCTGTTATAGCTGCAGCCATTAATTGTAATAGAACTTTTAGTTTTGGATCTCCTCGAAAAGCCCCGCATCCCCAATTTCCAGTTGCAACAGCTGGAAGATTGCATTTGCTACCTTCGCAACCAACAAATCCAACATATGCCTATATTGAAAATAAGATTACTAGGATTTTGCATGATTAACCAGTTTACATTGATGTATGATAATAATGAAATGATAACCTTATTAAGTTCTCTTTTTATATTATTTATACTAAATTGCGACTGTGAATGCGCAAAGTAAAGAGCATCGATAGCAACGATAGATGTTAATCGCCTTCCACTGCTATCTCTAGGTGTTTCATCAACATAATCCCCCACCCACTTAAAGCTGTTACTATAGCCTTTGTATTGACTGTATCGTTCGACACCACTGACAATTAGTGCTTCGGTATCGTCTAGTTTTTCCGTGACAAGCATTGTTACCATTAATTCGGGACAAATTACAAATCTTATCTCTTCTTGTACACATCCTAAACCAAGGACGCCACCACCAACATATCTGCGAAGATCGAATGTATGTATAACAACAAATGAATGTGAACGTCAATATTGATTATCAAAATATATAAAATACTTGTTGGCAAAATCCACTTGTAGGAATCCAGTTCCTTCCATTTCTATAGTTCCTTTACTTGTAATATGCAAGGGTAGTAATTTTTGTGTTTGTTCATCCCATTTTGGACAATCCGCCTTCGGGATGTAACGCCGTTGTATCGTTACTACACCCTCCGGGGCTGCTCTATGGAAAAATTATAATAAATAATGTATTTGTTCTGTATCGATACCTCGTCAAACTAATCTTAACGTACCCACCTTTAGATGTTACTCTCTTAAAATAATGAATGATACATTTCATTTTCTCCATTACCGATTCACATTTATTCCATTTTCCTTCTTTATATGCAGAAAACAACCTACACAAAAATATACATAAATATACTAGATGTATATAACTGCTTAATTTGCGTTATTTGTAATATGTAACAATCATTTATTAATAATGGTAATTCTTTATATTTACTTTAATCAGGTTGAAAGCTATAACTGCATAAAAAAATACCTATTGAAATTGATGTATGGGTATCTTCCATATTCAGACTGTGGATTAGTTGAGTTACGTCTTGGAAATGTACAGAAAAATGCATTAGCTAGTAAAGAGGCTATTTGTAACTGGCTAAGACTGATTGTTCCATTAGTGTGGCGTTTCAAAAGAGGCACTGGGCCAGTTACCAAAACAGGGAGTTGTAAAGCAAGTTGAACCATTTTTGGCATCAATACTTCGAAGAAGATATTTGTTTCTTCTTCGTCGACTACCTTCAGTTTGAAATTATTAATGCAGTCAGAATATCCGAACTGTTTAGCAGATATTGAAAAGTGTTAGTACATAAACTTTGATACGATACCTCTGAGAAGAAATGATGCAGTGCAGTAAAATCCCAACGTTGTGCATATATGTGATTATAGGAAAGTATCGCGCTTTCAAGTTGATGAGTAGAAACAAAATTTTGAAGTAACGACTGTTGTATTATTTCCCACCTGTTCCGATTACGGCGAGATCCATTCTACTCAAAACATAAACATGCACATATTACTTAATAAAATTATAATATAAACATATTAGATTTCTATCGTCATTCACTTGCCTCGTCAATTGGATATATACTATGCTTTGAATGTGGCATCCTTACATAATCCTGGTACCATTTGTCTATCTGATGCGTAGGATATGGTTTTGGCGTTCCACGTGCTGGTAATGGTAACTATTTTAAACAATTCTCAAGTTGTAATCCACGCGTGTTAATGAAAATTTCTAATTAAATTTAATACTTGCCGAAATTAATACTGTATGAGACGAAGAAGGACAAATGGGTGGTAACTCCTGACAGTCGTATACACCTAAGCCTTTACGTATCTCGTCCATGCTCACTCCTTTCCATTCAGGTACATCGTCCAAAGGCTCTGGTTCATTAATGTCAATAGACATAGAGCTTGCTTTTATAAAAGGAGATATAACGAGATAAGAAATTTTTAGAGCAAACACGGAAAGTGATATGCGATTTGAATGAAGTTTTAGCCTTTCTAAAATCTAAATCGTCAACGTGAAATATTTAATTAAAATCTTACAATCATCAGAATTAACGGGGTTATTTGTCGCGTTATCTACATCGCTGAAGATGTCTGGAGATAGTGTTTCTTCATCGAACGACAATCCAGGGTCCGACATAATCCTCTAACTGAGAAAATTGCAAATAAAGCATTCAGTAATGGTGAAAAATAATAATAAATAATATAATGTAAAGACAAAAATTAAAAATTCTTACGTGTGAATGATAAAATGACGGTGTATAAAAACTACATCACACGGCTCGAAAATAAAATGATTCAAGATAAAATTCAAGTGACGATATATTATTGTAATATCGACGAGTTTTTTCGGTGATCCTCTGAAATTTTATTTGAGACATATATGATCATTCAGAATGAAATTACGTGTACTACATTGCTTTGGCGCCACAATTTCTCCCAATGGTGAACGTATCGTAGGGAAATTAGACATAGCGATGCACAGAATGAAACTTATAGTTACAACAGTAGTGTATTTCAATAAATTGTATCAAAATAACTTGTTTTGCTTTTCTATTCCAGATCTGATTGTTTTTACATCTGTATAACATGGTGTATAAGTACTGAAATTGCATGGAGCATGAAGTACTATGAGTATGGTCTATTCGAATGAATCGTTTCATACGAAGTAAATAGAATTATTGAGAAAAAACACATGTTTCGGACATTCTTCTAACCAAATGATCGAATTCGAGTTTTACAAATGGAAATTAAGACTTAATCCGAAATATGCATGAATTTTTCCAACAGTTTGTACATATGCTCTGTTCAACTTGTTCGCGCAGCAAAGCACAACAAAACAATGGCGATGCGATTGATCACGCGATGATCCACTCATTGGTTCATGTTTAATATTTCGGTAAACATCACGTGGCTTTCTCGTATATTTCTAAGCAGAAAAGTTCACAGATCACAGAAGGATCAAAATATTTATTAGCATCGAACAATTATCAATGTGTACATATACTTTACGTGTATTTTTCTATTTCTGATTGATATTATATATCAAAGCACAATTTTGATAATAACTACCGACGTTTAAGGTATTGCTAGTTTAATTGAACGTAAAACTGATTTGACAATGTAATAATTTGCTTTTTACGAAATTTAATGAATATCATCGAACTAGAATACGCCCGGCAAAAACTTTCTCCACGTTGCGTAAACGCAGACGAATTCGGGCTCGAATTCAGTTTCATAAGTCGAAAGTTAATTACAATTTGAACGATACGTATTATCGCGATGTATCGGCGCTGAGCAAACATAAGAAAAGAGGAATGAAAAATAAGAAAAACGCGTTACCGAGCGTAGAAAATATCTGGTCATAATAATCAAAGGTCTGATTGCTGATCGCGTTCGTAATTTATTATTCAGACGGATGTCCAATTTTGTTTACGTGTCACGGCTCCGATAGTTAATAAGCTAAATACGTGGCGAATAATAAAAAGGAAAACGAAGCGACGATGGATAAAAGTGGGGTTTGATATTGGCGCGTCGCCTGCGCTCAGCTAAAATCAATGAGCCCACCCGGCGAATGTGTCAGTGCGACTCCACCAACGTCAGATCGGAGCGGTGTTCCGTTCTTCCCTGTCTTCGGCTTTTCGGTATCTTTCCTTTAGACATTCGTGTTATCGCGTGATAAGAATCATGTAAAATTCGAGATCGATATGCCGAGCCAAGAAGATATGGACCTTTGTACTGACAAAGTGCTGTCAAAGGGTAGAATTCTTCAGGAATTGACCAAAGCCGTGAAATTGGTGAGTACACTGTCTGGCTGGCTCGTTATACGGGCGACGTATCAAGGCCATACGTCGTCTATATACATGCATATGCACTTTCCTAATGCGAATTTTTTTCATACATATATATTTATACATTCGCATAGGTATATATAGATATCCACGACCATTTCCCACTCACCTGTTCTGTGATAATCAGCCTTTTCGCTTGGACAGACTTTACGATTTTCGTCGCCGATTCCTCGAACGAACGCTTAACCATCGCGGGATAACTGAACTCGAAGTAGCACGCATCTATGTACACATTCGGTTGTGCGTCAAACATTTTAACAGTTACATGCGTTTAACTGTTTTTATTGTTTTCGAACGCGAGGCTCTATAACTACTCGGGAAGTACCATGTGCTTCGCTTGTCACCGCGACTTGACGTTTTTCACTTGCGACTCACCACTTTCATCCTGTCATTTCGTTAGTCGGCTCTACCGTTTTGTTATTGCTGACATCTTTTCTCACCGATCGATAAATAGCGATTTTGTCATTTTTATCAGTCAATTCCGTCTTTTCGGAATTGAACGAATAAAATTCATTCCTCCAACTGTAAACATCACTGAGAAACTGTAGATTTCTTACGTCCCTCTGTATAAAAGATAACATCGAAACGCTTAATTTCTAAAAAAAAAAATGAAATATTTATTGAAATTTTTCTACTAAAATCATCAATACTAAGATGTTCAATGTTTCCGCTTACTTTTGTTAGGTTTATGCTCAAAGTTTATATGGTACGGTAGCCTTAGATGGTGACTCTTGGTTGGTCTACTGGTTAGATCGAGCTTTGCGTCATGGACTACGCGTAGAGAGACATGGATATTGGGGTACCGCTCGCGAACTTAGTCATCAAGATACTGTAGTCGTGATACATGCTCTTCAAAGTGTATTAACTTCTATTGGAAAAGGTATAAATAAGCTTCAGATTATAAACGATAACAAGTAGATGGCAAATTATAATAAGGGCATTCTTATCTTTTTAGGCAGGGCATGGCTTTACCATACTCTTAGCGAAGGCAGCTTTGAAAGCTATTTAGCCTGCTTATTACGAGATACAAAGACATTAAAGAAACAGTACTTTCCACATGCTCTTGTTCGGGATGCAGATAAAACTAATCAGTTAGTTAATCTCCTAGCTGGTTTAGAAAATGTGTCTTTCACATTGCAACTGGTATGTAAAATTACTCTACAAATCACATTTATCTATTATGCGATACTGTGCTTTTAATAAATGTGTATATTTATTCGTCAAATACGATAAAGAAGAAATTTTACATCTTGCATATTCTTGTATATGTTACGATAAAAGTCAGCGACGACTATCAACATGTGGTTGTCAATATTTTATACGAATGTGTTTTGCAATTTTTATTTGGTTTTCTCTATACTGATATCAGTATCACCCCCTGGTTACAATTATCTCAATAATAAATTACATCCATCACTACGGGCGGGATGCATGTCAAGATGAATCTGTTTTTATGAATTTAAAGGGCAATAAGTTATCGTACATGAGAATCTATTTTCAATATATCACCTATCACCTCGTTTGCTTGTTCATGGAAAATCTTTTGTAAATAATTAGTAATCATATACTTATCAAGCAGTTGTGATGTATAACCTTTGTAATGCACTCTTCTTATTTAGCTGTTTAACAAAATCGATTACAGTAATGAAATAAAAAAGAATATAAGATACTAACAATTTTATCGAGTCAACTCAAGAGTAAAGAAAGGCTTTATTTTACATTGAAATAATCAGTTTTAATGTACCAATCATTTCTTATATAGGATGTTACATATCTGGATATTTGCAATTACATGCCTCAAAGGCCTATGAGCGTGAACCCTTCTGGAACAATATTATCATTACATCTCAGATCAGCCAGCGTTTCGTCGAGTTTAGCTTCTCCTGGCGACAGTGGAGTTGCTTTTGATAGTGATATGGATCTTGCGAATGAAACCGATGCCAGTAGTTACAAGGAGGTACATTACACATGTATTAACCAAAAGAAAGTATACTTTGTTGCATGTATTACATACTCGTTTGTAATTTTAGGAAGATTTTCATCTTGAAGAAACTTCGAGATATCGAAATAATAGGTACAAAACAATGATGAATAATTGTATAGAGGACAATAAAAATTTCAGTTCTAGTGATTCCAGCGAAGATGGAAAAACACCCATCCAGTCACCTGGAATGGTTCCTAAGTTTCAAACCGCAATGGTGACAAAAAGTGATATAGCGAATCAGAACTTAACCAGAAAAATTGATGACAATGAGCTTAATTGTTCTAGTTTGGACACCTTAAAAGATTACGACTTTTACAGCAAAAGTCTGGATGAGTCAAAATTAGATAAGATAAACAATAAAAATGATAATGGTATCAAGGAATTAAGTAAAAGGAGCACATATTACAGTGACGGTAGTTACAGCTTTAAAAGGAATATTGATCCTCGGAATTCGTACGTGATCAACAACGATACAAATCTCTTGGAACTCAGTATGACCATTTCAGATTGTGACAATATAGAACCACCATATGGAATCTTGAATACTATCAATATGACGGATGCTAGTATTTTATCATCTTCCAGTTCGGAAGCTATAGTGCAACGTAGGCAACGTAAAAAGAAACGGGGAGAAAGTAAAAAGCGCGTCAGCTTTCACGAAGATATTTTAAAAACAATGAAGTTGGACGACGATGAAAGTTACGCTGATTTTTCCATGAGCTTTTTAACGCCTAATTCAATACAGAAAAAAGATACACAGAAAGGAAGATACAGCTGGTGTGCCCATGGGGATTCTCCTTACGTTCAGAAGACCGTTAATACCAGAAATGCCCATTCGGATTACTATTCGTATTCGTCGTCGTCTAGTGCGTTTGATAGTGATTGTGAAAAGAAAGGACTGCCAAAGGCTTGCGGAGATTTACCGTGTCAGAGTAGTTGCAAGTGCGCTTGTGGATTGTCACTTTCAGAACGGGGTGTGCCCGAGGGCCAAGAGGATCCTGGGAAGGCGCTCAGGCCGAAAATGGAAATTGAACTGGAAGAGAACGAAGCACAGGAAGCATATATCATTGAAAAGGAATACGGGAATATCGTTGAAGACCCACCAGCGAAAGTTCAAATGCCTTGTCCACCTAACTCGAAAAAATATACTACCAGTTCTAGCGAATGGTCAGACGTAGATAGTAATGCTGCATCAGAAATGGACGAACGTAGGAATAGTAGGCATTTAGTTTCTCCGTCGAAAAAGCGTAACATTACGTCTATATTGACTGGAGAAAACAGCAACAAACTGTTGGCGCCGCCTTTAAGGCAGGCCCCGTCTAAAACCTCGTTATTGAGCAGATTTCTGAAATCTATCACGGAAAGGAAGTTTGAAGTTAAGAGAAGTAAAAAGTCGCAGAAACCGAATCCTTTATATATTAAGGGTGTAAAGGCAAATTATGATTCCTTTAAAGATTTCAATGACAATCTTGATCGAGAAATTCAAGAGAACGTGGCAGCAGAGAAGCAAGAATTTAGCGGAGAAAAAGTTAGCCTGAAATTGCGAGAACTTTTTAAGAAATACATTTATAGGGATAAAACGGAAGAATTATATAAAGTATATAAAGTCAGGAGTTCGTACATGACAAATGGGGAGAGCAAACCGATGATCGCTTTATTAACAGATAAAACATTATATTTAACAGGTTCGAAAATCGACCATACTTATAGTAATCAATTCGTTATCCCCTATAACGAATTAGACGTTATTATGGTAAGTTTCGCTCAAATGAGATCATGCTTTGTGAAATTTCTATGTTAAAAAAGAAGCTTTCCAGGTAGGACCAAATGCACAAACAATACTGATCTCGAACGCGGATTATGAAATGCAGTATCTATTTTCTACGGGAAGTTCCCAAACCACTTCAGAGCTAATTGCCCACTTGGAAATGGCTATGAGGCGATCTCCGACAAAACCTAGACTTCCAGCAGTTAAAGAATTAAGCTATGAAGATATGCATATTTTGAGGAATTCGATTCTTTGCGATACCGCTGTTCATCCTGTGCGTAAATTTTATGATTTCAACAGAGAGTACCTGAAAAATATTCATATTTAATTTTATCGAATTAAATTCACGTGATTTCATATTTCATTTCATCTCAGGATGAAAAGATCGAGCACTATAATCTGATTTATATGGAGGATGAGCACATGTCACCGCCTAGCACGCCATGTGGTCCAACGAAGGAAGGTGATCTTATGTATAGACCACACACGTATCAACAACTTCATCCTAATGCTCCAACTAATCCATGGGAAGCCGGATACTTTGTTCTCAAGGGTGGAGTTGTTTACATGTTCACGGATGCGAGCCAACGATTACCAAAACGAGCTATCCCACTGAAAGGTGGTCTCTGTCAAGGGTGTCGAAGGATTCCAAATTCCCATCGCCCTCACACGTTCGAAATACTTCTAAAACCGAATAAAGCTTTCCAATTTGCTGCTCCAGACGAATACGTGGCATCCGAATGGTTGCAAAGCTTCGTTCAAAGCGCTTCTGGATTGTTCGATACTTCAGAGAAGAGGGAGCCTTTGCCGTGTAGTCTTATTACAACTACTAAACATTTAGTTGCTATGAAAGAAGTGTTTCCTGGTAAACAACGTGGACAAACGCTTTCTTGCGCTTCGGTCGAAGATCTCACAGCATTCAGAGTACCTTTAACTCAACAATCTTGGTGTATACTGGTGTGTACTTGAAATTATACAGTTTTACGGTCTTGGTTTGTTTTACTGGAAAATTTCACTTTCAGGAGTTCGCATGCCGAGAAGTACACGAAAGCAGCGGTGACTGGGTCATATATTTTACCAATTATACTGAATTATGTACCTTTAGAGAAATTTTAGAAACGCTATGGGCTGATGCGAATTTGGTACAAGATTCAATTTTATATATATATTTATTACAAATCGTTATTAAAACAAAAGTTATCTTTTCTTTGGCGTTACTCGATGTAAAAATAATTTGTACTTTTCAGGGCGAATTTCCTATGGTAACGCTTCCACCAGAAGACAAGCTTCATCGACGTTGTTCGGATGCCAGCAAGGAATTAGAGCTTGCATGGCGATATTTATTACCCTCAGTAATTGATTAAATAGTAAGATGTTCGAATAGACAATAGCTATCGCATCTCTTGTCATATTAAGTAATAGAAATTTGAAAAACATAAATACTCGACGAATCAACTCGCATAACATAAATATATTGCGATCTGATAATATTTAATTGAACATTATAAATAAATTATTACTCAAAATTAACATTTCATGTTCCTCGACATCAGTGAGGAGTGGCGAATACAAAAAGTTATATAAATATAAAGTATAAATATTTAGCGATACATAATATCGGTGTGTGCTATTCAATAAAATGGTGCAATATCTTTTTAATAGCGGCAGGTAATGCGATGCCTGTCACTGATAACGATACACACAGGACTGTAATATAATGAGTGAGTAAAATCACCGTATCAGATACACGAATGTCTATGTATTCACACTTATCGTAAGAATTAATTTGCATTTGAAAGTGCACTATCAATACTGTGAAAATGATATAGTTTTAAAAATGCTAATAAAATGGCAGAAAAATTTAGTGCCGCTTCTATAAGGAGAATATTCTATAAATTGCTTTTGAAGTAAGTGTACGACGTATAAATATAAAAAGTACATTCCATTTAAATAGTACCGATAATAATAATAATAATAATAGTTATAATGACATGCATACGTATAACAGTTTTTACTTTCGTTTTTAATATATTTTCTACGCCTATATATGTATGTACGCGTTTTATTACTTTAAAATTGTCACTTTTCAGTTACAATTTCCCGTTTATTGTGTTCTCGATTACAAACGATGAAAAATGAGGGTATGCGCTAATCAGCAGCGGGAACGACATTGTCAGCGATACAACCGTTTAGTTTTCTGTCCTTTTCTTTTTCCGAAAACTTTGTAATAAACGAATTTGTATCGTGGGTCTCAAAAATCGCTGCACGAGGCATTACTTAAAAATTAGTTTTTTATCAAAGTTCTGAAAGACAGAAATCTTCTAGGCATGGGAATTATACCGATCTCAAGGTGCTTTTGTTCAATAGTTCGATTTGTTAAATATACAGAATAAATATTTTATTCTTTCCATAATATGAAACTTTGCGGGACCGTCTAAGTAAATATCAAAAAAAATTACAATGGGGTAGTTTTTTAAACATTAAAGATATCTTTTAAAATGGAAGAAACATTTCTATGTACCAAAGAAGGTTCTTCTGACAAGAAAATTAAGACATCGTTTTTTAATTACAATTTCATATACATTTCGTTATCAGGTACTACTTGAATCGATGCAATTTGTAAATCATTGTGAATAAAATTCTAATCCTATATGCATCGTTTCATGTAGTCACATGTGATTGTGATAAAATATTTAAATAATAAAATATTAAATTAATTAGACACATTAATTTATGAAACTATAATGTGAAATATGTGTTGTGTGATAAAAGTCAGACACATAATCAGTTCCCCATGTTAGTTTTTAGCGTGTCTAAGAAACAAAACATGTTATCAATTTGACATGCTTTTATTAAGCGTGGTCCTTTGAAATTTTTGCACAATATTAACGCCACTGCGCTTCAAAGTTGCATACCAGAAATAAATACAAATAAAATTGTAACTAGTCAACAAGATAAAGATAGAAACGTGTTTTGTTCTTTCTTCTTGTAATACAATGTAACGACGGAAATATTTGAAGTACATCTTAAATAAGTACAGCAAAAATGTTGCTTTTATTACTATACTTTACACAATTTTTGTACAGTCGAATGTAGCAATTACATATTTATTTCAATGAAACGACTACTTAGTGCTATTGAATTTGAAAACATTCTGCTATAATTATAGATAATCATTAAATGCTTTCATAGTATTAGTTTACATTTTTCAATCATTTCCTAATGTAACGCTAATATATTCTATGCTGCCTTATAAGATTACTGTGCAGAATAAAATAATCTTCAATAATAGTTAATGATCAATTAGAGACAAATTTTTAGAAAAGTTCATAGCAGTTTAATGTTGAAGTATTTTTTGTTTAATCGTGATTTAAATTTACTGAAGTTCTATACGAGAGAAATCGCGCATGGTGTAACAATGAATTTTGAAATCTATCAAATATTATTTGGGGAAAAAAGATATGCATTTAATCACGTATAAAATGTCCATCCGCTTTTCTAGTTCGTTTTATTTTTTCTATATCTGCTAGTGGATATTGTTCTTTCACAGCTTCCAAGTCAAGATTAGGGAAAGTTCGTAGCAAAATGGCAACCTTGTTATTTTGTCGACTAGAACATAAATGTTTTAAATATATTATATTAAAAGTGATAAAAAAGAGAGAAAGATATCATTTCAAGTAGTGTTGTGTAAATAGATATAAGTGATACAAACTTGCGTAATCTGCGCTTCTCGTTCCAAAGTTTTTCCCTGTATAATCGCAAAAATTTTCGCACTGCATATCCACCATATGTAAACTTATGTGTTTTATGCCATTCAGTATTCATATGTTTTGGTATAGAATGTTGCTCCATTTGATGCAAACAACGTAGACCTATTAAACAAAGTGGAAGTCTACTTATTAACGCAATATTATTCAAATCTTGAATTTAGATTGATGTGCTTGGAAAACATATTATGTAATTATAATATTTTTAAAAAACCATAATTTATATCTAATAGTCTCAACAGCGATAATTATGAGATATTTAACTAGGCTGTGAAATATTCAAATCTCTGATAATTTCTGTATACATTCTATAATATGTTTAAAATAATTTACCAAGGGGATTGAAGTTCATCTCTGCAGGTCGTTCTCCACTTGTTCCAGTTTCAAGCATATGGTATGCTTTATTTCTCTCGCGTACTACTGATTCTAAGTTAGCCATACTATCTTCAACTTTATCAATTCTCTCAGGATTTGGAAAGTATTGCCATTCCTGTTTGTAAAATTCTTCCATCGTTAGTAACATGTTGCGTTCTTTTAGTAATACAAACCTGAGCATTCAAAATATAATGTTTACTAGTGGGCTATACACATATACACATACATATTATATTTTGAGGATCGCTATCTCACCATAACTTATGAAGCTCTTCATTGCTTTTTAATCTTAGTTCATCTTTCCGCCAAGAACGCCCTACTTGTACTTTATCCTTGCCCCAATTTTTTTCATCATCAAAAAATTCCATTAAGTCATTGCACTTAGGTGTAGTATGAATAAGTGCGCAATGAAGAGTAGGCACCCTAAATGATTGATATCATTTTCATGTAATTCTATATAACAAAATTAGATAAGATATAAATCTAAAGAGTATTTATATATTCTTCACTTCCTGATTCACTTCTTGAATCTATAATATTAAAATTACAGCTACTGCTTTTTGTCTGTTGTATTAGACTCATAACCTCAAATATTAAGTATTGAATATAATTAGGAAACAAGTGAATACATATGTGGAAAAATACCTTAAATTTTGCAAAAAGATTTGTTATTCTTCTAAAACTATTTCAACAAACACAGTAAAAAAGGATTGTTCTAAATACATAACCCCTAAGTGTATGGGGACATTTCATAAACTGGTAATTAATAAAGACATAATTATATACAATAAATGATAAAAACCTTCGAATAAACGCTGAACCAGAAATTAAGTTGACATTCTGAGATAAAGATAAATTTGTAAGTAATTTCGTTACATTATTTACACTCTTTGAAAGTTGTACAGCTTTCGTGAAGTTGGCCATTTTGTCAGTGAAGTGCCAATAACTTTTAGCACCAGGATTAAAAAGAAATAAATTTCATCAAAATTCAAATTCACATGAGAATAATGTGAATATTCTCAGAACACCATTTAGAATAATAATTATAATATTTATTATATCACAAACTATCAATTAAATCGTACACAATAATATAAGAAACATATAAATCGATTTCTATAATTATATTTTCTTCTCCTTAGATAATTTCATAATATCTAAATAATATCTTGAAACGTGATTAAAAAAGATCAATTGCAGAATAACAATGCTAAAGAGATAAAAATTTTCATACCAAATATATACGATTCTTTAATCATTTAATTTACAATTACTGTAATCGTTGATAACCAAATGATTTGTTTTTATGATTAACAATTAGAAATTTGCATATATATATATATATATGTATAAATTGATCTTCGACAAAAAGGAGATACTTAATATATCCTATGCTGCCAATAAAGATATCAAAAATATTGATTAAGGGCACCTTTCGACATTTAATTTTACTTACAATCATGTAAAAATTATATTGCTTTATCGTACTACTATATACACTGGTGATCTAATATGTTAATACATATGAATTTTTCAATGATGCCTTGTTACGTACGTTATTATTAAGTTAAGGTGCTCGTGTATTTTAAAAATCTTTTCATAAAATATATTTATATAATTATTTATATATATTTCATATATGTAGATATACTAACACACACACAACATGTACCTATACATATTCGTATTTAAAATTTAATAATGTATGAACTGTGAAACTACAGTTCACAGATATATCAGTTTATGATATTCGTTATTACATACTCATAGATTTTTAAATATTTTTTGGAATGTATTAATAAAAAGATAAGAAATAAAGAAACGTTAGAAAAAATGCTCAATTTGTAATGCAGTATAAATGCTTAAGTATCATTGAAAAACTTTTAAAAAGTTTCATCCAAACATACTATCCGAACTGTAGTTTCTACAGGCTAGATCGGAACTTGGTCGTTCAATGGTTTCTTTTTCTTTCTTTTATTAAAATATTGCTCTCCACGTCGCGTTGATTTTACATATATATGTATACATGTATGCACATACACATATATGTATATTTATTTATCTATATTTATAAACAACTACTGTAATTTATATAACGATAAAAAACGAATTCTTAAACAATAACAAAGTATACCACATGATACTAGAATCACATAAATGCTCGATATCCAGGCTAAGGATTTCTCGCCCAACTTTAACGGGCAATATGTTTATTTTACTTTGAAAACATCACGAGTGTCTCCACCTAGTTGGTAAAATAATATTGGTCTCCGTTTCTGTCTTATTATTTATCGTTCTGTTGTAATTGTAAAGAATCAGTTCACTTTTTCACGGGCAATCTTTAACGAACAATAAGTATAAACTCGTTTTTACTCGTATTTCTATAACATTAATATTACTGTACAAAATTTGGATAAACTTCCATTATTTCACGCCCGCTTAATATAATGAAGGTCACTTGAAAAAGTATCCTCTAAACTTTTGTCACTACAGTAGCTTAATTGCCATTTCTTCTGAAATAAGCGTTGTATACTTAAAATAGGTAATTTAGAACTTGAAATACTTGTTTTCTCCTCAACGTAATCTAAATATATTGATTATAATTGGAAACGATATTCTTTTTAGACTATATCAACAGATAGGTTTTATGCGTTTGTATATGGCAATTAACAGAGCGACACGTGCGTTATTGCAGGCAACCCGTTCCGTACATAAACTTGCAGACTTGATAGAGTGTATATTTAATAGGAAGGATTCGGTCCGACAGTTCTGTACTAACTGCTGACTGCGTTTCGATTACACGTCCATCACATATGAATCGTTGCTGCCGTATAACGTGCTTCTCCTCTTCGCCAACTCCACTGACTTGGTCGGTACTGTTTAAAGAAAAAGAAAAAAAAAAGAAAAAAAAATCCAATTATTCGAAACATGGTATCTCTTTTGTTTTTTTAAAGATAATACCACACTTCTTACCCTAATTAACATTTGCCCAGATGCACTATGAGGATTGCGGTAAGCATATGCAGCCCAGGCTGCTAAAGCTACGACTAAACCCACTACAAGGAGAATTCCAATAATTCCCGAAACTCCGATGTTCATATTGTCGCGAGCTAAAATTCACATTAAATTACCAGAATTTGATTAAATTATTAACGACCGAAACTAGACGATTGCAAAAAGTTATACAATACTATAGATTATATGATTATTTTTTAAATAAATAATACACGAATGCGATAAATTGAATCTTTTATTTATAAGTTTAATAATTTTATTGTCTGGTTATTTGTCATGTTTTCGTTCAATTTTTATCTTTGTCTATAATTTAGTGGCTGGACATCGTACGACGATTAGAAGCTGGGAATCTTACCACGTTCCAGAGGAGTCGAACCTGGTTTCATTTGCTTGCCACTCATTTCACTGACGGTAACAGTTTCTTCTGATTGTATGTGAGAGGAAACGTGATTATATTCTTTCTCGTGTTCCTTGCAAGTAATATTCGGGCAATTATCAACTTCTTTTATCATCCGGACGTCGCAACCTTTCAGTAGCCATTCTTGTCGCAATCTGAACGTTCCGGTGCTGCACTGATTCATTTCCGAACACCATTTACAATCGAAACCTATCATCTTCGATAAGCAATCTCTGCAGTTATCCAGTTCTAGACAGGTGGGCAATGCATTCAGATAAATTACTGTCCAATTCTTAATTTCCTGCCGATTAAAGTTTACACGATGATACTCGTAAATTGTTTTCCTGCGAATCACTGCGAGAAAGGAAAAAGAAATAGACGACTCGATTACTGATTTGTACGTCTCTACGAAAACCATTGTTCGCTTACTTTACTTTTAACCCTTTTCCATACTCCGTTACCTCAATGTACATAGAAAAGGATTAAAGATAAAGAAAGTGATACCCAATACTCACTGAACACTATTCTATCCATGATATAAGCATCGCTGAGACCGACTTTAACAGGATGCGACGTGTCTTCGATGTGTTCGACCATCAATGGAATCACAGAATATACAAACACAATGTCGCCGTTTTGATGCAGGGTTACCTGGAAAGTGAACGCACCGGCTTCCGGTTTGTCTTGTAATACTACCTTTTCCCACACAACCGTAAACGCCGTTCCTGCAATTAATCATTCTATATTAATCATATTAGACAGCGATTCGTCTATTTACAAACCAGTACCGTTTGCTTCTCTTTCTATCGTTACTTTCTTATCGGCTTCTTACCATTGTCTGCGTATTTCACGTAACTGTCGTTCGACAAACGTGTATCAAAATTCGCCATCAGCGGGGCGATATATTGAGTCGCGGCTAGCCAGCTATGAACATAATCGCCGGTGTACAGAAACCCTCCGGTGGCGATGGTGATGTTACGAACTTTATGACCGTAGAAAGGGAAATCGAATTTCAATTTGACCGTCTGTTACAGCCGACGAAGAACAAGAAGAAACGAAGGGAACATTAATTGCTTCTAAACGCATTGTTTTGTTTTTTTTTTTTAAGGACGACAGACGCGTTGATTACTCACCGCAGCTCGACGATGACTTTGACTGAGTAAAAAACTCACTTTTAAGTCCGAATGATTGTTTATGTCCACCCAGTACCTTTTCCCGACAGCCTCGTCGATGATGAACGTGCTGTTGTAATATTGATGCGTGTCGTACTCGGTCTTGGTGATGTTGTGCTGAGATAAAGTCTTATTCGTTAAATCGGAGAACTTGCTAATCGATATATCGCCGATGTTCCCATCGGAATCCTCCTTCACCGATTTCTCCGTGGATTCGACCACGGTCTCCCCATCTTTTGTCGCGGTTTTGTTGCTCTCGCTCGGCTCATTTAAAGTCTCATTGCTCGGAGAAAACGGATCCTGGGCAACAACAAATAGAAGACAATTAGAACACTTGCTATCGTCTGTCTTTTCCCCTTCTAAGATGGTGACAGGCATATACCAGCGAGAAAATCTTACCGCTAACTTGGTCGAAGTACTTTTTTCGTCAACTACCATCGAAGGCCTCGTCGAGTTCTCGTGTTTAGTTATCGAATCTGTGGCTTTCGCAGTGGCTTCATCCCCTGTTCCGCTTGCGGCCGAGGATGGGGATACAACAACGGTTGGTTCTGTCGTGTTATCGGTCACATAAGATAGATTCATCGACATGCTCGAGGCGTTCACAATCGTCTGCGGTTCTTGTTGCTGTTGCTGCGGTTGTGCTTGCGACTCCGGCTGCTGCGACACAACTTGTTGCTGCGGCTGCTGGTGTTGTTCTTGCTGTTGTTGTTGCTCGTGAGTCGCGAGCGATTGATCTGTCGGGGGAATTGATTTTTCATCCGCTGCGCGACGGTATCTTTGATTCGCCTGTTCATTTCTGGCTGTGTCTCCATCGGAGAGGGAGGAGAATTCGATCGGTCCATAATCGTGCGACCGACGTCCTATCGCATGTTCTAACTCGTAATAATGATAATCTACGAACACACGAATAAGATATCGATTAAATTTCGGTTGGGTAATTTATTTCCACAGCGCGTCTCGTCAAACGACAATTCGAATCAATTTATTGTAAGGTCGTATAGATATACTCGGAGGTTCGTTCGCAAAAGAGGTCAGTACTGGTCCAGATCAGTATAAATTCCAACTATCGATACCAATGTTTCTCAATTAAAGTGGCCCGCGTTCGTCCTTCGCTCTCGCCGCCATCTTTAGTTACACAATAACACGAATAAACAAGCTACGCGACAAAGATCCGCAAAAGTTTCGAATTCCTCTTTCTTCGAAAGTGGAAAGAGCGGAACGTGTAACGAAGAACAGGATGCCAGTCGGTCGTAACAAACTATCGCGACAGGATACAGCAATAATTGGCGATCCAACGTACATATAGTCGGGAATGTAGCAAGCTTGACGTCAGTATAAATTTTCATGCTCTGAAAGCTGGCTCGATTAAACGTTCAACTCTCGATCGTTCCCTGTCCCCCACAGACTCTAAAGAGACGCCAATTTATTCGTGCGTCGTTAGCCTTTATTCGGCCGCGTACAGCAAGCCACGCTTCTCGACGAAAATACACTTGTCCGACCGCGGCGTTCCCCTGATTCTTATCCGAGACTACGTAGAACACCGGTTCTACGATTTTTAATTGTATTCAGGGTGATTGGCATTTCAGGCATTCGGGAGTTCGATAACACGAGCGAACAATAAGAATCTTGGATCGATCGAATCGATAAAGAAATTTCGAATTCTAACAACGTCGCCTTGGCTGTACAAGAGGATCGCGTCGTCTCGTCGCCGGACAAGTGTTTCCCCCTGGCGAACGTTCCCACAAACGGACAGTCGAATGGTGCTATAAAACGTTATTCAAAATGACCCTCGAAACTTTCCAGTACAATTGACACTTTTAACGATTAGCTAGATCTAATCGAGGTTATGTGGTTAACGAGAAACGGAAATCTTGGCAGCCCCCGCTACTCGACACCGCGTTTTTTGTTATGTGGCGTCGTTTAACTGCCACAAAACTGTTCCTGTTATACTACCCTATCTTCAGCAGTGGAGAAGTATACTCGCAATTTATAAGTGCTCGATTCCCCGGCATGAGGCGAAGTCGAAACGAGTGACAGGTGAAAATTAGCTTCTTGTCGTGTATCGTATATCAAGTAAACCTCGCGTTCACCTCGCGCTACATTTTTTTAAGGGATTCGATCGATCTGATCAACTGGAATTCTTAAATTCTACTTTGTTGAAAAGTTGTGGAGAGAAACGTTTTCAGAATCCACTGGAATTGTTACGCAGTACGTTGGATGGGTAAGCGGACAGCTTGTAAAACAACGATCGCTATACCATTGCGCGCTGCTAACCTTTGTTCATCGCGTATCGGAAGGTATCGATCGTGAACGGCGAAGGTCGACGACACAAAAAGGGATCGTCGTTAACGCGGTCTCCTAACAAACGACATAAAAATCTCTTACGGTTGATTAAAATTTCTTGTAAGAGAGCACGTGTTTCGTATGAAAATATTCCTAAGCAAAATATATTATGCAATTGGAGATAGATTGCTGTCACAAGCAATTGTACCGTAAGTCTGATATCCAGAGAGGACGAAAGTGACGCGTATAAAACATTTTATCTACGATACGATTACCAAGATACATCGTGTGTCTGCGTAAATTGAAAGTTTACATTGCACGCGACCATGTTGGTAACTACACGGCGCCGATGTCTGGAAGACCTCCTGCACGTGTATCCATAGAAGGAGAGACCATGGCAATGCAACATCTGTCGAATAATAGTTCTTCAAGCTTTGTTTAGCAACGGCCTTCACTTCTCTCGAATATTCTTTCTTTAACTGTTTTCGTGGCTCTGAGTCTCTTGTCTAAACGATACTAATTCGATCGCAAAAAGTGGAACGCGTTTTCACAATTTATCGAACGCGGAATATTTAGAAATGTATCGAAAACGGCTCGTAAAAGATTTCTCGTGCACACTCGAGCGTTCTACAACACGAAGTTAGTTGCGACTGTTAGCCGAGTACTGACTGGCAATGTCAATGTTATGGCTCTACCGTAGTATAGCATAAATATTTATATAGCTAATACAAATGTTAGGATTTAGAGATCGTGAACCTTCGTTTAGAACGAACGATCGATTGTATATACACGCGTTCTTTTTTAAACAATTATTTTCAGAAGATAAAGATAAGTTACGGCGTTACGAATTCAAGATTAATATAACGGAATCATTACTAAACATCCTTCCTGCATCACGGCCAATTTAACTGCGTTTGCGAAACTGAACATCCGCTTTCGACGTCGAATCGTCGCGACATCAATTTCCTTTGACTCGCATTTAACTGCGAATTAACCACTTCGCAATACATCCTCGATTCTTCGAATACGACTGGAAATATCAATAAATTGACCTCGATTATTTTTCACTACTTAATTCTTGTATACTGTATACATTCTTGTTTTATGTACACGAAAGTATCAAGTTTCAAGTAGCTACAGGCGCAGGAGTCACGAGATAATAAGCAACGTATCGCAAAACTCGGTATTATTCGTTAGTTAGCGTTAATTATTTAAATGACGCTTAATTTTGCTGGAAGCAACATGCTTGCGCTGATACGCGTTTACGTCTTTCATGCTCAACCGCTTAACGAGCAATCACATAATTACGGTGTCGTCCAATTACACGATCGTATAATAAATTATTCACCGACTTATTACATAACAGTCTCAAACATTCGACTGCGCCACGATTCATTTTAAATAATAGATACTATGTAAATGGGTGTTAATTATCTGGTGCCAAGAAAGAACCAGGTACCGTAAGATTATAAGGAAATAAATTCTAATATGCAATGCAAAATAGTTTCCTTATGGAATAGTAGCTTCTTACGGTAAAACTTCGTGCAACTCCAAGATTTTTTTATCCTTCAAAGATTTCAACAAAGTTAGAGAATCTCATTTGTAGCTACACGAAACGTAGTTACTTCCCTAACGAAGCTGTTCGCCAGTTACACATGCGTATACTTTGGTTCCTTGGTTGCGAACCTTTCCGTCTTGTATCGACTTATCTACCTAGGTTGTGTCTATTCATTCACAAAGACGATAGTCACCTACGCAATCTGTTCTCACGCTCGTGTGTATAATTCGCTAGAAATTTGCATTACACGTTCTTAGTCCGATTATCTTCCTCATTAGAATCTGAACGAGAATTTTAACCATTTTCGTACTAAGGAGTATATTTATCAGGAAAGAAATCAGAATTTATCGAATCCTATGCAGCATCGATGGAATGGAACGAACAGGGAAATAACTGGCCTGCGAACTACGTAACCGATCGTAGTTAGATCACGGTCTGTCACGGTTCGTCCTTGGACAACGTGGAATACCGAAATAATTGTTCGTTTAATCTCGATCGTACAAGAAGAAGCGATAGTGTAGTAACAAAACGTGCAGCACTTTCAAGATTTTCAAATACTTTAGATTACTACTTATCGTAACTAGGCACATATCTACATTCATTGTTAGTATTCGGTTGGTCAATCCAAACTGTTCACCTTTCGTACCAAGATCTCGTGCTGTAGGCACCGTTACGGAACACGAGATGGAGACTCGTAGATCCGTCATAGCGGAACGAGAGCAGGCTACAAATTTTGATATCGTATCATGACGCTTCTTGATACTCTGGTCTGGTTCAAGGCCGTTCGTCGGACAGAATTGTAATTGCGTCCAATTTGCCTTAAAGTTGGCGTGTCTGGTTGGCAAATGCGTACGTGCGGGGAACGCGTGGACGCGTAGAACTTGGTTCACGACGAAACCAGTTTTTAAAACGCGATGTACGATTGCTCTCACCGTCGCATACGCGACATCGCGTATCATACGGGTCCGCTCCGTGGAAATAGCTCTCCAGAGGAACTCATTCGAGAACATCTCTGCAGTTGCCTGCTTAGCTAGACACGAGCAACATTCACGCGAGCATGGTCGCGCGTAAAAAAACGATCGAGCATCCTGCGACACGTTCGAAAAACGTCGACACGTGCATCTTCTTGGCGTTGCTCGGTCACGTTCTCCGATACAGCATCCAGTCTCTCAGAACGTTTGGGAACTATTCTTACTGAAACGATTACGTGTATTTTATTTTCGTTCTGAAATCATGCACGAGATTACGAATCGATCGGTTTAAACCTCGTCGAGGAAAAGTGAGTCGGCGAAAGATTCGTACCACGCACTATTTCCTGGATCCGATACACTTTCGCTCGACGAGTTTCTACCGATTTATACGTCGTACTTGATCGAGATAAAAGCTAACACTCTGGGACTATCGCAACAACAATGAGACGACGATTTTTCGCTCATTCCAAGGAAAATTGTACAATCATTGTTATTGCTGTATATATAATCAGACCTGTACATAAATAACAACGCGTGAGAGTAATTGAGTTGAGAGTTATTAAATAATCTCGCCATCCTCTGTGTGCAAATTATTAGCAATTAACGTTTTATCGTCGCTGGTTGTTATTATTGAAAATCTCATTGTAATAAGAACACTAATCTCGAGATGTAGTAAAAAGTGCTTACGAACGCGTGAACGTTATACAATTTAAATTACCAACGTAATCGTTCAATTATGTTTGTCGATAGAGATAAGACTGTTTAGACTTACGTAAAATTCTAGCATCCGGAAATGGCACGATGCGAGCGGCTTACGTAATAGGAACTATCTCCGTTCGTCTCTTCCTTTCGGTTTCTTTCACTTTTATGTTTCCACCCGTACTAATCCTGCATAGAGTATGCGTATGCGTGACGCACGATAAATAGCGTATAGTAATCCGTTTCCTGTTTGCACATCGTTCTATAAATACTTCTCCCCTCTAAATGTCTAGAGCGTTAATTATTTAATCGAAGATCCATCGATCGTATCTGTGTCTACGTTTCGTCGTCCTGTACGGGGCAACAATTATTTCATTTCTTCCTTTATCTCGCGTATACGCGTATGTTTACCGCGAGTCAACAACGATCACGTAGAACCTGCTTGTCTTTTCGAGAACAATCGTTTTGCGAAAGTATCCATTTTAAGGAACAAGAGTTTGAAAGCATTGAAAGGGGTTTCAAAGGTAGTCGAATTCCAAGCTTTGGACCGACTGTTCGGCCAGTGGACGAGGGCCAGGTAAAAGTTACTCAACGTTCGCTCCTAAAACAGGTTGCATAGCACGGCTGTCTTTGTATTGGCTGTGCCCGTGAAGAGGTAAGGAAATCGAATTTCATTCTTTCCTATCAGCCACTATCACGAATCTCTATATTATGATGAGATACGGAACATACCGTATCTCTTTCTCTCTCTTAAACACGCACATGGTAATTGTTTTTACTGGTTTTCGTACGTCTAAGGAATTTCCGCTCGGAACCCTACTCTTCGTTTCCTCGAAAGGTTCGTAATTAAAGAGAAATTTGGTACAAAACTGGAGTTTCTACATACACAGTCAAATCTGCAAAACAGCGAAGCGAGTAATAAAGTCGGCACCACCCTACTGAAATAGCCTCTGTACATAGCCGCGTAACACTTTCCATCGGGATCAGGCCCCGGACGAATCGCAGCGGAAAGGTCGTGGGTCATTGTGGCCCGTTGTGCTTCTGCTGGTTCGTGTGCAAACGTGTGTAACGGTTCAATGACACGTGGGAAATTTTCACAACCGAGTATTTCAAGTTTGCCGCGCACGAATATGGCTCCCAAGTGTTATTTTGTCTTCCATTTTTGCGCTACAACTCCGCAACGATCTGCTACCATTCTTAAATGCCGTTTTTCGTCACGCGTGGCTCGTTTATTGGTACACAAAAGGGCTATTTGAGCGCAACGATTCGTTCGCGTTATACAGATCGTAATCTCTGGCGCTGTTATCAAAGGCTAGGAGTCGCTCAAACGCGTTCGCAATGTCCTTGTACCGCCTCGTGGCACAATTGTAGTAACTGACGCTTATAGAAAAATAATGGGATGATTTATGACCATGAAACCCTGTGCCATGGCTCGCGCGAATGTCCCCTGTACCTTACATACAACAGATAGCCGCAATTTATATGACGCGTGACCGCGAGAGGAGTTTCGACCGCCATTGTGCTCGGTTTTCCATAGCCACGTGTTGCTCTTCGCTTCAGGCACAACCCAAATAACCTGTAACGGAATCCTTCCCATTCATAGCTCTAAAGGTGCAGCTATTTATGATTGATATCTTCTAAAATTCTTCATCAAACTGTTCTAAAATGGAACATCGATAAACACTGTAATTAGAATAGCGATACCATCTTGGCGGCGTAGAATGTAATTATGAAGGTTCGTTAGAGTAGCTCGAGCACCGTGAAGAGGAGAGGCTTGTTCGACGACCGCCAGGAGACTCGTAGAAATCCCTGAAAACGCAACAGGGAGTCGCGCTAGAACGCATTGATACGGCACAAGGATTTTCAGGTCAGTGAACGACGTAACGACACGATCGTGAATGTCCCACCAGTGATTTACGAATAAGTCGATCCGTTATCGTTCTCCGATCGCTTTCTACCAGACAATTCTATCGGTTAACGCCTGTAAAATATGAATTTCGCACGACGACCGAATGAAGAGTGAAATTGCGGGAACGTACTTCGATGGGAGGGCAAAAGGAAATGACGGAGGCGAGGCAGAGTCGTACGAGGAGGGATGGAGGAAGGGCCAAAGACCTGCAACGTTTCTCTGGGGGCTCGCGTGTCGCTGTTTTCGGTGAAAGCGACCATTGTTCCTCTCGGCGTGTTTCAAGAAAGAAGAACCAGACACCACCGAGTTCGCCCCACATGTTACCCGTCCCTGACGGTATTTTAAGACATCACCGTCCCTGATCATAATCTCACATCGTTATCTAACCTTCAACTCGTGCTAGGCAAAACTAATTTAATAATTCTCAATTGAATCGAACTTCCAGTTTGCAAACTTAACATGTGTACCTAACAATTATCGCACACAAGCGAAGTTTTTTTTGCATGGAGATCTCTGCTTTCGTAACTAATATACATAACGAAGGATAGTTAGAGATAAGCTACGAATTTAGTAAGAGTTGATATCAGAAAAAGTTACTCTTATCGAGGAAGCATGTAGTCATACTTGTTAAATGATGTAAATTATATTACAAATTACGTATTTTTTATCCTGTCACCGACGGATAACGAAATAGTACCAAAAGAGAAATCGGCTGAATCACACCAGTGGATTTCTCAATAAGAACCGATTATGTTAGACTAATCTATCGACACGTATATCCATTCTGGAAGCAGGAAAAGGAAAACGTCTAAAAATTTAAGTGACTCATCGTTCGTTGACAAAGAAATTATGCCGTTAAATGAATGGATTAATTATCGTCGAGTAAAGTAAACGTTTCCGGTTCGATGCCAACTAATTCAGACGTTGACGCAACACGGCGAAAGTTTTCTCCGAGCGGAGTAATCGTTTTTAACGGTTACGGCCGCGTCTTGGAAAAATGGTTTCTTTCACGGTTTTGAATTCACCATACGATACATACTTAATTCTATACTCGTGATTTCGTTGGAAAACGCAGCTATCCTGTTGCATCGCGTCGCGTCCAACGGACAGGAGTCAGATAAAAAAAAAAAAAACAGAAAGTGCGAGTCGATAAATTGCCAGAGGGTTTGTTCTACGCGCGCAGTAATCAAAGAAGTATACTGTGTTGCTCGTGGCTGCACAAAGGACACCTGATTTGCAATTCATGCCGCGCTAGCCCCGTCTTGTCGATCGCGCTAAAACGGTCGCCTAATAAAAACACAGAAACACTCGAACGTGTCGCTCTGATCGTGCCGATCGAACATCGCGTTCCACGTTCCTTTCGAAAAGGTTCGTATCTCACAGGGAATTCTTCGAGTTCCATTCGAGAATTTAGGCCATGTTAGGATGTAATTAGTAGAACTCGTGGTTAAATCTCATATCAGTCTCCATGCTTCAAAGGATGCTGACGTAAACGCAAGGACACGTTTTGAAATCACGAGATATCGTCTGCGGTAGTTCCGTTAGTTCGTTTGCACATCGACAGAGATAAGTTTTTCCTCGGAATTTACAGGAAACTTGTTCTTCTTTCCTCGAAATGATTATAGTTTGATGTTATGTCTAACTTGAAAAATTGCTTATACGATCGTGCATTAATCGACCACGATAATTATCACAGCGGATCAGTTCGTACGAATGCAACGAAAACGACGACGATACATTATGTGTACATGTATGCGTATCGGAAACGAGTAGTTTGTTTTATCTACGAGACGATACCATGACAGACGAGGAGTGTATCGGGTAATATTGCGTTTATGCGCATCTATATTACATGAAAACACAGATTAAAATTGTCGTTCGTCTGCCGATAGCATCATCGCATAAATAGCATTTAATATGAAGTAATAATCGTGTTAACCAACATTCAAATTAACACTAATTGGCCCCAAAGGTCATCGTTGATTCCACGTTCGTATTATTTTGCGAGCAATGCGAGTTATGAATTAATATCGGTCTTATTACAATTTTCCTATTATCGAGCATTTTTTCCACAGTTACGTAATGATTGTCCCATCTGATTAATTAAGTCGTATTAAAAGAAATGTAAATAAAATTTGTTAGTATCATCGATGAAAGATATTTCGCAGAGAATTCCATACGTGCATACATACGTACGTAAATCCAACTACACGAGGCCTTTCAATATTTAACGAGGTCGATGGACATTGACGCACACGACGTGGCCATCAACGACGCGTCGCAATGCCACTACTATATTGTCGAGCGCGCTCCAATTGATCTCGACCGCTCAACAATCAATCTCATCCACGGAAAGCGAACGGATCAAACGACTTTCGAATCTCTACAACGTTAATGTCGTAGCTTAAGATAAAAGATTGTTCCTTTCAATGTTACAGAATATCCTCGTACCTTGACTTACGCGGTACTTTTTAGATAAGTACTTTTTACACTCTTTCCTTCTTTGGTAATTATTTGAATAACGGTACGATACACTTTATACCTAATAAAGTGTAATAAATAAAATGCTACGTTCCAATGAAACTATAAATCAAGAGGCTCGATTCGAATCCAGCCGTTATATTTGTTCGAATTTCTATTGCGTAACGATCGTATCTAGCTCAAGGCGGAAAAGTAAAAACTGGGTAACGGAGAAGAAAACGCGTACCTTATTGGATAGAACTTAATCAACATGCATCGATCAAGATCGTTTGAAAAATACTCGTATCGATGTTGTTCGTGGGACGTTTATAAAGCGCTATGGAATGCGTGCCGGGCGTACGCCAGACAGAACGGAGTCTTTTTATCGAATCGTGAGCATCCGTAGTCTTGACTTGACCTTCCATTTGAAACCGCGCATTTTTATCACCCGTTGTCTCTCAAGGTTCAAAAATATGTCTCCCGCTTACCAGACGACCAACAATCCGAGTGAAAATCCTACGATATCTCGCAGTGATATAAATTCTTAAACAAATTGTTAATCGTTAAAAGATATCCTCGCTTCGATACCGCGGAGCGGTTCGTTAAATGCAAATTACTTACGTCTCCAGAGTATTGACTCAATAATCCGTGTCGAGGCTATCGGTAAGAAGCGCGTTGCGTACGTCGTTCGATAGAAATTTGACCCTTTGAATTATTTGGCGCCAACTCGCTTGTAGCTGCCAGACGATTACTTAACACGACGGCAATTACTGTTAACGTTAATCGTAACATTAATCATTTCGTCTCGTTTTGCACCATCGCCGATAGTAATCCAGCCTTTTCTTCAGCATTTCTACGTACAATACGTATTCAAGGCAGCCATGAGATAATGTCAGCGTCTGCTGAAAATAAACACGAGGAAGAGTAGTTCTAACATCGAACGATTCGGTTCATTGAAGTATCAACTCTGTATATAAAAGCGGAAGGGCTCGCGGCTACAGGACGGTGAGCTTCCGGTGAGAGAAGCCCCACGTCGTACGACACCGAGCAGCATTCTCCCTGTCTCTTCTTCGCCTACCTACCTATCAAGCGAACACGTGTAGAACGCGTGCAGACGAGTTTAACCCCAAGTCGACGAACACCTTTTAGCTTACCGAGTTCGATTGAGAGCGCAACGAACTCGAAATACTTGACAAGAAATTTTATTGTTCTTGGGCAATAAATTCGAGCGCGATACGTACGAACAGAAGACTCGATTCATCCAGAATAACGAGAAAATTTAATGTTTCTCAATTCATCGATGAAGGAAATTACTCATACCTATCGAGGGATTATAATAGAACGAACGATAACCAATTATCTCTTTTATTCGCATCGTCGAACGTCATTGGAATTATCTGTACGCGATTTATTACTTTCGTGCGTATTTAATTATGCAGAAAACGAGGTCAACGTTGGATTGTTCAGTCAGAACAAATGTTACCCGCACTCATGGTATCGCGAGAGGGACGATTAAGTCCGATACTTAATACGACATTTATCCACAATGTGGTTGACCCATAATTTGCACTAGCTTGGAAGCGACCAGTATATAAGACACGATCCAATCAAGTGTAATCAGGAGGGCCATCCGCGAAAGGAAGACTTAATGACCGTATAAAATGGGGCACGTGGGTGTTCGTCCCGAACGCTGCACCCTACTTCGAAAATTATCCTCGGCCATGCGTGGCAAACCGTGTAGCCCCGTCCAAACGACTACATTTTTCACGCTCCGCCTCTACGACGCTCGCACACCCCACCCCGACCTGACCAATTTTCAATTTATTTCCATGCTCTGATTCAAATTCCTATAATCCCAATAATAATGAGACAAACGACGAGTTTAATACGTACGCGTTATTTATCGATATTTTATCGATATTGATTAGCACCGAGACGGAGAAACGAAACTCACCAGACGTAGGAATGAATCCGCGGGGGTAGCGGCATGCGGCTAAGGTGTAGATTTACCGAAGGAAGCAGCTTAAAAGACCGTCCGTTGCGGGTATTCGTAACGTACGTTGCACCGATCGGCTAAGGAACACGATATAGGATTATGTCGCGTTACAGGCGTATTGAACGCGATATATGTACGTCGCAGAAACCGGATAGTGCGGGCGCGTGTACGCATCTTCGTGTTCGTTTCGCGGACGCGCTATTACGCTCCTCTCGTAAGTACTTTACGTTGCCAATGACGAAAAAAGATACCGCGACCAGACGCACACCTGCCTTGCTAGTGTGCGTCCAACAGCTGCACGGACCGCAGACTCCACCCTTCTTTTACAAAACTGCTTCAGTTTTTCTTTCACTATTTAACCCACTCTGTAACCATTCAGTTTCTCGAATACCGCGCGCATATGTTTCAGTTTTGCACGATAAATCCATCCGGCCATCAAATATTTCTCTTCACCTGCTCGACTCTTGGCTCGACTGCAGATAAATAGCGCTTATGGTGTGACACAGATGAGTGTTTCTAAACGCAATGGAAGAGAGCCAAAAGAAAATTGCCCAATATTTGCAACGCGATGTTTTCAGCTGATAGCGCGAAGACAGAAATACATGTCTGCAGAAGGCTACGCAATTTTTTATAACCTTTCGTCCTGAAATTGAAATGGGACAAACCGCTCGTTACTCGATACCTTTCATGCTAGTCACGCGAATTCCGTCTGAACTTGCTGAATCGATCGTGCTCTTTCCAACAAAGGTAGAAACGCTTCTGCCTTCTTCAATATCAGCGGTATAATGTAACAGCGATTTCAGCGTTATTGAAAATTATTTTTTCATCGAGAAATATCACTTTTCGCTGTTGCGAATCGACAGACTTCGGGCACACCTTCGACCATCGATTCATCCGTCGACTAAGTCGACCTTTCTCGAACGTTTCATAGGACGTGCTTGCATTGTATTTCTATACCATACCACGCACCAATTACGAAAAGAAACTTTTGTAGCGAATGCAACGAGCAAACGGAGCGCGGTCTGCCTTGCAATTAACGAAATGCTAATATTAGGGAGAACGATTATTCGAATTAACAAAGCAGTCCGATATCGACTGAGAGGATGGCTCCATTCTTCGTAGATATATGAATTTAGCCGTACGTATTGCCAAGAAATCCAGATGGTTCCTATTTTTAGTTAGAACGCGACGGGAATAGCACAAGCGTCAATCCGAAGGACTAATTCGAGGAGAACGTTGAACTTTCGATGTCGATGCCGTTAGAAATATGACGATAGATATGATTCATGGATAAGTTTATCTAACGACTGTCATGTTAACTGCGCTATGTTATCGTTTCGTAAATATGATGGTAAACGGAGCATGCGAACGAAAAAATGGACCGAACGCGAAAGAAATACCCGAACATGGAAACAGATTGATAAAAACCTTTTTAACGACGAAATCGAGATACTGTTTTTTTCGTACAGTTTACATTTAACCGCTTTATATCTCTGATGCAGTATCTTTGATAAGACGGCAAATATAATTTGATACGTCAAATATTAATCGCAACAGTAATTCTATTTTTAGAAGAAAAGTCCTTAGCGGTTCCTCGTTTGTTCCTCACCATCTTGCATACTGCACTACTCCGTTAATTCGACGAATAAATAATACACTATCGAAAAATAACATATCTTTTTCCACATGCAAAACCGTGAGTACATATATATAAAATGACGCAGAGTCCTATTGTTGTTCTAATTGCCTGTACAGCCTTGAAACATGCGAGCGTGTCGCGGTCGATCGAAAGAGGAGAGTGTGCTCTGCTTGGAAAGCGCAATCCCGCTTTTCCACCGGCAGCGAGAGGATCGGTAGGACTTTGCAGTCTTTTGTGCCGACAATTTCGACTTGTTTCACGCGAGTACCCACTCGTCACGCCTCCTCTGCGGCTCAGTTCCGATCGAGAACCGCATAATGACCGTGTTGTTGATTGTCACCGCGAAAACCACTCGAAACAAACGCTGCGCTAACGCTACTCGTACAAGCACCCTTTTTATCCCGACGAGAGTTCCGAGAAGGGGCCTTCGAGAACCGGGGCACAGGAAAAAATAATGAAACCGATGAGGCAATCGAGTCCCTACACCACCGTCCCATCGTTTCGTGGACGTGTGAACCTGTATACGATTGCCGCCGCCTTATGAAATAGGTTCGTCACGATTCCCGGCTATCGTACATGTTCTTTCGCCAAGAGAGTCAAGTATTTTGCTACATCTTATAGGCTGTACTCAAGGATTGCTGGTGCCCCTTAGCAAATGTACTAAAATCGAAAACCAAAACGTTAACATACGTTAATAAGCCATGACGCCTAAATGGACATAACAGAATTATAGTTTTCCACGCTACATACCCTACCACTGTTACTTGGTAGCATAGAATTATGCCTTCATCCATCTTCCTATTGATATGAATACAAAATTTTACTTCTACACACGTACTACTCGAACGAAGATATATTGCCAACCAGAAATTGTAGCTTATGATATGTACTGATGATAGAATAATTTATCGACTTTTTCAAAGAAATATAAAGCGAATTGCAAACATTATAGCTTCGCTGAACATATATAAAAGAACTCAGTGCAAATATAAATGAACGACTAATGGCACTTTAATGCGATATCCAATAAAAAGATAGAGTTGGAATGGAAAAATAATGGTGGAAGTAAAGGACGAGATGACGTATGCATATCAAATTCCGAATGGAATAGAAATCATAGTAATTGGCAGTAAATGTACGGATACACCATTGCTGGGATGCGAATCTTCCGCGATTCGTTCAGTTAAGCAAAAAAATGAAATACAGCAATGCTAAGTCACGGCATAAAAAATACTAAACGTTCGGTGAAACGCGGAAAAAATAACATATGGTCCGATATACCCGTTACATCGTACTTATCAGGTCGTAAACGGAATGAAATACGTCAGTATATTTGAACGTATGACGTTCGAAATAAAATTCTTCAAAAAATCAGGAGAAACTGAGACAAGAATAGCGGATCTCGATAACCTCTCGATCTGCCATTTCAAAAATGCCAATTATCATCCAATACGTGCACGAATATTCAACACGTTGTTGACACACAACACGGTACTTGGAAATCCTGCGCTCTTGTTTTCCGCGTCTATCTTCGCTTAACCAGACGGTAGACGGTCACACTGGCTAGTTATTATTGTTGCTAAATCGAAACGCACCCCACCTCTATTCTCCCACTTTGGATACATGGAGGATACTTTCATAAAACTATGTATACATATACATATTTACCTATACATTCCAGCTAAAGTAGAAAGTAATCCGCAACATGTATTTCGAGAAAACTAACCCGCGACTGTTTTCCTAATGGCCGACGCTACAGTATAACGAGAAAGGTTAATGACTCGAAAAAATTGGCGGCGCGACCGATCGAACGGGATCAAGTGACAAACAGAAAAGAACAACGCACATCGTTGACCGCTGATGGATCGCATTATCCTCAAACAAATTTCCTTCTTCAAATATCGAAATTACTTTCTTTCATATACTGTATACTGTGATATCGAATAATTATATAATAACAATAACAGTGTACTTCCCCCACCCCTAGCTATAATGATAATAGATAATAATAAACAGAGAAAGAGGAATATATTCAGAAACAAATAGAAAAGAGCAGACTTACATCTGTAACAAAACTATAAAAAAAATGCTGAATATTTCTTTAAATGATAAGAAATAAGTTGTCTTCGAAGCCGAGTTAAATGGTAGACGAATCACTGTTTCACAGAATACGCGCACCCAGCAGTCACTGCGACGATGAAGAATAGAAAGGACGAAGACAGGAATTTCTTGAAAGAAGATAATCACTCTTCGTGAAATTACGTAGTAATACGCGTAGCAAGTAGCGTACATTCCAGTTTCTCCATCGTACCTTCAACGAGGGAATATTTTCTTTCCTCTTTCCCTCTTTTTCTCGATTGTTCCTTTCTTATTCAATTCCGAAGCAGATAATCTCCGCGAGTGTCTTTTCCCCTTAACTATTTACGACGCGACTTTTTCCTTCATCGAGCGAGTTGGTAAGAAGTAGTCCTTTTCAGCAATAGGTGCAACAAGTTGAAAACTCACTGAGCTCGTTGTCCGCCAGGCTCGAACCGAGATGCTCGAATACACAGAAGACCAGCAACAGGATGTACAGCCATCGTCGAGGAGCTCCTTCACAGCCACGGTTAAAGCACCACTGTTCACACGCCATATTTACGAAGCTGCTAAAACTCCTCTGCGCTACACGAATATAAATCCGTAGGCTTCGTGTCCCGTCTGCCTCCCGCGGCGAACAAGACGATGACGGGAAATGGACAAAGAAAGGAGGATATGAAAGACAACAGAGACAAAGTAAGAAATAATAGGTAAAGAGCGAATCGGTGACGATTAAAACCGATCGATGTGAAATATACGATGCTTACCGAAGGGAAACGATCGAAACGTTTGAGAAATTGCAAATGATAAGACGGTATACGGCTCGCTTTCTATAAACGTTCACCGCGGTACTCACAAATGTCACCGAAAAAATCTGTTAGGCAACGTTAATTTGTTTGAACGCGAACACGCGCAGCTTATACGGGAATTCCTGTTTCTTTCGCGAAGAGGCACGAACTGTGCGCGAGAAGGCCAGACAGGCAGCCGAGGACTTTGTTCAGACACGTCTTTAAACCGGTACCGGACGGACGAGGATGACGATTGCTTGCGGCAGGAACGGCATGTTGGCTCTTACTGGCTCACCACCGCGTTCTTCGCTCGCTTTCCTGCCAGAGTTTCCGCTACGTTATCTAGATAATGAATCTGGAATCGACATAATGGCGGAACCAATCATATCATCGCTAATACTTAAACATTTCTTTTTCATATATTTCGAATACTGTTGTCACCCCCTGCAAAAGATTTTCAATTTTTTTTATCGATTTATCGATGTTACGTATTTTCGATTGCTAAGGACCTTTTATGATGATGATGTGCAAACAAGAGATTCAATACTTATGCCAATCTTTTATGCTTAACGTAATGTAAAATGAATATTTTTGTTTTATATAAATTTCTCTTTATTGCCTTCTCTCACATCTCTTAAAATATATAAATATCATTTACGTCAGCAATGAAGACCTCTGCAGTCTTTAAAGATGATAATGCGTGCCTTATTGGAGTAAAACTTGAATTGTTACAAAATTATTCGTTTTTATCAAATTCTTCCATGCGAGGAAAACAAGTACTTGATAAAGAGGCCACAGATAATATGGAATACCTCTCGTCAGAAATAGAAGAATCAGAAGAAGAAATAGAAACAGGCTCCAATTTCGTGTAACTTAAATGTGAATTTGGTTTTATATCACTGCTTATTATTTGATATTGATTAAAGATAGCCTATATATAAACAATACAAAGATAGAACAAAGTTTAAACATGTATGTACATTAGATATACATGTATACTTTAAGAAAAAGAATATCAAAAATAATGTGGACAATTTAAATTGAGTGCAAGCACTTTATTTACCGTAACCATTGGTTTATCTTGAAATGTTCTATAGCAATTTGCAGCATCTGAATCTTGTGGAAACTTTAAAGCTGAATTAACTTGTTGTATTTGTTCATATTTCTTTTTTAGCATATACGATCTATCTGTTGTTCTGTGTATGTACTCTAACTCGTCAAATGCATCTAGTGCTAAAACAAGCTTAGCATCACGGATCCTTGCATATTCATCCTTCTCTTCTATTTCTTCTTCCTTCTCGATAGATTGTATTATTCTATTTTGCCTCTCTTTAGCCAACGAACCCAACAAATAATAACGTTGTGTCATCAAAAATAGTGCTTGACCATCCATTCCAAGTGGAGTAATACCAACTTGTTCAAAGTATTTAGATACTTCTATCCATACCTGACCTAATTTCAATGCAAAATACAATTCTATCACAGATATTGTGATCTGAAAACATATTGTGCACAGATAAATCATGTTAAGTATTCATTACTAACACATTAAAATTCAATAAATATAATGCACAACTCACACGATCTTCCACTGAAAGATTAGCGTGTAATATTTTATAATGTTCCTTTGCCATTTTGTATCTCTCGTTATCCCTTTCAATTATCTTGCAAATACTATATATTTTTGATCTGACTGAACCAATCATATCAGTTATCGCTGGACTACTACCTTTATCTAACTTTCTATGATAGGTATCTAACCACTGCTTGTTACCCATTTGAGGCAATTCCTCATCTATTAGGTAATAAACAATATATTCAACTATTTAAAAGGATGCAACGTTATTATGGATTAACTCAAGTTATCTAGTTAGTTTGCCTTTAACAGTGCCATCCACATTTCTTTTTACTTTAAGCCGTATTTCTTCTTCCCTCCATATATTTGCTAGCAAAGACATTAATCCTGTTCTCTTGTCAATTCCCCTCCATGTACATAAAAATGGGCCGCAAAAAAAGTTATCACACATGTCGGTCAAGATAGCAAGAAATAAACAACGAGAGTAATATGGGGCAATCTCAATGATATCAAGAATAATATATATTGCTCCATACTGAACAAATTTTTCAAGACTTTTAAAATTCCATACTATACATTTCCAAATGTACGAACCTATGGCTAACAAAAGGCTAACAGAATTGTTTATATAGTAGTGTCCTGACTTTGTTGCTACAAACATATATTACCGTTGATCTATTTGATATTCCTGATCTTTCTGATATAAACATTGAAAAAGCAATTCCATAGTAAATGTAATGCTATGATCTCCGTATATTTCTTGATAAAATGTTTGTTTTTCCATAAGTTTTTCTGTCGATATCAATGCCAATGTTAAAAGTCTTTGTACCCTCATTGTCATTTTATTCCATTTCAAAATATTATTAATAAGTTCTATAATATGTTAAAGATATGATAGTGTTACTTTACATGTAAATAAAAGATAGTTAGCATTTATGTAGCAAGTATAAAGATAAAAAACTAACTAATGAGTAATAATATAATTCCATATTCTCGAAAGCATTCTAGTAAATATATATTATCGCTCAGAATAATTATGCAAATTGTTTTTGTGCAAGTTGTTATTACTTCCACATTGATATTTACATCTAAACACCATTCTAGCAGCATATACAACCTATAAAATCTTTAAATATATTTTGCATGATAAGAATAGAGAACCATATTTATCTACCTAGTACTACCATCATATTTCATAAATTCTTTTGGCATTTTTGGTGCTAATATAGACAAAACATTCATAGCGTGCAACCATAAATCCCAAAATTGTGATACATTCCAGGATATTTTTGTTTCTACTGTACTTGGATTGATCATTTGTAGTATAGTTTCCATCAATTTTCTCTGCTCCATTAACTATGATAAACAAGTGTTGTAATGTATTAAAATATTTTTAATAATTCATATGTTAATATGGAACCACATAATAATAAGATAATATATTACAAGAATACAGGCATCAACTTCTGCTAGATGCACGACAATTAATAGTAAAATTTTTTCAAAGTATAAATCTTCAATAGTCCTACTAAATTTTATTGTTTCCGAAAATATTCTTACAGTACCAGAGTGAACTCCAATTATATATTTAATAGCAGTATCTGCTATACCACTACCAATAAAATTCCAAGAGGGAAAGGTGACTAAAATTGTAAGAATAATTGCAGAAATTTCATTTCTAATTTGTATACTGAAACTTCTATATTGACTGTACCAAGTCTGCCTTTCAAATGTGTAACATAAACCCCTGGCAGATACGAATTAAGTTTGTAATGCAATGCAATGTACATATTTCATGTTTCTAATATTACCATAAGGCACAATGTGAAAGTGATAAATTTTCCTTTAAGCTATTTGGCAAAGTATTAGGAAAAGTGATAGATTTCATCAGATTCCATAAAGTATTTATTATTAAAAGGGTCGTATCGTCATTGTATTCATTTCCAGGTATTAACATATCGGGTGGCCTTGTACAACGTAATTGAATTGCATAAGGTAAATCCATTCTAATGAGTATGGTGTTAAGTACATTAGCTTCCAACATTCTGTGGGCTTTATTTAACATATATATGATAATCATATATGATAAGATTATTAGATCTTTTAATTATAAGTTATTTTCTTAGTACATACAACATGCACATGAAACAGATGAAAGTAAGAAAACCAATTCTAAATTTGTTGGATACATTTCTTGGTGGGAAGCCTGCACTAGTTCAACTGCAATTACTGGCAACATTGATTTTTCCATAGCTTTATGACAATATTCAACTTTTATCGCATTAATATATTTTACTCGTGTCTTCAATAACAAAGAATAGAGAGCTTTATGAACATTTAATACTTGTTGTTTTGTTGGCAAGATTATAAGAAGTTGTCCTAACAATGTAAAGTATTGTTTCATTATATCATAATTAATGGAAGCTTCAGATGGCCTTTCTAACAACGGGGGTATATTACAAAGCTCCAACATTCTGTTAAGGTGCAACTCATATTCCTTAACAGATTTAACACGATCAGCCAAAAATTTTAATACTTTCATCACTAATGGCAAATCTTTAATTTTCTAAAAATTTGTAAGGATAATTTTCTCATAGAAAAGGATATAGCTTCTTGATTGTACAAAAAGTATCAATTATGAAATACTTTAAATGGATGGAATCATGTTTATTGAAGGATACATAACCACTGTCTCCTACTTTATCAAGATAATCGTATAACAGTGTACATATACGAATTATACTGTCACTTGTTATAGGATCAGATATAAGCGTATCTAATTTGTGTAGAATTTGATTTGTGTCCAGCTTGATTTGCTCATTATACTTAAACGCTCCTTTTGATAATTTATCAGTTTTAGGATAATGGCAATTAACATATATTGGACAATGAAATTCTTTCCAAACATCGGTAACTCCTGGTTTATTAGAAGATTGCATTCTGCCTTTATTTTGCTCCATAACTTTGTAGCTACAGTTCTTTCATATAGTACGTATTTGTTACAAATATAATTTAATTTCAAAGAATTAGTACGTATCGCAAATAATATTTAGAAACGACATTGTACAATCACCGAACGATTGGAATAAATTTACGCTAAAGCCTTACCTTCTTTTCGTTACAAATATCACATAAAGTTCATAAGAAAGAAATTAAATATTACCGCAATGTTAGCCTCATAGAAGAACCATATTAAAAAAAAAGAACGTGCAACGGAGTAACTATTCAAACTAATGGCGCCCTCTAATATAAGCTTCATAAAGTCTGGCATAGATGTCGCTTCCATCGAATTAAGCGCGACACAGTGAGCTTTAATTCGGTTCGAATACTATGAGAAATATTTCCTGCTGCATTTAATTTTATCGATATTAATCTTATATTTGCTACAAGATGTCGAGAAGAAATAGTAAAAAATATTGATAATCTAATCGATGTTTAATAATAATTGAAAATATCAGTTGTAAATGTGTATTGTTCGCTGGGCTATAGTTACATATACGAAAGTTTTACATGTGTGAGAGCATCAGGCACGTGCAAGAGAGAGTTCGCACAGTCGTCGACGGTGTCGGCGGTGTGGCAAGGTGTGTGCTCGTGTCTCTCATTGTCAGTTTATCTACATTTTGTACGCTGTGCGTTCAATCTCATTTGCAACGTTTAAAAAGCGTTAGTATCAATAAACAATTACATTTGTTAGTAGCGATAGGATCGACGGTCTTTCAAATTATATTCATAGTTTTGCGAAATTAGAAAGTACATGTTCCCTGTAACTACTTATGAAATCAAGTGTTTCATATTTTCAATTCCTGGTTAGAGTATCCAAAGATAAAAATTATACCTTTTTAGACTCACATTGTAGTATGATTTATTGAATATTGTTACCAAAAATATATACCAGATTTAGAAAATACCATATACTTGGCATAGTTTCGAAAATTGTCATAAAGTTAGAAAATTAACAGTATCTCAAATCAAGTACTACGATTTAATAACAGGTATCTGTCTCGCATTTGATATAATAATCTTAATTGACGTACAATATGATTATGTAAATGTATATCTTCGTAGGAAAAAAAGAGAGAAAATATCATGCCACAGATAAATGTATCTTCAAATTTTTATTCGATGCTATCGAACGATCGAGATAAGTTTTCAAACGATAACTAATTCATTCCCATTGCTATCGATTTTGGTTCGACATTGTGAGAAAAAGGAATCTTTTTTTTGCAGTGACTATACAAGTGGCGTGTGCGACGATCTTGAAGGAAGTAAACGCGAGGAAGAAAAAACCGCATTAATCCCAGATCAGTGGCCGCAACGGAGATCTTGGTCGTTTGATCGTCTCTCGAAGTCAATGTCGAGATACACGGTCGCAGGTAGTCGCCCTCTACTATGCTCGTATGTAAGATTGGTTAGTGCGTGTGGTTCGTAGTACTCGGAACGCTGCCGAGAGCAGCTGAAGTGCGTGCATCGAGTTCTTCGTGATTTCGCCTCATTGTTCGCGCAGTGTCCGCGTGTGTGTGTCTATGTGTTTCGTTTCTCGTTGAATTTCGCGTGTTCGTTAGGAGAAAGTGTCTGGAAAGGATTAACAATCAACTGCTGAAGCTGGGTGTGACTCGCGATGTGATAAAATTGCGACGACCTTGGCGGGACGGTGAGTGACCTTTTCGAATAGCATTTTCATTCGCGTTACATTACTTTATCCGTGAACGAACGCGCGGAGTGCGCGCTGCCGGTGTTTCTCATACCGGTGCTTTCTCACGAGAAAAATGCCTTGTTAATTACTGCGACAGCGAGGCGTGTAACGAGCCCTGACTACAATCATGCTTTTTGCTTTCGTCCTACGGACCTTTTTCTCAAACCTCTGCTACGTCGCATGTGCAGTATCGTCTCCTTATTAACCTTTTACAGAATTCAAAGGACAGCCCGTTTCCTGTTTATAGCTTGAATGCGATTCACGTCGTTTCTGTTGTTTTCAACCTGCGTCTCTAGAGGGAGAAGGAAAACGAAGGAGACAGTAGAAAAGGCGCGAGTGTCCGAATGACTGAAAATTCTTGACATTTTCGCGTACAATTGGCTCGCGATACTTTTTCTCTTCTGCAACCGCTTCCTGTACATCGTTTACGCGTGCTTCATGCGTAATAATATATAGAAGCGTTTGATCGATTCAACACGCGGCACACTGGCGTCTAACCACCTCTCTCTTTCTATCTCTCTATCTTAAAATACGTAAATACGCGGATGCACATGCAGTAACGAAGCGTAATGATTGAAATGTTTTTCGATAAGAAGAGAAAGTTGTAAGGTGAGTAGACGAAGACCGAGGGTGAAAATAAGAAGCCAAGAAATGTAACGTTAGAAAAATTTTGATACGCCGCTGGGACGAGGGTTAGCAGGGTCGTTTCCCCGAGCCGGCGAATCAATATTTGGAGGGTAAGCGCGTCCGGACTGTCGGCGTCGAAGCTGCGGAACGTGAGTCACTCACCCCTGATTGCGAGGGAGAAAGAGAAGAGGATGACTTTTCTCTTTCACCCTCTCTTGTTGTTTCGCGACTCGAGTAGTCTCGACTTGCCTCGACTCTATTCGATCCGCTGTTGTGCGCTGAAAGATTGCTAGGTACTTCGTGGGTAGGAAGTTGCGAAGCCCAGCGTGCAATAAATAGGAAGAAGTTGTCCAAATACATTATTTCGGGAACTTCGCTTGAACTGGCGAGAAACTTATGGAAATATAACGATCGTCCGCTGGTAAAACTAACAAATAAATACGCATCGAAGTTGCCGCCACGAGATATCGCGCCGGTTTAATTAAGTAACTTACGAATTTTCGGATTCCCCGCACAGTCGTAAGAACGGAACGTTAATTTATGGCCTTTAAAGACGCCCGTGCACGCATACGAGCGTGAAATGTATGCACCTAACTAAACCCGTTCGAGGGAGCGACGGTGGGAACAGGTTCCATAAAATTGAGCGTTCTTCCGTAGGACTTTTATCTGGGGCCAGCATCTCTGTACCTCGTGCTACCATCGCGTCGACCCTTTCCAAAATTTTCAAACGCGTATTCTTCCACAATGAAAGTTCTAATGGAAACCGTTACAACCGAACCTTCTTTTCACCGTTTTCACTCGTTGTTACGAAATTTTCATTTCAATTACAGGTCAAGGAAAAGTGTTGCTTCTTGACGGCAAACGGGAGAAAACGGTATCTACGGACATAATAGTTGGAATCATGCGCTACTGTGTTTCTAATCAGGCGAAAGGCATAAGAAAGCGGCGAAACGCATGCGGGAATGCTCGTACTTACAATGAACAAATCGATGCCCGTGCAAAGTGAAAAGTAAGCATTTGTTTTCGAACAGGTCGAAAGACGCCAGCGCTGGCAAGACTGGAAAGATGGTATCGTCTCCGTAATATGACTGCAGAGTTGAAATTCTGGATTTATTCCTGTTTAACAAGACGAATTATTCTCCAAGACGACTCTTGTCAATCGATCGTGTCTAGTCTTCGAACGGTTCAACAAATCTTGAACTCATCGTTCGTGACCAATTATTAGAGTTCGAAGAAGCGACGTCCGACGTGTGCTCGAGAATTCAATGAGCCAGACTACGCTATATATGAACAACGTGTCGTTTATCTGTGGTAAAAAGAAAAAATACGAGCAAAACATACGAAGCAGATATCGTTTGGATCGAATATATGCGCGTGTTCCAGAGTAATTCGAAGTGGAGCTACGCCCAATCTTTCAGAGATTTCACCGCTGACCGTTACGTGAATATATGTACACCTATAGTTTGTAGTTTCGCGTACACCGTCTAACGGTTGTTATTGTAACTATCGTGGAATAGAGAGATCTCTACTTGACGCTTATTCGAACGCTTTCTTCGAAAAGCCACGCAGCTATTAGATTTTCTTCGTACTTGATTCGACCAGTGTGTCGAATTATATATTCGAGAATTTGCTCCTCCGCGACTCGATCGCATCTCTAATGCCAGTAGCCTGAATTGGAGATCTAACGAAGGACGGAAGAAGAACGCCGAGCTCCCAGCGTTGATCTTGTACCTGACTGTCGCAACCTTGGACGAGAACCGTGGTCGTTGTAATAGGTATGCGGCGTTTCTCGCGTGTTCCATTCGTCAAGCGGCCAGCTCTTTCTCTTTCCACCACGAGAATAATTCCTCCCCAATTTCGACCCAGGTTCGCCCAGCCGTCTGACCACCGTACATAATCGTAATAAGAGGCGAGGATGAGATTCGAACGGTCGGCGTGGAGAACGATCGGTGGAACGATTACCGCGATTACGATACCTTCCCTCTCGAATCTTCCGTGTCCGTGGGATTTCTCGACGCCTCTGCACGGATTTCATCCTCGTCGCGTTCAACAAAGTACATTTAAAGCCCCGAACGAATGGATGATGCGATAGTTTTGCTCGGTGGTAGCTGTTCTTTATCGCGCAATTATTTTCCAGTTTAAGAAAATACTCGGGACGCGTCGAGTCAATTTACACCGGATTAGTTCTCTATCGGATTAATGGGATTGCAGGGATTCGCGCGGTGTCGGTGTCAGCTGGGATTCGCTAGGGGCCGGCGCATTAAAAGATCGTTACCGTGGACTCGATGAACCCGGTATTCGCGACGATGCCCGAAAGGAGAAGAAGAAGAGAGGACAGTCGTGCACGGGCGCTTAACGCGGGAAGAAACGCGCGGGCCGAGTAATCCGGCAAAACAGTAAATTGGATCAGCAACCTCGGGAAGGCGACAGTGAACGCGCTTTATGTCTTCATCGAAACGGACGAAATTGAGCGGTTCGTTGTTCGTCGAGGTCGACTGGTTTCGAGATAACCTGCCAGTTTGATTCATCGAATCTTCCCGACTGGTTTAGGAGCAAGCTGGAGACGGACTCCTTTCGACGGTTTATCTATGCTTCCTGAGGGGCCCCAGCCGACGAGGTCGATTCGAAAACAGGCAGAGTCATTAGAAAGGAAGATAGAGGGCCGTTGGTGTTCGAGGATAATTGGTAGGTTCGAATTCCAGGGAACCCAACTTATTCGACGCGAGTTGTTTCGTTTAATTGATATACCTACTGTTGCACCTTTCTCCGGCTAGCCCGCGGGAAAGCGAACGTTCCGCATCTAACGTAAATTATCACGGGCAATTAATTTGACTGAGTCGTGAGACACGAGCACGGTTGTAGGAATCCCCGGGCACGGGAAGATGTTATCGATATCGCGCATTTTCCGCTGGACGGTTAACCGGAATTTAAGAGTCGGCAACGTGTGAGCGAGAACGAGCGCGGAATATAAAGGTGCGCGCGGCCACCGTCCACGGAATACCATTGCGGGTCGCGTTCCATCGTTCGAGGTTGCACGACGCATCGAACGTGCGCGTTGAGACGATCATTTTCCGAGCCGCGATCGAACCCTTTCGTTCAAACGAAACGGTAGTTACCGCGGCGTACACGCGATTCCATTTAATAACAAAGAGGAAGAAAGAGGATGGAAACGGGTCGACGTTATTAACGGACCCCGCGGCAGGCAGGCTGAAATATTAGATCGGCTATCTTAACGATCGCAGAATCGTTTCGTCGTACGCGCGACTGTGGTCCCGCGGTTGGAGGAATCTCGGAGTTGAATAGCACAGGTGTTTAGATGACTCGCGAGTTTTTCACCGTTCTCAGCGGGAGGCGGCCGTCTGCAATTTCGTTTTCCACGGATCTCGCTCGGCGAGTATCCCGCGCGACACGTTGGTCGCGCATCGGTACCGGTTTCTCGGAGTTTTCTGCCGGCGTCGAAGGATAAACGTGGCTACTATCGGACGGGGACGAGCGTTAGGGATGAAACTGTATTGTAAGGCCGGAGCGCGCCGCTCGGAGTCGAGGATTTTCGAGGGGAAGGAGGAAAGGTCAGGCGTCGCGACGCGACGGAGAAACGAAGAAGCGGCCCTCCGCCTCTTGGCTCCTTCCTTTTTCTCCTGTCCGGTCGGATCGTTTTGTTCTGGAGGCGAGTCGCTCGGACCGTACACGCTCGTTGTCTACCTGCCTCGTACCCGGTCGTGCGAGCGCTCCTCCTCGATTGGTTCATGCCGATGCACCGTTCGTTCGGATTGGCCAAACCGGATCGGCTAGCCTCCGGGGAAGGAGAATCGCGGCCCGGTACCATCGGGGAACTATCGTGCTCTCGCTACGGTCAACTAGCCCCTAAAACGCAATAAAACAAACGGGATGGGAAGAGGATGCTCATTGCAGACGTCCTTTACGCCGCGTACCGCGTTGTGCCTTCTCCTCGAGTATCGACTCGCCTCCTTTTTTCCATATCGTACGCATCCTGCGCTTGTAAGACCATCCTCGTTCGAAAGATGGGAATAAAAAGTTTGTAAATGTAAACCGCATACACGTTTCGTTCGCTGCTGAAGCTTTAATCGCCGATATCGTCGTCGTAAAGCCGAGGAAATGATCCATCGCCAATGTTGTCAACGATCCTCCGTCAGTGTCGAAAGTTGCTTTATATTAACATTTAATTAGCATCGTATCGATGTATCCTTATCTTCAACTGAGTTCCGCAGCGAACTCTCAAGATACTTTCTTGATATTCGTGCCGCTCTTGAGAAATGAAACGTATACCGGAATGCGTAAGCGCAATTTCGTCCAACCGTTACACGGCTTATATTGTTTGCGGGAATGCCTCGTCGCAACTTTTTTCCTCGCTTCCGTGACCGAGTAACTTTCCGCGAAAGACCAGCGCGGCGCAGTCCTCGGGATTTTTTTTTAAATCGATCCCAGGCCTTGACCGCGGGAACGAAGCGAATCATTTTTCTTAATTACCTGTCGTTGGTTCATCGGACGCGAAAAAAGCCGTCGAGGAGGGAACATTGCGCGATGAATATTTCATAAAGAAACGAGGGGCGCGAGTCGCGCGAGGACGTTCTACCTGTTATCGCGTCTCGCAGATGTTGGATTCAAATCCGACGAGCATCAGGAGGAGAGACCTTGGACGAGGACAGGCAAGAAGATACTGGGGCTGCGCGTCTCTACCCTTTTTCGCCAGCCGGACGGGTGTTTAAACTGGCATCCTTCGAGATTACACGTTTCGATGTCTCGCACGAAGAACGCGAGGGGTTATTTGCGACGCGTACCATCTTTTTTTGAAGAACGCCTCGGACGTTGCACGCTCGTAGGGAAATGACAGAGCGAACGGGGATTGAGAGATGTTACGTCCGCCGGAGAAGAAGCGTTTGCGGTTTGGAAAACTGGGGATATCGCGGAGAATAGACGGTTAACGCGTTAAATAGGCGGTAGTCGCGGTAGAAGGGAACGCACGAGGGAACAAGGAGGGTGAAACGAACGGAAATCGTTCTTCCCACGTTTTGTTGCGGGTATCGCATTCTCACACTCGCGAAAGATATTCGGTGCAAGAAAGCGGCTGTGTCGGACGTGTTTTTTTCCCCGATCTTGGTCGAGGAAGAAAATGCGATTAGAACGGAAACCGAAACGGCACGGTTAATAAACGCCGGCAAATCTGATTCCCGATTTTTACTCGAAATTCCAACAGCAACCTACCAGTTCTCTCGTCGACGGTAACTTACTAGATCGTACTCGAATGCCCTCTACCACGCGCGATGAATTATTCAGCGGCTCTCGAGATTACTCGTTTGCCTCGTTTACGTTCGTATCGTTTTATCACCGATCACGAATCACTCTGATAGAGACCAGCCTAAAATTATACACTGCAACTTGTCCGGATTAAGAAAACCATGGTACCAACTCTCCCCGATGAAGTCGGGGTCGCGATCTCTGAACTAACGAGCTGCACGTCGGCTTCTCACGTTTCGAGTTACACGTTCGAACGTGCTTGATCGGAGACGAATCTAAAAAAGCCTCGGAACGCTTGATCTTAATCGAGCAGGGAAATCGCGCGTAAGTATTCACCAGCTTCCCGTAAAAATGTTCGGATACACATAAAACTTACTGACTCGCGATTTATGCACCTCGGAACAGCTGGTGATTGAAACTTCTTCCCCTCTAACCGTGGCCAGTTCGAATACCAATTAACCGCGAGCGTAGTCACTCGTAAGGGTCGGAATAACGACGTACGAGTAGAGATGAGAGGAAAAAGAGAAAAGAGGAATGTTTCCGTTTCGCAGATGAAAGGCTGTTGGGGCATGTGTTGAAACGGGCGGGCAGGGAGGAAGGAAGGAAGAGAGGATCGGCAACAATGGGACACTTGTCCGGGAGGGTAGAGCACGAGAAGAAGAAGGAGCGGTCGCTGTAAGAGGGTGGCTGCCATGGCGAGATGGAAATGGATCCTCCCGTTGCTCGCGGCCTTCTGGGTCCTTACCGACGCCTATCTGGCTGTGCTCTCCTCGAGCACGCCGGCTGGCAGCGTGGTGTTCGAGGCAGGTGTACCGCAGCTTGGCGGCCGTCGAAAGTACGAGGTGTCCAACGAACGAACCGCGTGGTTCGCCAGGAAACTGCTCAAGGTGCACCCTCACAACGGCCGGGTAACGCTGGCGCGGTCGTTGAGCTGCGATGGGCTTCAGTATCCGCGGATCTTCACCTTCTACGTCGACTCGACCAGCTCCAGGTTAGGCAGACCGACGATCGACTACTACAGCCTGCCCCTCAGGATCCTGATCACCGGCTGCGGCGGGGAGAATCGAGATCTGGCCGCGACCAGGGGATGGATGGCGGAAACTTTGGCCTCGTACGCTATGCCGAGCACCGAGAGGTGAATCGTCCTTCCTCTCTTATTCCTATTACAGATGTTCATTTAGATAACGCCTCTAGAGGCCCCTTTGTTTCCATTTATCCGTTGGCGAATATAATTTGCACGCCGCTCGACGAGTCCCGTACATAATTATGCCCATTATACATCTTACGATCCGCTGAAAGAAACAACGGTAATCTTCTTGACTTATTCTGTCCGGACGACAGGTTCACCGAGGTTTGCCTTAGAACGTCGCAGTTGGTCGCGGCGTTGCGAGACTTCCTTCCGCAGACCGCGTTGAAGGAGTGCGAAACCAGGTGGGGCGGTGTAGCGGATCCTAGGTTTCTGATCGAGGGCGCAGCGGGTGATTTGGTCTCGGCCACGGAACAATGCTTGGTGGACCCATTCTGGAAGATCTCCGTGACGATGAACCTCAGATGCGGCATGGAGTCGCGGTTAACCGACGCCGAGCATCGGCTCAAGATCGTTTTTCACCATCGGCAGTTGGACGACACGGATTTGGGCAGACGAGTGCGCAGGGAATTGAAGAATCAGTCGCCGTACTTCGAGCAACCGCTGTACGTCGCCGCGGTCGAGGAGGAAAAAGAGCCTGGCGTGTATGTAACGTCAGTCCGGGCCAGAGATCCGGAAGGTGGTACGGTCCGTTACTCGATGAGTTCTCTGCTGGACGCGCGATCGCAAGCGTTGCTTGTTCTCGATCCGGTCACAGGAAGGGTCACCACTCGGGCGAGATTGGACAGGGAGAGCGTGGACGTGCATTACTTTCGGGTATTGGCAGTGGACGATTCCTTTCCACCGAGAACGGGTACCACCACCCTGCAGGTGAACGTTCTTGACACCAACGATCACGCTCCGAGCTTCGAATGGCCGGAATACGACGCCTCGATCAGAGAGGGTGTACCGGTTGGGTCCACTGTCGTCACGGTGAAAGCATCGGATCAAGACGCCGGCAGAAACGCCGAGGTCGAGTATACGATCTTGTCCACGACCAGCGGTAGCGGAAGCGAGACCACGGAGGACGCGTCGACCTTTCGAGTGGACCCAAGATCCGGCGTGGTTACGACGCGTACACCCCTCGACAGAGAAAAGACCGAGCTCTACACGGTGATTCTGAGCGTGTCCGATCAAGCGACCCCGCCTTCCGCTCGAAAAACGGCTAACGCGACGCTGGTGGTCCGCGTGTTGGACGATAACGACAACTATCCACAGTTCACCGAGCGCACCTATTCAGTCTGGGTACCCGAGGACTTGGATTACACCGCGAATCCAGTGATCGCGCGGATACGCGCGACGGATGCCGATTCAGGGAACAACGCGGCCGTTCGGTACGCTATAATCGGCGGAAACACGCAGAATACATTCTCCATAGACTCCATGAGCGGCGACGTTGCCCTCGTCAAGCCGTTGGATTACGAGTCCACCAGGAGTTACAAGATAGTGATACGCGCCCAAGACGGAGGCTCGCCAGCCAGATCTAATACGACCCAGCTTCTAGTGCACGTCAAGGACATTAACGATAACGCACCGCGGTTCTACACCAGCCACTTTCAAGAGTCTGTCTCGGAGAACGTACCTGTCGGGTACTCGATGCTCAGGATACAGGCGTACGATGCCGACGAAGGCGCGAACGCTCAGATAAAATACACCATCGGGGCTCGAGACTTCACCGGAGCCTCCACGGAGAACTTTCCCATAACCGTTAGTTTGGAGACTGGCTGGATTTATACGACAAAACAACTGGATCGCGAACAGTGCTCCAGGTATTTTACAATTTATTCCTTTTTATTTAGTTTGTTTGAACTTTTGAGTAGAAAGTATCATCGATAATCGTTTTCTTTTAGGTATCAGTTCACTGTGGTCGCCGCGGATTCCGGCGAGATGCCAAAATCAGCCAGCGCCACCGTGATACTCACGGTGACCGATGTGAACGATAACGATCCCTATTTCGATCCGAAGAATTACGAGGCTGTAGTTTCGGAGGACGATCCCCCGGGAACTCCAGTCACATCTGTCACGGCGACGGATCCCGACGAGGACGCCAGGATACACTACGAAATTACCGCTGGTAACACAAGAGGTCGTTTCTCGATAGCGTCCCAGAACGGACGTGGCTTGATAACAATTGCCCAGCCGCTCGATTACAAACAGGAGAAACGATTCGTCTTGACGGTCACAGCCTCCGACAGCGGTGGCAGAACCGACACTGCTCTCGTTTACGTTAACATCTCGGACGCGAACAATTTCTCACCGGTATTCGAGAACGCACCCTACTCGGTCTCCGTATTCGAAGACGCTCCTGTTGGCACCACGGTTCTGGTCGTCAGCGCGACTGACTCGGACGTCGGGAAAAATGCTCAAGTCACCTACAGCTTGGACACGGATGGCGGGGACCAATCTGTATCCGAATTTACTATAAATCCGCAGACAGGCGCCATTACGACCACGCGACCGCTCGATCGCGAACTCATACCCGCCTATCTGCTAACTGTTACGGCCAGGGACGGTGGCATACTACCTCTATCGGATACTACCGACGTCGAGATATCCGTTACGGACGTTAACGATAACGCGCCGGTGTTCGAGGCCCTTCAGTACCAAGGATCTGTTCCGGAAGACGTGCTAGTCGGCACCAGCGTTCTCAGGGTCTCTGCTACGGACGCCGATACGGATCTCAATGGCAGGGTAAGCAGGCTTCGGCTATTGTAAGGCGAGAATATGTTGTTACGTAATATCGTGAGAATGTTGCATTGCCTATTTTTACGCTGTATGTATTTATACGAAGGTGCAGTCTCACGCTTCTGCTTTCCGATCTAAAGGTTCCTCGTTATTCCAGGTGAGGTACGCTTTAGAAGACGACGGCGATGGCACCTTCGCCATTGACTCGACCACAGGAATAATCAGGACGGCTAAACCGCTCGATAGAGAATCGGTTGCGAAGTACATTTTGAAGGCAATCGCGATGGACAGAGGATCTCCGTCTCTCTCGACCGTGGTGCCCGTAACCATCAAAATAAAAGACGTGAACGATTCACCGCCCGCTTTCGAGAACGACAAGATCGTACTTTACATAGCCGAGAATTCTCCGATAGGCTCGACGGTCGGAGAGATTTACGCCCACGATCCGGACGAAGGGCCGAACGCAGTCGTGCAGTACTCGGTGATAGGTGGCGAGGATTCAAACAGCTTCGCGCTGAACATCAGGCCAGGCGTAGATCGCGCGGAATTGATCACGCTCGAGGAACTCGACTACGAATCGCCTAAGAAGAAGTTCGAGCTGGTCGTTCGTGCCGCCTCGCCTCCTCTGAGGTCGGACGCTCTCGTTCAGATACTGGTAACCGACGTAAACGACAACGCGCCGGTCTTGAAGGACTTTCAAATAATATTCAATAACTTCAAAGACTTCTTCCCGTCCGCCCCCATAGGCAAGATACCTGCCGTCGACGCGGACGTTACGGATAAACTAACGTACACCATACTAGCTGGAAACAACGCCAATCTCATTGACCTGAACAGAACCAGCGGTGAGATCCGCCTATCGCCGCAGTTGAATACGAACGTGCCACGCGTTGCAACGATGGAAGTCTCTGTCACGGACGGTATCAATGAGGTCAAGGCCACCATGACCCTCTCCGTGCGTTTGATCACCGATAAAATGCTGTTGAACTCGATCACCGTCAGACTGGACGACATGACAGCCGAGGCTTTCCTCAGTCCTTTGTTGGGCTACTTCTTGGACGGCTTAGCCGCGATTATTCCTTGCCCCAGGGAAAATATCTTTCTCTTTAGCATACAGGAGGACGCAAATGTAAACGGAAAGATCCTGAATGTGAGCTTCTCGGCGCGAAAAGTCGAGCCAGGCGTGTCGGATGAGTTCTATAGCCCGCAGTTCCTCCAAGAACGCGTCTACCTGAATCGTGGAATCCTGGCAAGACTGGCCACGGTTACGGTAATGCCTTTTGACGACAATCTTTGCGTAAGAGAGCCCTGCTTGAACTTTGAGCAATGTCTGACCGTTTTAAAGTTTGGGAACGCTTCTGGTTTCGCGAGCAGCGACACCGTACTGTTTAGACCGATCTATCCAGTGACAACGTTCGCGTGCAAGTGCGCGAAAGGTTTTACCGGCAGCAAAGAATCGTATCTGTGCGACACCGAGGTAAATCTGTGTTACTCGAATCCGTGCATGAACGGTGGTACCTGTTACAGAAGGGAAGGCGGATACGCGTGTTCCTGTGGTACCAAATTCGCTGGAGAGAACTGCGAGATCTCGTTGGAAAAAGACTCGTGTTCACCAGGAGTCTGCAAAGGCGGTTCTCAGTGCACGATCAGAACGACGGGCGGCTTCACTTGCGAAGGTTGCCCGGTGACGACGTTGGAAAACGTAACACCGTTTTGCGAGCTGAAGGCTCGCAGCTTTGGACGCGCAACATTCCTCACGTTCGCCTCCTTGAGGCAGAGACACAGACTCCACATAAGATTAAGATTCGCCACCGAGGCGACTAACGGCCTTTTACTTTACAACGGTCGATACAACGAGAAACACGATTTCATAGCGTTAGAAATAATCGATTCTCAGGTCCAGTTCAGCTTCTCTCTCGGCGACGAGATCACAAGAGCGAGCGCGAGCGCACCTGGCGGAGTTTCCGATGGCCAATGGCACGAAGTGGAAGTTTCCTACATAAACAGGACCGTGACCATTTCTTTGGACAATTGCGACGTCGCTTTGGCCTTGGAATACGGCGAGAGGCTCGGAACAAGGTGGTCCTGCGCCTCGAGAAGCGAGCAGGTGCTCGAAGAGCGTTGCACCATCATCACGGAAACCTGTCATCGATTCTTAGATCTAACCGGACCTCTGCAATTAGGCGGGCTTCCTGCCATACCCTCCAGCTTTCAAGTCAGAAACAAAGATTTCCTCGGCTGCATCAGCGACCTGTACATCGATCACGTTTTCATCGACCTGAACTCGTTCGTGGCCGACAACGGCACCAACCCTGGCTGCCCGGAGAAAGCTTCGTTTTGCTCATCGTCTCCGTGCAAGAACAACGGAAAGTGCCGGGAAGTATGGTCTGGATTCGTTTGCGAATGCGAGGAGAACTTTGCTGGACCTACCTGCGCGGACGAGGTGGGTAAACCGTGGAACTTCAACGGCGATGGGATGCTCAGTTTCAATCCCCTGCTGAGGCCCATTCAGCTGCCCTGGCTGACGGCGCTCAGCCTGCGTACACGGACGAAGCAGGCGTTTCTGATGAGCGTGCAGATCGGGCAAAACAGTTCGGCGGTATTCGAGATTCGCGAGGGGAAGCTGATCGCGTTGCTAGACGGGGCGGACATCGTGCGGACGTTGAACAGCGTCGCCGACGGCGAGTGGCACAGAGTCGAGATCATCTGGCAGAGCGGGCACGTCTCTTTGGATATCGATTATCGGAACCGTCCTATATCGTCCGCGTTGCCAGCGAAATTGCAGGGCTTGTACGTCGGTAGAATCCTGGTCGGTGGACTGGAACAGTCGGCGAGCACCGAGTTACCGTTTTTCGACGGCTGCCTCCAGGACATTCGTATCGGGAGCAATCAGAGCGTGCTGCTGCGACCGACCATTCAGGAGAACGTCGCGGCGACCGGGTGCAGCTCGGAGTCCGAGTGCAACGTCGACTGTCCAGAGGCATCGATCTGCGTGGCCAAGTGGCAGGCCAGCGAATGCGTTTGCGCGGCTGGTCGCGTAGGACGTAACTGCGAGCGTGTCTGCGATCTGAATCCCTGCAACAACAGTGGTAGCTGCATCGAGGATGCATCCTCTCGCAGGGGTTACCGGTGCGAGTGCAACACGCCCGAGTATTCCGGGGAGTACTGCGAGATCAAAGCCGATCAACCTTGCCCGGCTACCTGGTGGGGCTCGCCTGTCTGCGGACCTTGCCACTGCGACGAGTCCAAAGGTTACGATCCAGCTTGCAACAAGACCACCGGCGAATGTTATTGCAAGGAGAACCACTATCAACCGTCCGGTAGAAAGGAGTGCATCCCGTGCGAATGTTACGCGACCGGAAGCTTTGGTCCGCGATGCGACACGGAAACGGGACAGTGTCGTTGTCGGGTCGGAGTGATCGGACGCTCTTGCACAGCCTGTCCGAATCCGTACGCGGAAGTCACTCTTCGAGGGTGCGAGGTGGTGTACGATGGATGTCCCAGGTCGTACGGCGAAGGTTTATGGTGGCCACGCACCAAATTCGGGATGATCGCCGTGGAAGACTGTCCTAATATGGCCGAGGGGAAGGCTTCTAGATCCTGCGACGACAAACTCGGCGGTTGGCAGGAGCCCGATCTCTTCAACTGCACCTCGGAAGCTTTCATCGAACAACGATATCAACTGGCCGCGCTCGAGAGCAAGGAGTTAACGCTGAACACCTACGTGGCTGTTAAGATAGCCAAGGACGTGCACGCAGCGGTGAACGTAACCAAAGAGCTGTACGGAGCCGATCTGTTGATCGCGGAGTCGCTGCTGGTCGCGTTGTTGCGCTACGAGGAGAGCCTAGTCGGGCTGAATCTGACTCACAGTCAAGACAAGGATTACGTGTCCCACTTGGTTGGAATCGCTAGCAGTATTTTAAAGGCCAAGTACCTGGAGAAGTGGACCAGAATCGAAACTCTGAGCGGTGATACTCCTGATAATGTCCTGGACGCCATGGGAAACTACTTGAAGACTTTGACTGCTTCCCAGCACGATACTTTTACCAATCCGTTCGAAGTAGTCGATACCAATGTTGGTAAGTATGCGAGACTGATAATGTTTAGGTACCCGTGAGAGATCTATCGTTGGTATTAATTTGAAACGGCTCGTTTTCAGTATTGGGTCTGGACATAGTAACCTCGGAAAGTTTATTCGGATACGAGACAGCAGAGTACACCGAAGACCCATCGGCGTCTACGGCCAGGCCAATGGAAGCGGATCAAAAAGTTGTCTTGCCCGATACGTCCGCGTTCCTGTCGTCGCCTACTCACTTCGGCCCGTCCATTACTTTCCCCAAGTACAACAATTATATGGCCGATCCAAGCAGATTCGATCCATATTCAAAGATACGAGTGCCTCTTAGCGTGTTAGGAATTAAACCTTTAATGCAAGGAGAATTACATGTTAAGAAAAGTTTGATCAATCGAAAGGCTGTGCTGAGTTACGTGCAATATAAACAATTAGGTGCCCTGTTGCCTCAGAGGTAACTATTTTCGTTACTTTTTTAATTATACGACGATTACGAGAGACGCTGTGAACAAAAACGTATTTTTTCAGATTCGATGATTCCGTGGCAGTTAGATGGGGCGTAGAAGTGGCGGTAGGTTCGCCAGTCATAACGGTGTCCGTTTTAGTCCCTTCCGACAACGGTTACGAACCTTTAACCGGGGTTCCTCTACAATCCCCAATTCAAATTAGTCTTTGGCTCAGCGAAAAGGACGAGCTCAAGACTAGAACCAATCCACAGTGTGTACACTGGAGTACAATCAGAGGGTAGGTCACAAATTTGATGGCATCCGATACTATCGGTACAATTTATCACTCTGTTACAGAACTGGTGAATGGAGTCGGATCGGTTGCACCACGGAAGTCGAGGATGATTCTCTATCCTCCGGCACGATCGTAAACTGCTCCTGTTTTCAATTATCTACCTTTGCGATATTAACAGACGTCCTCGACCCAGAGTATGTCCCAGAACCGTCTCTGTTGGAGGACGTGACTAGTTACAGCGCGTTTATGCTCGCACTGCCTTTGCTGTTATCCGCCTTGCTTATTCTGGCCTTAATTCGCGGCGGTAGCACGAACTCGAACAGTATACACAAAAATTTAGTGATGTGCGTTTTCTTCGCCGAAGTGTTGTACTTGGTCGCGCTCAAAGCCAGGAGCCCTCTAGTCTCAAACGAGTTCCCGTGCAAACTGACGGCGATCGGTCTGCATTATGCCTGGCTGAGCACCTTCTCGTGGACGTTGGTAGACTCCATTCATCTTTACCGAATGCTGACCGAAATGAGAGACGTGAATCATGGACAGATGAGATTTTATTATACAATGGGGTACGGCGCCCCCGCAATAATCGTCGGATTGACAATCGGCGTTCGAGCCGATCAGTATGGAAACTTTTACTTGTACGTTTATTCTTAATGTTTCAAAGCGATTCAACTTTTAATGTATCTTAACTCTCTCTCTATTCTTTATTCCAGTTGTTGGCTGTCAATTTACGAAACTGTGATTTGGTCTTTGATCGGACCGATTTGCTTGGCAGTTTTCGCCAACTTTTGCATCCTCGTCATGTCGATACGGGCAGCGTTCACGTTAACGGAACACATTATGGGTTTTGGAAATTTACGGACGTTACTTTGGCTGTCCGTAGCTTCGTTGCCTTTGCTTGGGTCTACGTGGACTCTAACGGTTCTCAATGCCTCCGAAAATTCTCCGACGCTATCGTACCTGCTTAGCATAGCAGTGGTCGTCCACGCATCGTTCAGTTTGGTCGGCTATTGCTTTATTAATAGTAGAGTGCGAAGGAATCTGTACTTAAGTTTATTAAGGTGTATCGGAAAGAAGACACCGCTGTTGGAGGGAAGCATGGGAAATGGTAGCAGCAGCCAGAATGTAAACGGTCATTCGGTACGTAAAATAACTTTGATCGATTATATACGTCTACTAATCACGGGAAGTATAAATAAAACTCTCGCGACGAATGACATTACAGCGATCCGCGTTGGCGTACTCGTCAACGTATAGCGGAGCGGAATCCGTGTGCAGAAGGGTCCACGTAGGAGTCTCAACGAGCAGTACAACCTCACGAAGTACAAATAAAACTGGGTCCAGTCCCTATCGTAGCGATACGCATTTAAGGCATACGTCAACGTCTACAAGTAATTATAATAGCGATAGAGATCCCTACATGTCGTCCAGGAGTCATCGGTCCGCGTTACACTCCAGACAAGGTACGTGGTAATCCACGAAACTTGTGCCGCCTTCTATTCTAATTTATTCTACATTTCTCGCCTAAGAGGCAAGAGAGAGAAAGATATATAAGAAAGCTATAAGAAAGAGCGAGACGGATTATACGGACCCACTGTAGAACCCCTGGCGCCATCTCTGTGAAAAGTGCTCAAACTGGTCGCACAACATTATCAACAGCGAAGTGAACTACTCAATGACTACTAGCGCCATCTCTTGGATGATCGCTGAAACTGGTCAGGCATTAGTTTCAGTACTTTCCGCAGAGATGGCGCTAGTAGTTCTTGCGTAGTTCACTTCGCTGTCGATAATGCTGAGCGACCAGTTTGAGCACTTTTTACAAAGATGGCGCCATGTGTTCTAGAGGAGGGTCTCCATTATCTGTCTCACTCTTTCTTATAGCTTTCTTATATATCTTTCTCTCTCTTACCTCTAAAACAGGAAATATAAAATAAATTACAATAAATTGCAATATGTTACTTTTAGAGTAGTTTAATCTATATTTCAATAGTTTTATTGTATTCTTCTATGCGATATTTATTCATAGTAATCATGACGATTTGCAGAAGCGACGGAACCGCGAAACCAACGCAGAGATTCCGAGTCCGATTCAGATGGCTCCCAGGCGGAAGGTGGTAGACGGAGTCTGGATCTTGCAAGCTCGCACAGCTCTGACGAAGAGGACGTCACGTCAAGATCGCACAGAAATATGGGTGTCACGACACAACAATCTCTCACGCACAGTTATCTGCCTAATATTCACAACAATCCCACCGAACACCTAAACATACTTTGCTCAAACACAGAACTCTTCCCAAACATTAAACCCATATACGCTCCTAGGTGGAGCTCCAAGTTACCAGAAGCGTATCTATCGTCAAACGGTAGGTCCTATCGCTTTGACATAAATAGGATGCAGAAATATCTGAAGCCTCGCCATTGTCGTCTGAGTTCCCCGTTGTTTTCCAGTAATGGACGTACGCGGGAGTCAATGGTCCGGAGGCACCATGTCCGACAACGAGATGGCCTCGAACAAAACTTCGAGTCCCAACCCACTGCCTTATCCCGAAATGAGTTCGCCTCAGAAAAGCCAGCCGGATGAAAACTATTCCGAGGGTGAGGAGAAGATTCATCACCTGGGCGAAAAGTATCTGTTCCCGTACACGGCAGAAGAGGATCACACCATCTCGCCTACCCCGTACATGCTACCCATGTCTTCCCGCATTCTGGCATCCAGTATGAGCCACCACTCTCAAAACTCTAACCACGAGAATTTGAGCGGTTCGGATAGGTACGGAAGCCTGAAGAGGGGCCAGAGCCTGCACGGGTCTCAGCACGACAATCTCAGCGGATCGGAGAGATACGGTAGCTTGAAACGCGGAAAAATTACCCCAACCGTGTTAGGTGATTCGCCGGAATACATTCTACCGATGAGCGGTAGGATATTGTCAAGCTCGTTGACCCACGATCTACAGCACAGCAACGAGCTGGCTGCTCTTCGACAGCAACAACAGCAATACGAGCAAACTATTACGGAGACCGAGTGAGTATGCGACGCGTTATATTTCAAAGGAAATATTCCACTCGCCTGTGCAAACCATCACGATGACTAACATTATCTTATTTGCAATTTTATGCTTACTCTGGAAAACGAAAATATAATTAGCGAAGAGGTAAGCGTCTATAGAAGTGCTAATCAACTCCATGGAACGAGATACGAGATAGAATTCCCTCAAACTGGCACTGCTTTGTTAAATCGCGTAGAAAGTAAATATGTTTACGCGTCATTTGTAATCCAATTTCCGTTTCTATTGTTTCAGGAAGGATACTAACGCGGAAACGTCGGTATGACGTGCAGGACCGTGCTACAAACAAACACCGTACAAAGTAATATAACGTACTATTAGCTTAAACGATTAAATATATATATATATGTATGTATTATATATACATATATACATATAGATCTATATTTCTTAGAGCAATAACTGTTCTAAGGTATATTTTAAGAGCGGCCATGACTGTACTTACGAAGTTAGCCATATCGATTAGTATGTATGTGTGAGTGCCTATACGTATCTATATATACATACGCTTGTCGGTATTTAGTTTCGTGTGATTCCAAGCTTCGGTTCTCCGAAGCGACTCTTTCGATTCGTTCGTCGGTTATCGGGACCTGGAACTGACGATAACTCGGACGAACGGTCCGAAGGCAAATGATCTCTAGCTCGTTTCTCATCATTCGTGTAATTAACATCACTCTCTCCGGTACCTTAGTTTCTCGTTTCAGTATTGTGCAATGCATACATTCCACTTCCATTCCATATTTCGACTCTCTACTATCCTCTCTCCCTTTTTTTTATTTTTTTATTCTCTTTTTTATATATATTTTCTCCATTCTTTTTAAAGAAGTTTACACGACGCGTTTTTTTTTTTTTTTATACATGCCATGGAAGAAGCGTACAACTGTGCAGCGTAATTTTCATAGTTGTGTATATATTTATATGAAAAAAATGTGACAAAATACATAATTTATATATATCCTTCATCCGGTGATCGCGATCCGTTAGTTTTAATGTCCCGCTTGTTCGCCGTCTCCCCTTTCGTCGGTTGGCTTTGTCAGAGATATCGCGGTGTTCGCACGAATCTGTACCAGTCTCGTTGATAAAAATTACCTTTATTCTCATCGAAAATATAAATAAATTACAAAATATAGTCAGGTTAATATTCGGAAGATCGTCGCCTTTAAACGTAAAGTCAGCACAATATCGCGTCGTCGCTACCAGACGGGTTTCCGTTCAAGCGGAACAGAAGAACGAATACCGATGGTGATTGAAAGCGTTTTTTATTCATCGACGAGCCTCGTTTGTCCTCACCGTTTCGATACCGCGTTTCCAATGCTAAGGTACGTTATACACAGTTAGGTGGTAATCCATCTCGAGTTACGCATTAAAAGATTTTCATTTCGATTATTACAGGATTCCTCTTACGCGACAATAACGTATATTTATATTTATATGACGATGCGCAAGTGTCGGAGACTTTGCTGCGCGAACCCAAATTGGATCCAATTGTTAGTTACGTGCTTTTTACCCGTCAACGATATCGGATCTGCTCGACTGTGGCACACGCGCATCACAATTAAACGCTACGACTAGGAGATTCATCGTTGCTAGACAGTGCTCTCGGTATCGGACGCCATCGACAGCGTTTGCAGCTTCGGGACCGAGTAATTCTCCGAATGACCGTGAGACTGCGAACGATTCGATGCTCGTTCCAGGGTAGACGGAGCCGACGGGGTGTCTTGATGGGCCTTGGGTGGTATCGGCGGTGGACTTACCTAAAATATGGCAAACATTTTCACGCGATAAGGATCGAACGTTCGCGCAACGAACGATTACTGTTATGATTACCTCTATATATTACTGATACGTTTAATTACCTCTTGACCCGGCAAAGAGTGCGTGCCGCTCGCGAAGTTCCCCGTGGAGACGTTCAACGCGTTTATCACGGACGGTGGTGAGATATTCATGATATCGTTACACCTTGTCCGCGGCTCGAAGTCCTCGTAACCGAGGTTGTTTAAGTTGGTCAAATGCGACTGGAAATCTAGTAGACTGGCAGTCGATATGCCGCTGTCGCGGAGGTCGTTCGGCTCGTTCTGCGCCTCCGAATCGTCGTCCGTACTCCACTCCGCGTTACGTTTGTACGTTAAACGTTTCGGCGGTGCTGGCGGTACAACCGTGTTCGTGTTCGAGTCCCTCTTGTCCGGCGCTGAAACGTTTGATTAGATACAATTAGCTATCGGTCGTTGGAAACTCGAAAAATTCGATACTGCGCGCGGTTCGTGGACCAATCGACGACAAAATGATTCCAGTTCGCGCGCACAGATCAAATTACGCGTCGAGTACTGTTCGAAACGTTATTGACAAAGTTTCATTTGATTTGTAAGATGGCGCGAAACGTACTACATCCTCTGGGTGGCAACGGCGGCGCTGGTTCAGGACCAGGTTCGCTCCACGAAGTCCTCAGCCCGGTCTGATCGACGGCATCCGTTGGCGTGGGCAGAGAATGTCTCAGTGGGAACTTTGGGCTGAGAGGCTTGCTCAAAGTTCTCTGATGCGTAGGTCTAGGCGGAGTGGTCCCGTATCCCACTGAACGAGGCCGTACCTCTCGTTGCGGGATAGGCGGTGGTCCCCCGTCTACCTTCGTATAGAAACCTTCGTCCTCGGGAAGCCCGTCGCTGTCCGCGTGAGACATTCTAGAGCCGGCTGTTTCTAACGTAGCCGGCCGTTGTTTCTCGGTAACGGGTAGCGGAGGTAACGGTGAACTGGAAAGGTTTAAACGTAAGATAACAAACGAAAATAACAGGTTGTGCGTCTGAATTTATTTCTCTGCTCTAATTCTCTATTCGCAGCCGATAATTACTTGACGATGCTGTCCTGGTGGATGGTCCGTTGCCTTGCCAACGGGCCGAGGTTCTGCTTCAGCTGCGTGAACCTCTCGTTCAGTCTCTTGTGGAGCGGTTGCACACCGGCTGGCGCGATTTGCCCGTGCAAGTTCAACCCGGCCTCTAACACGCTCATTTGATCCAGGATCAAACCCTTCAGCCTGTTCACGTGTGGCACCATATCGGGATTTTGTCGGGCAAACTCGGCGGTTAGAAAGGCTTCCTGGTACTTGGTGATGCCGCCCATCACGTTCGCATCGATGATACCCTGCAGCCGCATGCTGAACGGGTTTATGTTTCGATGGGGTTCGGCAGTGTATTGCGCGACCAGTCTTCTTAATTCACGTTCCACGGTCAACATAGTCTCGCAGGCGTACTGTACAGGCGCCAGTAGCTCGGACCTCTTCTCGATCACCTCGAACCACCTGAGTATTCCAGGCAGCTTCGCCTCGGTGGTTAACGTTGTCCTCTCGATCCAGAGGGACTTGAACTCGTTCTCGCGATCGACGGGGCCCCTGTGAAGCGGTCGATCGAAGATGAACTTACGGACGTCGTTCACCAGATAGAACGCGACCACTCGATCCGGCACCTCTGCTCCGCGACAGGCTAGACTGCTCTCTTCGGGGATCGGTTTCACGTTGCATATTTGTATATCTAAAACGACACGTTTCCGTAATCGTGACAAGGTACAGAGCTCTGCTCGTTGAATAAAGGAGAGAAGGTATACGTATAAGTAGGCTTACACTGTCCCTCGGAGGAAAGAATGCTCTCGTCGGGCGGAGAGTTCTTCATCAGTATTTGTGCGCTTGGAAATTCAGTCTGCAGTCGTTGCGTGAATGCCCCTATTCTCTCGTACTCTAGACCGCGATAAATGAACAGCTTATTCTGTAAGATCATAACCGGGAGGATTACCAGTCTCGTTCGTCGAGGAGAAAATGTCTCCGCATAGACAGGATGGCACCTACCCTAACAAAGAGAGGGAAACTAAGACCGTAGAAGCCTACTCTAAAATACTCCGGTTCCGGTCGAAGCTGCGTCAGTATGTTATCGAGAAACTCGGCTTGCAACTTCAACACGTGACTCAGTTTCGCGTAATCGTACAGTCTGGTCTCGTATAGCACCGCCAGCTCTTTGCACAAAGGGATCCCCTTCTCCCAGCACTTGCCACGATCCAAATAGTAGATTATCTTATGATACAGGACCTCCTTTCTCTGCCATTCCGGCTGTTGGGGATGAGAATGATCCGACGGCAAAATCGTGGAACCCCAGCCGAGCTGGTCGGCGTACAGCTTCATCGTAAAGCCAGCTTCCGTGTAATTTTCAGCCGCCAGATGCAGGTCGTGCAGTTTATAAATGTAACGCAGGTACATCTCCTTTCGGTTAAACTCGTTCTTATAGAAATTCTTTGGGAAGAATAAGGAGAGAATTGTTAATCTCGTATTCTTTTTTTCCATTTCCTCTAGATTCAAGTACCATCTCCCATTTTCCGCTTACCAGTAAATTAACGGTACACGACATACGCTTGTCCCGATTCTCGTCCCCCTGAATTACGCTCCTGTAGTCCAACAGTCTTTCCAGTAAACGCGTAATTGACGTGATGAAAGCGGTTCCGCTGTCCTTCCAGGCTGGATCTTCTGACTGCACTCTGTCCAATAATCTGCGGACAGAAATAGAACACGATGATTTAAACGTTCCGTTCGCGTGGACACGAGAATACGCTCACACCGATGCACTTACACGGCGCTAAGATGCTCCCTAACGTGGCATGAAATTTAGAAAACGGAAGTCGGATGACAAACAATTTTAATTACCGGTACGATTGTCATCAATTAGCTCGTGACGCGCGTTTAACTTTCTACACCTCGTTACGGCTCAAATATCACTGTCTCTATCCGCGCGTGACGAGCTAATAGATTCAAATGGAATCTTCAATTAGAAATATCGTGAGAAAACGATGAATACTCACATGGTATTGAATAATTGTCTGTACTCATCGTCACCTTTGTTCTCGCTGATCAAGATATCAAGTTTATCGATCAACTCGGATTCCACGGACCTGAAGCTGCCACGTGCTCTCTGTTCGCACTCCATCATGTCGAAGAAAATGTGCAAGGTGGCCTTTCTTAGCTCGCTTTCGGGCACCAGAGTTACCTCTAGGAACGGCCCGACCATTCCAGGTATAAACTCCAACTTACGGTCGCCCAAGTGGGACCACATCGAGAGTATTTGAAAGCCCATCAACACTCTCATGTCCCCGTACTTCTCGACGATCTTTTCGCGCTTCACCTCGGAGAATTGTTCGAGCTGGAGAGACGGCTGGGTGAGATACGCTACGGCTAGATTAAAGTACGTCGACCAGAGTTGAGAATCGAAGCTACCGTGCAAGAAACGAAAGGCGAGAGGCTGCGCGAGCTCTTGCAGCGACTTGAGAATTACGTTGTTCGCCTGCATCCTAATTACCAGCCAGTCAGGCGGGAACACCTCCTGCCTGACGAGATCGCGGAGTACCAAGAACACTCTCAGAAGAAAATCCTTCAACGGTTTTCGTTCGCCGGCGTGAGCCAGCTCCTCCCAGAGTCGAGCGTAGTGATACTCGTCGAGTAGCTGCAACAGCCCTATCAGGCAAGCCACCAGACAGCCCAACACCGGCCCGCTGGTGTTTATCACGATCAGAATCGTCTGTATCAACACGTCCAGAATCGAGAGACATAACGTCTCCACGTCGTGGTGGATGCAGTTGTTCACTTTGTTCGTATCCCGTCCCCTTTTGTGCAAGAAGCTCAGGATCTCGCCGAGGATCTCAGTGCAGGATCGAAGCTCCTCGCGTCGAACCAGATGAATCCTCAAGTGTCTGCACATCGTGACCAGCAACAGATTCCTGCTCTCGTCGTCCTCTTGGAACAAAGAGGATGTGGTCAGATTCTTGATAGCGGTCAGCTTGGCCTGTGTCAGTTGCGGCGGCGGTTCCCGTGGCATCGAGTCGAGCATCGTGCAGGTCAGCTTCGCCACCTCCAACACGGGCAGCACGGCGATCAATTGCTCGAATACCGCTGAGATCGAGTAAAGTAAAGCTATCTGGGAATGAAGCACCATCTCGTACGGAATGCCCAGCATCTTGTTCAACGCGGCGAACACGCAATAGAGATCTCGCTTGAAGCTGTCCTCGTACTGGCCGGCGGTGGCTCTGGCGAACAACAAACGGCTCTGGATGATGAACTTGAAAATGTACTCCAAGGACCGGAAACACTTGATTATAGGCTCCTGTTTCTCCGCAGCGGTCACCCAGTCCGCGCAATGTTGCACGCTGCTCAGGAGACCCTTGTAGACCAGCGCGGCTGCGAAGTGACCGGAAATGTACGCGTCCATCACCGGCTTGAAGTGCTCGAACTTGGAATCCTCGAGCAGGCTGAAGATGGAGACGAGCACCTGGAAGACCAGGCCCGAATGAGCCGTGGAGTTCCCATCTTCCGTGTGAAACATCGAGAAGAGCGCGTCCAAGATGTCCTGCAGGAATTTCACCAACTCCTCGCCGTCCAGCCGCAACACGCGACCGAGAGCCTCCGAGATTTGTTCCGGGTGCGCCTTCCATTGGAGCAGGCTCAGCAGATCGACGTTTTGCGTCAGCTTCGTGCTGCACAGCAACGTGTGCACGAATACGGCCTCCTTCGCGGACCTGGAGAACGCTGGCGAACCTGACCGATAAACGTAAAGCGAAACGCGTGAAACGAAACCACGCGGATCTCGATTCTCAGAAACTGTTCACCGATATCCTTAAAGGTACCTGTTGCGTTCGGTTCTCGAGCGCTGCTGGGCAAAGACAGGTAACTCAACGAGTCCAACTTGGACCGATCCTCGCACTTGTAGATGTACAGCTCGTGGGGACCATCCTGAAGCGTGGCTCCTCCGGGTTCCATGAGACGCACGAACGCGAACGAGAACAGCTTCTTGTCGTTCTTCTCCCGTGCTACATCCGCAAAGTAACTCCGTGTTAACAACGATGATCGTATGTAATCGATACTCGAAGGAATTCCCGTTACATACTTGAACAGTGGCGAAACTCGAAGCGAACGTGGCTCCCGTAAAACTTGTCTATAGGTATCGCCAATCGAACCGTCTCTGCCCACGACGGGCTGTTGTGATGGTATATGACCAAGCTTTGGTATTCGGAGCTACCCTCCGCTCCTGCGGCGCCGAACAAGCATCCCTCCAAAGGCTGTCCGTCCGCGTCCAGGACCAGGATGGTCACCTACGAACCACGATATTTAAGTATCAACGCATTCTCGATGCCAAACCAGACTGAACCAGACTACGTCTCGTTAATGACGACACCTCGATGTTCTTGCCCGTCGATTTTCCGCCTCGTTCGAACTCGCCGCGTTCCAGTTTCAGGTACAAGTCGTTACGCACGTCGCCAGGCATGATCACGTCGGAAAAGCCAAGCTTCTTCGTCAGGCAGATATTTTTGAACAGCAGAGGATTCTCCTCCCGGACCTGTGACAATTCGCCGTGCAGCATGCGCAACGAGATCACTATCCCGTAATTAGGCTGCCCCGGGAGCGGGGAACACTTGTTGTTGCGAATTATCTGCTCGTGGAGCTGATGGAAGTCCTTCTCTTCCCCTTGGCACACCTGGAATGGAAATGATCGGGATCGTTGGGTCGTTTCTCACGTTTAGAATTGGAATTCCGACAGAAGAGAAACCGTAGGAGGAAGAATAGCGTTTACCTTGAACGTCATCTCGAGTTCCTCGTTGTGATCTTGCGTGGCTTCGGCGAGCGAGAGCACGGCTACGCCATGGGGTCGCCTGTAAGTGGCGGTCCCCGCTTTGTTTTTGCTCGAGTCGGAGTAGAGCATTCTCCCGCATCGCATCACGTGCGCGACCATGTACAGATCCCTGCTAAGGTCCGAGTTACCGAGGTCCGTGAAGATCGTGCAGTTCCCGTGGATCTTCTCGATGAAGCTGGAGAACCCCTCCTTCGAGATACGCACCAGGAAACGCTCGCTCAAGTATTGATTCCGTTTCGCGTCGTACAGAGAGAAGTAGATCTCCGCGTCCTCGCCGATCGAGTGGCCGAAATCCTTCATATAGAAGTAGAGGTGATGCGTCAGGACCTTCTTGTGCTCTTTACGCCGTAGAGTACCTCTAGCCGAAGCTCCCTGCGAGTTCTCCGCGCTTTGGACGTGCTGAAATCGACAAACTCTCACCGGTCCTGTTCGTATGCGAGAAACGTTCTCCAGCTTCGCGACAAACTATTCGAACGATGAATTACGAGCATGGGGAGTCTCGATCGATCCGTGGGGCATTGAAAATTTCACGTCGCGCGGCCGTTCGCGTGCGTCGAATCTACCCCCGAGGCCCCGGCTTCGTTTCGATTCTAGCCAAGCATTCGAAATGGTCAACGCTCTGGCTAGAATTTCAACGAACCCCAACGATACACGCGCAACGAAATACGTGCACGGGTACGTATCCTTTCCTTCTCCTTTATCTCTCCATCGTTTCATCGTTTTCCCCCCTTTCCTTCTCGAGCGCGGAGTCAGCCGGTTCGGTACGCTCGCTGGGTCACGTTTCTCGCACGGTTTTTCGGCCGGTCGTAGCGCCTACTCTAACAAAAGTATCGTTGGAACTCTGTTTTAATTACCACGTGATAAAGCTCGACGACTGACATCGTATCCGGGTCCACCATGTGGGCCCCCTGACGGGGCACCAGGTCCAAGCCCAACTTTCTGAAACATTCAAAGCGAACATGGTTCCGCATGAACGAATTCGAAGAAGAGGAAGAAGATCCATCGGATCGAATTGAACTAGGTTTTTGCGTCGGTTTCCAAAGTTTACGTCTGAAGCGGTCGAGCGGTATACTTAACTTCCCATGACCCCAGACGGCCGCATGCCATAGGGCCGACGTGTTCGCGAACGCGCGTCGGGGCCCTACAGCCCCGGCTACTCGCCAGGATCCTCGCGTGGCCCCTTCACCTCGCAGGAATGCAGCTATACGCCGCACGCTTCGTCTCGCCTCCGACTCTTCGCCTCTCTAGCCGCGCGTTTACATGCATTTCTGTCGGAATTTGCATCGACGAACGAGCAGCTCTTTTTCTTTTTCTTCTTCTCTTTTTCACGAGAGAAGTCAATTTCGCTCTGACGTAGACGCGTTAATCGCGAACATCGATCCGCTCGATAATGACCTGGGAATCTCGAACGTGCCGATAGCGTTCGATGACCCTGCGCCATAACCGTGTTAGGGAAATCCTGTGCTCGTTGGTCGCGTTCATACGCGACATTGCTGTATAAAGTCTATCTGTGGGTCTACGATCCTGTTCGTTCGGTACGCCCTCGCAAACCTCCCAGCTACGACGGTATATGTATATCTTACCGACATCCGCTCGAGTCTTTCTCGAAAGACAAAAGAATGTTTTAATAGAACAGAAAGAATATTCAATGTATCTCTCTGTGCGCAAGAATTAAAAAAACAAAAAATCAACGTTCTTCGGTGGGTTTTCGGTGGAAATTCGAAAAGGCCGTCTCACGGTACGGTCCTGAGGATCCTGAAAGGTCCCCCCCTCGGGACCCTGTTGATGGAATGCCGGTTGAGCAGGCAGACTTCGATGCGTGGAGACAGGTACAGGCAATGTCCGCCACGTCGTTGGGACCTATGTCCCATTCCAAAGATATCGGATATATTCAGCCCGCTCGAGTGCTTCCCTCGTCGCTCGTTTCTCACCGAGCCAGCCGAGTTGCCTCGAGACACCTACCCCCGGTCCCTTTTCGATGATATTGCCAGACTTACCAACTGTTCCAACCCGTCGCCGGTGAAACTTACGATTACTGCTCGCCGGATTAATCTTCGGCGAGCGTTGATTACGCAACGCGCAGCAAAATTGAGGTAATCGAAACGGACAGCGATAATGAAAGACCGTGAGGAGACGGGACGTTGGAACCGGTTATCGCCGGTTAAACGAATCGGAGGCTCAATTGTAAAGGAAATATAATCGGTCGAAATTTCGAAACCTTTTATTCCAACGACTCTTCCAAAACTTCGCACCTCCGACCGGCTCGGATAAATTATTGCCTCGGGAACTTTCCATTACGGCCTACGTTTCCTCGAACTTACGACCACCGGACGAACAACCGAGAATCCAGAGAACGAAGACACTCGAAACAATTGAAACGCAGCGAAAGCGATTTTAAGACGGTTTACGCTCCGGCTAATTTAGGTTGCGAGTCGACGAAATTGCCGACTGCTGAACTTTTCACCTGCCAGGCGAATCCTCCGCGAACTTCGGTAGCTTTAAACGCTGTAATTATGCAGGTACCGCCCGCGAGTTGGTGGACTCCTGTTTCTGTTTCAAACTGACAATCAATTATTTACCCGACGTTCGCTTCGCCCAGCTCTTTGCGCTCTCCTTTATACATATTATATATTCCGCCTTAGTCCTCTCGCTATGCAACAAGCTAATTAACTCTGCTTTTTTCCTGTTCTCGGTCAAATATCAGAGGTTCGTGCGAGTCCAGATGCAAAAAGGTTACATTCCTTGGCATTTACGAAGCGATACGAAATAATCAAAATTTCTTTCTTCGGCTACCGATATTCATTATCGAAGAGTAACTCCCTTTTTTTTCTCACTTACTGGTTAGCATTATCGGTAACGACCGCTCGGTGTCAACCAACGTCGATAACAAGGAGATACGTTTCATCGCGTAGTTTTTTTTATCACGTGGAAGTAAGGAAAATGTAATTATCGAGAAAATGGAGCGGTTACGATCGCGTGTTACGCGATGGTAACGGGAAGGATGGTCGTGTAAGAGGAAAATTCGTAGCTGCATTGGACGGCGCGGAGCGGTTTCACGAGGCCGTGTAAAACGGCCTTAATAGGAGTGTTTCCTGATCCCGGAACGAGTAACGAGACTCGTACGTATAGGAAAGGGTTCGTGGGAAGAGGAACGTCGAGTCTGGCTCGCCCGAGGGTACGCTCGCACACAGTCGCGCGTTATACGTGCTCGAACACGAACGGTCTGGCCGCGGCGACTCGTGCCCGCGCTCCCGTCGCTCCCTGGCTGCAGTTGCAGTTTCGTGCCGCCTCGGCCTCTCCGGCTGAAGATACACAGCAGCGGCGATAGTAGTAATAGATGTCAGGGCCAAATCCTCCAGCCCCCACGATCTCAATTAGATCAAATAACGCGTGATTAAGCGCGATTAGCCGCGAACCTTTCTCAGTTTTTCGTCGCTCTCCATATTCGTTTCATATTTCTTACCTACGATCATTCGCGTCTCTAAATCCGACACCTACGAAACGTACTCGCATCTGTTACGAAAGGATGCTCGTCGACGCGAGCCTAAAGAGACGCGATGCGACGCAGAGTAGAGATCTTCTCTACCCTGGGACGGGAATTAAAAAAGAGGAGATATAGAGCTCGGTTCGCAATAGCACGCGTACGCTTATTAAGTTTGACGATCGCTACCATTCATTAAATTTCTTTCAAGCAAGGTAGCAGCGTGTCGGTAGCCACGCTTACCATGGAACTCCCCATACCTAAGCGCTTTTTTCCCCTCGGCCGACGCGTTACCTCTCTCATCGTACAGCCCTGGGCCGGAGTAGAACAACGCCAGCACCGTGCTACGCCGAGGCGAGGGCAAAAAGAAAAGGACTACCTTACGGGGAGAATAGTGTGCCAGCGTTTCCCAACCTTTGCCAACCTTTTCCTGGCCACCCGCTTCCATTTTCAGAAATCCATTCTCTCATCTACCTGCAATAATTTTAATGGCACTGTCTTACCGTGGTTTCTACTTAGAACTCGAACGTTCCTTCGCAAGATGAATATAATTCGTGTAACGCGTGCAACTCTAGTCGGTGGATTCGGAGAATCCCAAGGATTGGGAAACCCTGAAACAGAGGTCCCGAACGTGGGTTATGCGGCCGGCCGTTTTCGCCCCATACCCATCGCATTATTCCAACAAGGAAGCTATACGTTAGATCGAAAGACGGACGAAGAGGGACGAGAAAGCAAGACGCGTAGAGGGCAGTGCACGCTTGCCAGAGCCCGCGGGGCACGCTCATTAGAAATAATAATAATTATTACGACACGGGTAATAAATGTTGCTGTTTGTTCGATACGTGCCCAAAACTGGGGTGTAACTTAACCACCGATGACACCTGCTAATTAAGTATATGATACATATGATATATTATACGAGCGATTTAGTTTTTGTCCACCGCCAGACTTGATACACCGAGGCGTGAAACCGTCCAGCCTGATTCCAAGTGTGACGTAAACTTTTCAAAGGATCCGACGAGAAAAAATCCTGTCGTCCGCGGTCGTTACGCAGAACCGTTAGCCGTGCGTGGATGCGAGCAAATCGAGTAGCATAACCAGCGTTACATCAGAAATTTATTAAACGAGGTTATGCAAATTTTATATTCACTAGAGGACAAGGTCGTTCTACACGAAGCGCTACTTTGTATCGTCGAGCGTATTTCAAATAATTCCATAGGCTCGTGATGAAACATTATTATCGCGATAAAGTTGAAAAACCGTTCGAGACGAAAGAAGGAACGACGAAACAATATCTTAACAGCGTGTCAAGAATTTGGTGGACTTCCTAATAATCCGTTTAAGAAGGTTGAACGTGTGATTTCATTTGTGAAGTGAAAAGAAAAAATCGAAGAAGCAAAGAGAAAGGAGGCCGAAAGGGGAGGACGCACGAGGAGAAGTTTTAAAGAGCCAAAGTGTACCTTCTCTTACAGAGGGGAACAGGTTCCCGGCATGGTTACCGTGTATTCACCGAGCTGAAAACCTTGAGCTCCACGGACAGAGAAAGAAACATGTTTCCCCTCTGTTCTCTGATGCTGCGGATGCGGTTGCTCTTTACAGACCCGGTGATACCAATCGAAAATTTCGACTCGAACTCGCCCGAGATAGAGGCTGGTTCGACACGCGGAAAATAAAACGGATGAAATTTGTACACCTTGCATGTATTCGTATCTGAAAGTTACAGGATACAACGTTTAGGGAACAACGTTTTCCGGTGCGACGATTCGTCACCGTATGCTTACGCGGCAAACAGTCGGAGAACAGACGTCGTTTTACCGGGGTAACATCTGTGAAAATAAAAGATTGGTAAAGCAAAGAGATCGAGAGTAGCGTAACGCGCGGTGCAGTCGATTCACAGTTGAATCGTAGTCGCGTTGGTAATTTCCAAAGGCGACTATACGCACCTGATAGAGTCGCCCCCACGCTGGTAACTCGGCGAGGCAAGATGGCGGGGAGCGGTGGGGCCCAGAACGAGTCCCTAACTCTCGGCTCAGTTGCTGTTGGTACGCCGGGCCCCGTTGGTGCGTTACGCGGCCTCGTCTCGAGCTTGGAAAAAATTTCGAAAATACGCTCATTCACGCCGGTTGACGCGGCGTCGACGGGTAACCACGGGGAAGAAAGAGGAAGAGAGAGAGAGAGAGAGGTGCCGCGTCAGGCATTAACTCTCGTCACGACGCGTTCATCATTCTTATCCTTCCCCTCTCTCTTTCTCTTCTCTCGCATTCGATTCGAGCTATTACGTTAACGAGGGTCAAAGCGAATTCGAGACGCGCGCGCGAGAATCGGTGACTCGGTGTGAGGTGGTTCGAGAGTCGGTGGATACGTATCCAGATTTCTAGCCGAAGGAGGAAACTCTGCTGTTGCATCCGTCGAAGATTTCGAGGAAAGTGACGCCTCGCGCGGAAGATAGCAGGCTGCTCGACCAATAGACGCGCGTTTTCCCGCGCTATTGGCCCGCGAGAGAACGAAACGACCACGGAATCGAACGGGGGATCTCTAGTCGTTTCCCGGCGTGGATTGTCACCGACTGTCGACGCGTACCCAACATTCCCGAATCGAGAAAAGGTATCGTTCAAACTAACTTTCCGACCGTTTCTTTTTACCCGCGTCGCGTGTTCTACAGTGCTGGAGATTACTACTGGAACCGTTCCATTTCCTCGGAATATACCAAACATTTCTGTGCTCGTGGTTTACTACCACGTTACGTTGGTCAAATTTCGATAAAACAACTGGCTTGATAATACTTATCTCGAAGCACGCTTTAAAAATGTCCCAAGATGTTAGCTTAGTCAATTATAATGCAATCCCGATTAAAAATCATAGGATGGCGTAAACACGCGTTAACCTCACAAGACGAAAGTACTAATTATCTTAGACGACTACACGCCACTCGAATAAACGCTTTTCCATGCGTATATCCGTACCGATGATTTATCGAGGTCGTTCAATCGACTCCAGTTGTTGAAACGTTCGCCATAATTATATATTCGTCAAAACCGAACGCGACGTACACTTTTATCTTAATGTCATTCGAGATATCGATCGACTGCTAATTGGAAATCGGCTTAGACTTTCGCTAAACTTACGGTTATTCCTTCACACGATAATCACCATTGTCCTTCGATCGTCGTTTCTCGAGTCCCGACGTCGAGTTCCACTCGATCGAGACAAAGACGATTCGAAAACTATTCGAACGTGCCGGCGTTTTCGTCTGAATGGAAAAGTGAAATGGGACCTCCTGGATAAGGCGTCCGAGCCTTGCCACGAGATAAAATCCTGATAAAGAACGATGGGGGCCTTTGCATACAAAGGACCATAAATATACGATATTATCTACCAGACGAGGGAGTGACGGTGAACCAGTATACGACGACGGTATACCGGAGATCCTAGTTTAATCGTGTCTCGTTGAAACTTTAACGAAGATAATACAGCAGCTTCCACGATATCGTCTCGACGAAACGGGCAACGCACGAGATTTCTGTCGGGGGTTAGAAGCGGTAATTCCTTTTGAAAGAATTATCCCCTCGTTCTGCAAACGTTGGAGCTGGATCAGGGAGGAACTGGAATGAATTTCGACAGTTTTAAGTCACGTTTACTCGAGATGCGCCGGTTGACAGACGGGAAAAACAAGCAACGGCTGAAAGATCTCGGTGGGACTAATAGAAAAATACCCGGGCGGGAAAGCGGTCGGTAACTTGGCTCGAAAGCGGTAACAAAGCATAAAAGACACATGGACGCGCGTACGTGTGTCGCAGAACTGGTTTATCCGGAATTCGAGTGCTGGGGGATCGAACGGACCTCTCGGATCTCTGCTATGACTGAAACTCTCCGTTTGAAATTTTTTAACAGCCGACGACGAAGGGATAAAAAGCGATCGTAGGCAAAAAATATTTATAAATTACTCACGTTCGCTGAACCGAATCGACATTCTGCGAGATATCTACGAGTTACGACTAATTAACGATCGGTGATAGTCGCGTTGCCCAAGAGTTACAAATATCGCTCGAGGTTTTAATTGAAAACTTGATCAAATCCAGCTCGAATGCATTCTAAATATTTATGCGACGCGCGCACTTGTCGTAAAAGAATAGTTTACGTTACACCGTCTGCGGCAGCGTTAATGCGTGTAGCTAGCAACCCTGTTTCTCCACAGCTACGTGCATTGAAATACAATATACGTATCGCGGTCGAAGCTCTTTCTCTACCTTTTTCATTTCGTTCCCATTGTCACCGTTCCCAGCGTATTCACGTTTCTGGATATTCGACGATGATTTAACGTACATGTGACTCATAAACCACATGCGCGATGCTACGCACCTACTTCCGGAAGTTTAAGGGTATCATTCGAAGCAACAAACGCGCTGCGTTATCTCGAGGCGATGCAGAGGCGGCATTGCCTTCCGTTTCTCTCTGTTTCATTTCGTTTCACGCTGCTGGTCAAGCATTCCGTGTCGTTCTCGCATCGCGATCGAATATCATCGGGGACGTTGAATAAGTCCTCCCGCGCGACACGTTCTTCCATCGATCGCGTAAAATGTCTCTTCCGATACATCGTCGAGATCTCGTCGAGAGTCGAACGTATTCTTTGTTTCTCGTTTTTTCATCGACGCTGTAAAATCGTGGCGCCATTCACCTTTCACTCGACGACGAGGCAAGCGCCCTTCACTCTAGCAATATCGTTCCTGCCCGATAACAGAGATACGATTCGCAGACGAGGCGAAGAGAGCAGCGCAGCCGTTTTTTACGCGATCGTCTCCGTCGAAGTCGGTACACGGTCTGAACCGGCGTTGAAATCACTGGCCGCGTGCGGATTTCCGTGGTATACGCGGTATGCTCACGTGCGAGCTCAGCCAGCGTAGCTCAGCCATCCTTGAACAATTTTGCACCGCGCGAAAGCGTGATCGCTCGATCATTCATTTGCCTTCGATCACCGTTTTCTCCTTCGATTTTTATCTACGCCTCGAGAAACTTTGTTCTTTTACTAGAGCTCTAGAAGGGGGAATGGAACGCGATACCGTAGGGAATGGTATGTTTACCGAATAATTTTACGGTTCACAGAGAATTCCCTTGAGACACCCAGGCGCATCCAACTTCTTTCATCCTTTACCTCGTTCGTTCTTTTGAACCAGCCTGAATGTACGCTCTGTTATCGGAAAAGCAGGTCTCGCGACCTGATGAAATTGTAGGCAGAAACGAGGCTTTCTCGATCGCGACGTACGAGCGTCTGGTTTAGTATTTCCAACTCGAGTTTGAGTAAACGTGATAGCGAGAAGGTATAACGAGGCACGTTCGGACAGTCGAGTGGTTCTTAAAAAGTTTCGAGGCGCGGTTACCACGAACGCGACAGCTAACTGTAAAACCCCCGTGCACCGAGTCACGGCAAAAAAAACAGCCTACGCAATAGTAGTCTGGTGTCCCCTGCGTTTGCACCAGAGAAACCGTTAAGCTTCTCCGTTCGCAAATGCTCTCGCTTTTGGAGCGAAGTTTAACAACGCTCGTCGGATGCTGGCAGATATTATAGAGCTAGAAGGACACTCGCATCCGACCGTCCGGATATCACGACCGGCATAAGGCGGATTAATTATGTCCCGAAGAGACTCGGGCCCGTGGAAGTGAGTTAATCAAGGTCAACGATCTTTACGCTGGTCGGTGTTCGAGCTGATGAAAATGCATGAGAATTCCCGCGGCTTGCCGCCCTTCTGGAAGCCCGATAAACATTTAATAAAGTTTTCTCGCAGTCTGGACACGCAGCTCTCGGCTATGGAATAAATTACGGCGCGCGAACACCGCCCGGCTAAATGCCAGCCGGCCTGTTTCATAACTCGCTCCGCTGGCCCATGCCACCGCGTATTCCTCGATTCTCCGCCGCCAACAAAGAGCATTTGTTCCCTGCCTACTTTCATGCAGCGACGACGCCCGTCGAGACTGCAGCGATTCCATTCGACCACCTTTTAATATCTTCCTCGAGTAGAAATGCGTTGAGAAAACGAGCTGCATCGATGGTAACTCCAACTAATCCCCTGCGTGAGAGATATCGTTCGAACGAGGAGTCTGATAGGTTACGATGAGCATTCCACGCGACTATTGTACGCGATACAACGAAAAGAAAAGGGGAAATTCCTCTGAGCGAGTAACCCTCCATGGAAGTGTTGCAACGGAGATAAGCGATTGCCTCTGGGTGCGATATTCCAAGTGGAAGTTGCATTTAGGTCAAGTACACTTAAACGTAGGCGCGTTTCACCAGTTTTTCGCGCACGCTAATTAAGCATAGAATTGCAGTGAATACCGCGAGAAGAGGGAGATTCGCGAATGGTAAACGTTTTTCCTTTCCGCGAACTACTTTTTGCATCATCGGCTGCGCGTCATCCGGTAAAAACGCGTAAGCGGCGGTCGACATCTTGGAGATGTTCGAACAGATCGGGAGGCTCGTAAATCAGTGGCAATGGTTCGTTTCTCGGCTCGCATTAGCGGGCATTACCCTTCGTTAAATCCGCCATACGGCCCACGTGAATCGTGCTCTCGTTGCGATTATCGATTTTCCTGTCTACCAGCGTGCATAAATTCCGAGCTAATTAGGAACGTTCGTTTCTGTATTCGCACCGTCGCCATCTCTCTACTTGAATCGAAGAAGAATATAATAAAGATATCGTGTCCACCAGGGTTTCGAAATTCGCGGTGTGCGAGTATCTTTATTTTTCCTGTCGCCGTATACGCATGCGGTCGGATCATCGAAAATATCGGGCAATCCGAAAAACCTGTTCCTCTGGCTTGTAATCCGATCGCAGTGATTCGCGACGGTTGTGGTCGCGCTGATAAAAAAACCACACCGTCTCGCGGTTCTCCAGGATTCCGATCCCGTGCCTTCAATTTCGAACCCGACACCAGTCGATTACCTTCCGTGCGGACAGAAGCCGCCGCTCTGGGAACGAGAAACGTTCCTGTCGAGAATACGGTGCCATAATATTTACACCTAGAATCTCTACTATTGTTTAAACGCTCGTGGTTTGTATAAACCTCGAAGATGTTTAGACTAAACAGTCTCAGCTCTCGCCGAGTGATTTAGGAATTATCGATGTTACTCGTACAAATATGTACACCAACCGCGTCGCGGAAAGACAGACTACTTCTCATTCGGAGGTACGATCGAATAGAATGGCCGATACGAGAATCGAATGAAAAGAGAAACACCTCGAACTTGGTTCGAGGAATACCGGTAAGGGGAAAAAAGTTTTCGTGTAGGAGTTCCAACGACTTTGTTTGAATAATCGTCGAAGCGGTCGGCGGTGTAGAAAGCGTCGCGTTTTCTCGTGTCGTCAACGTGTCCACTCCCGGCGAGCCTGGGCTGGCTTCCCCCTCTCCCGTTTCACGAGAAACATCCGAGTAACTGGTTTGACTTGTATACGTATGTATGTATATGTATATATATATATATATATGTATATGTTCGTTAACCGAGAGACCGTTTCGAAGAAGCGCGGAGAAGGAATTGTTGAACCGTCGCCGCGCTTGTACAAACTTCGCGACGGGCATCGTTATTTGCGCAGGCGAGGGACGACTCGTGAGGAGGAATACGAAAGGAAGAGGTTTCGCTCGGACGAAGAGAAGAAATCGATAGAGAAAACGTGCGTGTGTCCCGCGTATTAAGCGTAGGAGGAATAATTCGAGGATTCCGGCAGGGGACTCGTGGAACGATACGAGTTGTGGATCGTTTTAAATCATCCGGCACGTTGAAACGACCGCGGACACCGCTGTCTGAAATTACACGCGAGCACGCCCGCCCTTTTGCCAGTGTACGCGTGCGCGTGCGCACGAACGGTGTTCCACGAAGAGAAAAGTTCCTGAGTCCACGTAACCGTAGCCAATCCGCAACGTTACACTCGATCGCATCCCTACGAAGCGAAAATGGCAAAGCTTCGGGAGTGTTTCGCGACGAATGCCACGCAAACGCGATCGAATTCGGCAGACGAGAATACTGGTCTGGGATGCAACGCGCGCGATCAGCACTCTGTCGATCCTGCGCGCTGGCGAATTGACCCTGCTCAATAGCACGCGCCTCGTCTGCTGTCAATTAATTAACTAATAAACTTCCTACGTCCTACAGCCGGCTATTTCTGCTTACAACCGTGGTTCTTGTTAACTTGTCGTTGCTAAAACTGTCGTACCATATATGCATCTATTTAACGACTCGCCCGTGGGGGCTCTTTAACTACGAGGCTTGGAACTTTCAGCTAATTGCTCGTCGCGTAATTACCTTCGTCTAAATTTGACGGACTCGAGCAATCATAATCTCGCATGCAAAACTTCGTTTTACCGAAGATTTCGTTACGCGGAAGAAAGAGCTCGTTGTCGGTAGTAAAAGTCGCGCGAGGCTCCAGAGGACAATTGCCCCGAATGGTCGCGACAGAAATGGCGGTCGTTTCGAGTCGCGTCGAAACATTTTCATTCTTCTTTTCTTTTTGCTCTTTCGCGCCGCCATCGCGATAGCGAAGAAAAGAAAAGAGTGTTTTCGAGGCGTCGACGGCGAATGAAAAATCCGCCAGTTCTTGCTGCCAAGCTTGGGCGCGCGCTTTTGTTTCACCGCGAGAACAATCAAACGGGCTGAAGGGCGCGCTGCGATGGGCCCTTGCATACGCGCGTATATCGATCCTTTGCGCTTACTTACATCTGCCGTTTCCAGGCTTGCGAATTGCGAACTGGCTATTCGAGTGGCCCGGAAACGAAAGCTCGGCCGATACGATCGCGCTTCAATCGCTTTTTGTTCGATGAATAGCTTGAACTCGTATTTCTTCTTTTTCACGTCCCTTACTCTCTCTTTCCTCTCCTCCTCCTTCACCATTGTACATACGATATTTTTCTTTCCCTCCTTTCTCACAGTTCCGCGCGTGTGCATCGTCGAAGAGATCGCCAAACGTAAGACACGCGGCGAGTAAGCAAAGAAACAGATTACGCGTTCCGTTATTCGATGTGTTTCCATTGTAATCTCCTACTGTACGATAAAATTTGTCGAGCGTATCGTTAACGCTAATTGCCAGGGGGGAAGACGCGGAAAGGAGCGTCGAGACCCTAACCGATTAAAAAGCCAAGATACACGATGCGTTATTAAGCGTCACGCGAGCTCGCAATCGGAGACGTTCGCGTTCCCTGTACTCTGCTCGGTTACACCCGGTGCATTGACTCACCGTGTGCAACTGGCTTACTCGACGAGAATGTAAATGCTCGCGGCCGTGTCAGTGACAAAGGCTCGGCGGAGTTTCGATCGCGATTGTTCGAACGCTGCGACTAGTTTGCCACGAGCGTTCGTTTCGAGATGAACGCGTCGTACATCGCGATGTGTACGCGCTCGATCCATAACCTTTCTCTGTAACGCGCGATGCGCCGTTTTCGTCCTTTCCAGGAACGCGCTGCGTAATCGAGGACATCAGCGATGGCGGTGTTCGGGTTGGTCTCGGCTGTGGCCGGGTTCGTCAAGGTGCGATACCTCGTGGACAAGGCGATCATCGACAACATGGTGTTCAGAGCGCACTACAGGATCACCTCCGCCATCCTGTTCGCCTGTTGCATCATTGTCTCAGCGAGTAATTTGATAGGTAAGCAAACCGGCCGCGACCTGTTCCGTCCGTTCGATTCCCGTAAGATTAACCGTAAACAAAATCTGTGGAAAGTTTTCGTTGTTCGAACAATTGTGCAACTCTAGCTACGCGAAACCCACCCAAGGCTTCTCGGAATGACAAACGCAAACTGTAACCCCGTCTGCGATCGAACTTACCTGTAAAGATTGTTTTCTCTCGTATTAACGGCAATTAACGGTTACACGAGGATACCGGTTAAAAACGGACCTGTGACCTCGCGTGCGAATCACGAGGGGGCGGCGTACATTTCTACGCGCGTCCGAAACTGAGAGTTCTACTCTCGTTCGATCTCGAGGCGAGTTAAGAGGAAGAAAAATGATACCGTTATCTAACGGTGGAGCGGAGCAGCGACGACTCGGGTCGAAGATCAAACGACGGTTCCAATGAACGTATTGGCGGAGCGCGTAGGGCGCGCAGATGGTCCCGATTAAACATCGCGCGCTCTGGCGGTGTCCCGTTTCGAGGACGCTGCTAGCAGTTATTTATCGGAACCAAGCGTGTTCCGTTCGTCAGTCGCGTTCGTTGCATAATCTTAGGTCGACAAACATTGTCGGATCGATGTAACTGGTAAACGGAGAATTGTAACGCTTGCCATAGGTGACCCGATAAACTGCCTGAGCGACGGAGGGGTGCCAGAGAACGTGATAAACACGTACTGCTGGATCACGTACACGTTCAGTCTGCCGCAGAATAATGCGAAACCGGTAGGGACCCACGTGGCCCACCCGGGTCTGGGCACCGACGTCGGTGAGAGGAGGTATCACTCGTACTATCAGTGGGTGCCCTTCATGCTCTTCTTCCAAGGTGTTCTGTTCTACGTGCCCCATTGGATATGGAAGCAATGGGAAGAGGGCAAGGTCAGAATGATATCCGAGGGCATGAGGGGAATTCTGGTCGATAGCAAGTCCGAACGGGAAGCCAAGTCGCAGCGGTTGGCCAAATACATAACGGATACGTTGAGCCTGCACAACACCTACGCGGCTGGTTACTTCTTCTGCGAGGCCCTCAACTTCGTTAACGTGGTAAGAGCGCGGTACAAGCGTCTCCCTCTTGAGCGAGATCACCGCAACACGACTACTAGATAATACGGAAACGATGCTTTCAGGTCAGCAATATATTCTTCATCGACACGTTCCTCGGCGGCGCGTTTTTGTCTTACGGCATAGACGTGTTGAAGTTCAGCAACATGAATCAAGAGCAGCGCAGCGACCCAATGGTCGAGGTGTTCCCTCGGGTGACTAAGTGTACCTTCCACAAATTCGGCGCTTCCGGGTCCATTCAAAAGTTCGACGCCCTCTGCGTTCTCGCTTTGAACATCCTCAACGAAAAGATCTACATCTTCCTCTGGTTCTGGTTCATCGTACTGGCGGTATTGTCCGGTGTCGCGCTGCTCTACAGCATGGCGGTGGTTCTGATGCCCAGCACCCGGGAGACCATCCTCAAGAAGCGATTCAAGTTTGACTCCTCGGCTACCGTCAGCGCGCTCATCAGAAAGACACAGGTGACCGGTCGACCGGAGGCTTGATCGTTTATCCATTTCAACCTTATTTACGTATATACAATTTCGACGTATCGCGTAACGTAAAACCGATGCGGTTTCTCTATAACAGCCGGAGACAATCGTGATCCACGATACGTTTCGTGACTGGGACGCGGTCGTTAATTGTAGGTAAATTTCCAGGTCGGCGATTTCCTGTTGCTTCATTTCCTGGGACAGAACATGAACGTGGTGATGTTCAACGAAGTGCTGGACGAGCTTTGTCGTCAGTTGAATATCGGCTCGACGAGTGGAGCGTCGCCAACCTCGATGCCTTCCGCGCCAAGCACTCTCGAGATGTCACCGATCTACCCGGAGATCGAAAAGTACGCGAAAGACACCGAGATATAAATGCCCCTAAGGCTTCCTTCCATTATCTCTTTATATTTTACATGTATTTTCTATATTGTGATACCGCCGAGGGTGATCATTGACTACACCGTCGGTCTCGTGAGAAACGTTTGCGCTATCGACGGCTGTTTACGCGGAAGCGCGATACGACGAGATCTTGCCGATTCAATTTCACGAACGATCCATCCGACGCTCGGAAGAAATAGCCAAAACCCGTGTTTTACTCCGTTCGTAGCGCAAACTGCTGTTAGATTTCCAAACAACCGTGTAATGTACTCGACGTGCCTGTATTTAGATGTACGCGCGTGTCGCGAGTCGTTTAATGCCGTAAAATTGTAGCCAGCTGAATTTCACACACGTTCGAGCGATCGTTTCTAACGTCGCGTTTCACCACCCCCTGCAGTTACGAGCTGCGTCACCGAGTAAAACATCCACGGTGCTATCGGAGACGATAACACCGTGTACGACGATAGCTATGAAATTTCAAACAGCGGACGTGATTTATTCTCCAACGAGATCGATTGTCACGCGGGGGTAAACGCTTGCATCGATCGTGGATTTCGATTCCTATTTGCGTCGCGCGTTCACATTCCTTTTCCTACTCATTTGTGTATCGCGACGAGTTAAGTGCCGTTTACCAAGTGTATACCCTCGCCTCCAACGGAGCACTGCGATGATACGATGACATCGACGAGTTCTCTCTTGCAGCGTTTCCGCTACGAGAAAAAATCTCCGGCTCGTATCGTTTACGAACAAAAAGCCTCGTTTCGAATAAACATGGAAAGAGACTGCGTAAATGAGCGTTTCTACAGTCTTATGAAAATGAGAGAAATGAACATTTGTAGACATAGAAATTATCAGAAAAGCTACTATATATTTTTTATATGCGATCATAAGGTAAATTTGTTTGATTCGACGCGCATAGGGGACCGTGCAGTCGCGTTATATCGAAACCACCACGCCACTACTGTACGTGCCTACAGAAATCAATGTTCGTTTCCGATTATTTAAGTATCCTCTTTGTATTCGCGTGTAATTGGTGCAATTATCGTAACGAAGTTATTAGCGTTAACGATGTTATATTTTGAAAAATGATTTATCGTATATATACATATCGCATTCTGTTGGAACAATTATATACGGGGCATTCTCCCAATTATCCGCAGTGATGCTAGCAATGATTCTCAATGAAAATTTAGAGTATATATGAATAGTTTATATAATGATATATATATATAAAATTTTAATTGGTATAGTTTTGTGAATAGAAACAATCTATAACGATAAGTAATTTGAATAATCGCTTTAGATGGAACTGTAGTACCATCGAGTTTCTGTTCGACTCAATCGATAGGTCTTTACTCGCAAGCAAAATTGTATAGCTTAAATCCGAGAAATTGAAGGTAGACGTCGACCGCTGTTCTTATAGAATACTCGAACGAGTTTCCGTTTCCAACGTAATTACCGTTCAAGCGGATTTCAGCTCGTTAACGTTATCGCTCGCTGAAAAGATTGGAGATCGAAAATCGTAATCGAATGGTTTTTGCCCGAAACGAAGCATAATACCGCTGATGCATCCCCCCACAGTTGAATGCTCATGTTTGTCTCCTCGTCTCGCGTGTTCTCGAGTTATCCGCGAGAATGATAACAATGCTGCCTGAATAAGTATATACAACGATACTACGACAATAATACTTTTAGTTTAAGACTATCTCAGTAGTGTATCTAAGCTGGTAAAGAGTACGTTAGACTCTTAGTCGCGTCCCAAGTGATATATACGTATATATATATATATACATATATATATTACGACAAGACATAGAAGTTTAAGTAAAACAAGACAGATGTGCCTTCTTTATTGTGTACTTTAATGCTAGAATCTCTGTAAGACGTGTTTATATAGAAAAATGCTCATTCGTAATGATCGCCGGCGAAATCAAGACGAAGACTGCCACATAATACGCAACGTTAAATGTAACTGGAGCAAAGCGGATAGACAAAGCAAACGAATTGTAGAATAAAAGGCTCTTTCTATGCGACGTGTCTGATCATTCGTTTCGTAGAACCGAGCCGCGGGCACCGGGTGCCATTTCTCGGCGAGTTAAACTCGAAGCAACCAACGGGATAGGAGGAAGTACCTAATCGTTCAATAAATTCCATTAAGTATACGCTCGAAATCGGTGAGACACGAGCGCATTGTATTACTACGGCATTCGACCACCGGTGGGATTCGTTCCACGTCCTCCGCTTCGCAATTCGCATTTCAGAAATCTAACTTACCGATTTCCCCAGTCGACTTTGTTGATAATTCGTAGCTTCAGCTCTCGCGTTTGATCGGTGGTGAGGGTGCCGGCCAAAAGTTGCCGCCGCCATTGCAGCAATTCGTCCATCACTTTCCGCAGCGTTACGAACTTGTAGTCCTCCCGGTCCTGGATTTATTCGACGGCAAAACGTTTCATTTAATCGCGGAGAATTTATAGCGGCCATTACGGAGAAGTTCGACGAGGAATTTGGCTCGCTTACCACGTAGAGTCTCTTCCATATGCCGCACCATTCTCGAAGCACGAGGGTGACCTCTCGCACCACCGGATCCTCCAAAGGTATCACCGACTCGAACAGCCCCTCGTTCTCGATCTTGCATAGTTTCAGGTGGACGTACGAACTGGGGAAGATTCCTTTCACCGCTCGATTCTTCGTCGAGAAGCCCCTGTACCAACCTGGAACGAGACGCGATCGATTCGAACTCTTCTCGTACGTGCAGTGTCGTCTATTCAGTGTCGTCGACTCACCTGCGCATTCCTCCAGGATCTGCACGGTCTCTCCGATTTCCAAGGGGAGGCCGTACCGCGTGTCGCCCCGCCAATTGTAAACAGCTGAGCAAAAAAGAACATCGTTAACGTTAAGGCCCCCTAGGCTTGGCCGGACGGAGGATTCTTTCCCATCTTTCCCTGTGCGTATCGACCGCGGCAAATATTATGATTCGCGGCGCAGATGGCCCGCTGAGAAGGAAACGAAATCTCCTCGACACTGTGTCGACGTACCTCGGAAAGTACGGAGAATTGATTCGCAACGATTCGATTATCTCCTTTTCGCGTGGCCACGATGAAGAAAAAGAAGAAGAAAGTTGAAATGGCTCGAGCGAAGGAGGGTGTAACGACGGAAAGAGGATCGGTCCCGTGTCCTTTCGTAGAAATGCCAGGCCTCGATAAGCCAACTCCGGGGCACCGGATACGCGTGACGCTGCACGCGCGACGAGCCAGCTTCCGGTCCTTCGACGGAGAAACGCACGCGAGACGCATCCGAATGAACGCACGCACACCTAGCCGCTGGCCAACCGAATGGAATGTGTGTTACCCGATGTATTTCTTCGCTCACCGAACAATAAGCGAGCGTAGATACCAACTACGATCCTAGATATCGACTACGATCCACCTAGCTAGCCAGTTCAACGCTTCCAGAGAAATCAATCTAGAGTCGAATGCTTTTTAACAAGTCGGAAAACCCATTGTCGGTCTTCTCGCGCCGAATCACGTCCGATCAAATTCTGCACGCACTCTGTGCACTTACGCATGTATATTTCCGCGGTTCGCTTTTCGAAATCTGCCTGAAAGCTGTCCGACGCGGACGGAATGGAGACACGGTCGAATCCTTCGGATTGAAACCTCCGACGGTTTTCCCCCGTAAGTTTTCCCGGGGAATTAAATCGATAACTCCCTTTCGCCCGTGTAAAACACTCGCTACAGGGGAGATCCGTGCTCCCTGCGAGTGGCGGACGCGGAAACTACTCTCCCTTTCGTTTCTCAGCACGTACAGGGACACCCTCTATCGAGAATCGAACATTAGGTCGCCGCAGGCGTTACAACAACCTTTCTCGCGTTTGCTTGCTGCAGTCGAACTCAAAGATTCGCCGCATGAATTATTTACAATGATGCCTCGGCCCTCGAATGGTTTCCCGAATCGGACAATCAGTCGCTGGTTAATCGGACGTGAGCTAAACTCGATCGAAGAGACCGCAGCGTGCCAATAGCTCGTTAGCTGTGGAAATTTGCTTGGCAATGTCCAAGACGTGCTCGGTTATCGACGAATTCTGACACAGTTTTCAAGTTGGCAAGAAAAGAAGGACGCTTAGAGGGCACGGGAACGAGTTAACGAAGAGGAACGAAGGAAAAGGCGAGAAAGAAAGAGGGAGAGAGAGAGAGAGAGAGAGAGATGCGAACCTGTGCGTGCCTGCATAAATGAATAAGTAAGCCAGATCAAAGGGTGATATCTGCTAAACGACCGTACTTTATCGGCTTTTACTTGAATACGGTGAAACAGGTGCGCCTCCGTCTCGAAAAAAGGGGGAGAATTACATAATTGATCATTCTTATGCAAACAATTACGTGGCACGCGATGACCATGATTCTCACCGTCTCCCTATTTGTCCGGTTAATTATTCGTTTCATATCTACGCGATACTTTTCGTTGATCTTTAATTAACGGATCTGTAAAGGGCTTTTAGTTGGTCGATCGTTGCTCCCATTGCAAATGTGTATTTTAAGGTTAAAGATTGCCGAGTCGAACCATAGATCCGGTCGTGCGCACGTGTTAGACCGTTGCGTGCAAAGATGCTTAAACGGAGGGGTTGGAACGGCTTTGGGGTGGCTAGTCTAGGAACACACCCTCTCAAAACCAGGGATGAACCCTGATGAAACCGTAAACAATTGCATCTGAAATCGTTCCACCATTCTGCCGCGACGCGCCGCCCCGATCGAACGAAGAAAAGACACGTCCAATTCCGTACGCGACAGACAGAGAGATATTTTCAATTCTTCCTCGCAACCGATATCGGTTTCCAAATCGTCTAGTCGATTAGCGAAGCGCAGAGGAATTTCTCGAAAGCGGATAGACAAACGAAATCAGTTTATCGAGATCTGCCAGAGGCGTTGTCGGAAAAGTCGGAGGTAATCGATACACGAGCCCTCGCTTCCCGGAAAGTTCCCAAACCGCGTATATAATGTACATATACGATTCGAGAGGCGGACCAGAAGAGGAACATCGGGGGGCAGCCTGCGTCCTATTTTCTTTCGAGATTTTCCACCGTGTGAAATTCAAAGCCGAGCCAGGTATACGATTTCCACGGGCGATCGAACGGGGAACGAAGAATTCAGGACGAGCAATCGTCGACGAAAAATGAGCAGAGAAGCACAATTTTACGTCGCACCGTCCGACGAAGTTCGTTATCTCGTCGTCGCGCGAGACAACGCACGCGCTTCTTTGTTTTCATTCTCGATACAGTGAGATAAGACGGAAATTCGTCAGCACGATGGAACGAAGTTCCCGAGCGGGAAGAGGGTGGCAGCGTGGAAGACACGGAATCGAGGCGAAAACGAGCGGCGAGGGAAGCCTCGATCGCGATCGGAAATGAAGAGTAGCAGCAGGTGGTAGTCGAATCGGCTCGTGCGCGGAGCACAATGCGGTCGACCTTGAAGATAACGCACACCGGCGTACCGTGAAAAGTAATCATCCAGCCAGTCGACGCGACGACTAACGAATCAAATTTCCCATATCTCGCGAGAATCTACGCTCGAATCGATGGAAGAACGCTATCTTGAACTATCGTTTCTTTTCGAGAGCCACGATCGTTAATCTCGATTCCTGCTTGCGAGGAACGAGATTGCTTGCGTCAGATCGAGTTAATCGAGCGATTGTTACGCGAACGGATTACGATGTAAATCGTTCTTTTCCACGTAATCCGTGCGCGTACGCGTATGCAAACCAAGTTTTTCATCGAATCGTCGCGACTTTCCTCGATACCAGTATCGTTTTAACATCGAGGATTACAGTCGAGCGTACGATATATCAGGAGTCCAGTTGCAGACGTATCGAGATTATCTTGAACTTAATACGCACGGTTAATGTACACGTATCTGTCGCTCGAACGAGCAATCTCTGTCGCATTTAACTAGGGGGAGCTTCCATTGGAATATCGAGCATTGTAAAACGAAACGTCGAAATGTCCGATGGAACGCGATACGATCGGTGAGAAACTCATCGATGGACACGCAACGGTAAATGACGAATCGACGGGTTCGAAGAATCGACGACTAAGTCGAGGAGAGAAACAATACGCGGGAATAGCAGCCGCGGATAAATCACGGCGCAGATTGTTAGATTGAAAGATTATGGTTTAATAGCGGCGCGGGACGCGAGTTCGTCCCACTGAAATAGGTTTATTCACACGTTATCTCCGCTGCGTTCCACCTTGGTCCACCAATTTTTAGCTGCGACCCGTTTTCCCTTTCTATCCTGAACGATTCTCACGCGAGAAACGCGAACGCGTACCACCTACGATCCCAACGTTCGTCGACCCTTCGTTTAAGACCGCGACGTCCAGACGTGGCAAAGCCGAAACGGACAATCGCGTTTCGCGAGACAGAGCCGCTCGTTTGGCACAGTTTCCTCGAAACTTGACAGCCTCCATTAAGAGACGGGACCGGAAAGAGAAAGAATAAACGACGGTGACGTCTCGCGAAGCAATTCGTCGTTCCTCTAATCTTTCCAGCCTTTGAAGTTAGCCCATCTCTCTTTCTCTTTCTCTCTCTCTCTCTATACACCGATTCGACAGACTTTTTCTCGCGTAGTGGGAACAGACGTGAGCGGAAACGAGCTCCATTTTCGACGCGTCGCGTCGCCGCGACAATGGAAAATGTACTTCGCACCTTTTACAGCAGAGACTGTGGAACGGATCGAGCGAGGAATTGGCTTGCTCTGTTCGGGACGCGAGGAGTTCATGGCGCCCCGTAGTGGACGTTACGCGACAAGAGGTAATAACATCGTATGTTAAGCTATTTAGATTCCGAGTGGCAGGTTACGTCCACGCATTCACTGTCGCCAGAGCTCGACGCGCCCAACGACGTGGGATTACCAACGATTGCTTAATTACTACCTCTCGCGATCCAAACGAGAAACTAACCTTCTATCCGAAATCTGTTCCTCGCAGACGTTTCGCAGCGAATCGAACGAACTCTTTTCTCTCTACCTCGTAACCTTCTAAATCATTTCAATTGGAAACGGTAGCCGAGTCGAGGCGAGGCACGAGTTCGCGCGAGAGCATTAGCGAACGAGAATGGGAACGCACCGTTCCGGAATGCAAGACAGGCATTTAATCGGGTGGAAACGCGTGAATTCTATTGAAATTCGTGGACAGAGTCGAAGGTTGCCCTCGCGCATTCCATCCTTCCTCCGCGGTTCGATCGCGAACGAGCTTGCTCGACGCTTTTAATCGCCGCTAAACATTGCTAATTTTTTTCAGCTCGTTACGGTCGGCGACGCAACGCGAAACTCGAAACAGCGGGAGCGTTTCCGGTCGATCGTGGATACCGCGTTCGATCGATCCTTCGACGTTACAATTCCGTCGAGGATTTTCCATACCGCGAATAAGTCATATTATTATATAACAGCGATCTTTTTTCTTTTTTTCCTCGTACAAAACCAACGATCGTTCCATCTAACCTCGAACGAGCGACGTGTAAAAACACGTCGTTAGAGAATCATTTACTTTTTACTTAGATACAACAGCGACGCGCTCGCGGAGAGTAACGAGATTTTCATACGGGAAATTTGCAATTCCATTATTATGCAGATTCCGCGTACCCAGAACAGTATACGCGGTTCAAATAAAAGTCTGTTGATCAAAGGCGTCGGCAGTCGCGTTCGAATCTGAACGACGCCTCTCCTCCATGCATTTCACGCGCGTTTTCTCCATCCTGTGCGGTCGTTGTGCCTGTGAAAAGCTCGCAGAGTAATACGCGTCGAGTACTGTACGCATTCTATGAAGCCGCGTATCTCGGATTGGCTTCTTTCACAGAAAATTCCTAAAACCGCTCGACACGTCGCCCGACGACGTTAATTGGGTGTCGAAATAAGAAAAAGACGAAAGAGAGTATCGCTGGTGGCAAACGTGAACGAATCGAAGCTGGTGGAGCAGTGAACGCGCGTCTCGTGTCCCAGACGAGACGGAGAAAACAAAATTAAACGGATGTAATTCAAGGATACTCCAGAGTGGAGAACCATCAGCTGACAACGACACGGGACTGCTAATGTCCCGACGAAACCCGACGAGGCTCGAATCTACGCGGAATTGTCTGGCTTTCGCTGTCCGGTTCGAGAACTCGCGACGTTAAATCGACGAGGGTGAACGATCGACATTTCGAAGGTCGTGCACCAATTGCTCGATCGGATTTCGAAAAATGTAGGTTACCGCAGGAAGAGAGGAACGCGGCTAATTAGACGGAGAAACGGTGGAAGCGTCCGTTTATTAGTCCCTTTATCGGCGCGGGCTTACCACTGGTCCGCGATCAATGCATGAATGGGAATCGGAGCAGACGCGAGGAAAATAGCGGCACACACGGGTAGACGCACACGGTTACGCACAGACACGCGAACCCAGATACAGTATCGTATCTCGTAGTCGAGAGATCCGAAGACAGTGCCGATAATGAAACGCGCGAGATACGCGAGACGCGAGGGGAACCAGGATGCGAGCGTGTGTGCACGGTCAGTGGCACGGTGTCGTCGATCGTGAACCGGTGAAAGTCGACGGATTCGTTTAACTGGATCGGATGGGAAGTATCGCGTGGACGGGGCACGAGCGGTTTGACAGATCGCCGGGGTCGATGCCGCGCGTTAATCGCGAGAGTAGACCTGCGAGAACTCACCGACGCCGTACTTGGTCGTTTTCGTCGTCGTCCACATCTCGAGCGGCTCGACGACGGCGCTACATGCCTTGACAAACGGCCACACCAACCACTCGTAGTATCACGAAAAATTCGAAAACACAAACATTGGGTGTGTTTGCCGCACAAGTGCCACCCTCGCGGCTCTCTCCCTCTCTGCGACGAGCAGCAACGTTGCCGGTCACCGCTACGAGCCGCGCTCGACTGACTTACGGCAACGCCGCCGCTACTGCGTCGGTCACGTGGCTCCTCAGGTACGTACTCACTCGACTTCTGTTTTTCTTCGTTCCAACGTTTCTTTTCCTTCCACTTGTTTCAGAACGACCCCGCTAGCCGCCGGCTATCGCCAGATGGGTTTCGAAGGAAACGGAACCACGCATTCTTATGAAACTTGAGAAAAAGAAACTTTTAAAACGTTATCCGTTATACGCTAGAGGGATTATTCCAGTAACGTACTAGCTACGATGGTAAGCACGAAATCCGAATTCTCCGCCGATTCACAGCCGATTCATTTTTCTAGCGGTTTATTAATTTATTTATTTATAATAAATACAATAATCGTGAAACAGAGGTAAATCTACTATAAAAGATATGGTATACCTTCATAAATTCTCTTATACTTTTATTTACAGCTTTTTGTTCTTACGCGATTAAACGATGATGAGACCTAGAGCACTAAACGTGTAGCACGAAGTGAAGTCGAGCGTAGACCAGATCGAAGCTACGATGAATTCAAATATTCTAATCTGTCGGTGTATTTTAAAAGTTGATGGGCTTGCCGAAGTACGCGGCCAAGTTAGCTTCCTTCAAAGCTTCCGCACAAGTCTGCAAAAGTAACCAGCAAGATCAATATTCTCCGCATTCGCTATTCGATCGGATGTAGCGGTTGACTTACGGGATGTGCGTGACATGTCCTCGCAACGTCTTCCGCGCTTGCACCATATTCCATGGCAAGAACCGCCTCGTTGATCAATTCACCGGCTACCGAACCGATCATGTGCACGCCTAATATTTTGTCCGTAGTTTGGTCGGCTAACACTTTAACGAAACCATCCGTGTCGAGGTTCGTTTTCGCTCTGGAATTTGCCAGATGTGGGAATTTGCCAATTTTATAGGCGATACCGTCCTTTTTCAAGTCTTCCTCCGACTTGCCCACCCAACCGACTTCCGGATGCGTGTATATTACACTAGGTATACAATTGTAATCGATGTGAACGGCACCTAAATGAATGTAATTACTTTAAATACAGTCTCTACGATACAAGTCAAAACGATCGTGGAGTTATATTCCCAATTACCTCCAGCAATGCCTTCAACCGTGATCACACCTTCGTCTTCGGCTTTGTGAGCCAACATTGGCCCGTGAATGCAATCCCCGATAGCATAAATTCTGTACGAACAAAATTTTGTGTACGAGACAGTCGAATGGATGAAAAGAAACTATAAGGCAACTTGTACTCACGAAGGTACCACTGTTTGGAATCTACTATTCACAGGGATCCTGCCCTTTGCGTCTCTTTCGATTCCTAAATCCTCTAATCCTAAATTCGTCGTGTACGGCCTTCTACCAACGCAAACTAAAAGTACATCGCACGGTAGGTCTTCCTTTTTGCTAGGATCTTTCGCATCCTCCACGGAAACGATGATTTCGCTACCGGTTTTTTTCGCGGCAGTAACTTTTGTTCCCAACTTGAACTTTAAGCCTTGCTTGCTTAAAATTTTTTGTAACGTTTGACTAACTTCACCATCGATGCCTACACCACCGATGGATGGTAAGAATTCAATCGCAGTTACATCTGAGCCCAACCTGGAACGATACACGTACCGGTCAACGCTGATATCTTGCGCAGATTTACTTTGATAAGAATACCTTTGCCAAACGGAGCCTAATTCTAATCCAATGACACCAGCACCGATCACTATAAATCTTTTCGGCACTTGGCTTAACGACAACGCTCCGGTAGATGAAACAATTTGTTTCTCGTCAACTTCTATACCAGGAAGCGGGGCGACTTCGCTGCCAGTTGCAATTACAATATTTTTAGCATTAATCGTGCTCACTACCGAACCGTCTGGACCAAGCGCTGTCACTTGGTTTGGGCTGGTAATTTTGCCATGACCCTTCACCCACTCTACCTTATTCTTTTTGAATAAACCAGCGATTCCGCCTGTTAAAGCTTTAACTACGTTACGTTTTTGATCCATCAACTGGTCTAGATTAAGCTTAACATTTTCAACTGAAACGCAAAAGTGACGTTAGTAACCGTTAAATTATAATATCGTATCTTTGCAACAGAAAGTGAAATAAACTTACCAATAATGCCACGGTTTTTTAAATCTCCGCTATGCGCCATATGGTAGTAATGCGAATTATTCAACAGAGATTTTGACGGAATGCATCCAACGTTGAGGCAAGTCCCCCCTAGTGTTTCATCTTTTTCTACGCAAACAGTTTTCATTCCTAATTGAGCTGCTTTAATGGATGCTACGTAACCACCTGGACCTCCACCAATCACCACGATATCCGCATCTAACTTGCTGGAATACCTGCGTTGTTGTGCAGCTGTCAACCCAGGTACAACTCGTTTGACACCTGACGGCTAGTTAGGAAATGAAAAGGAAGCTGTTAGTTAAAAACTGAATCGAGTTATTTCCACTCATCTTTTTTACTGCTATTCCTTTAGACTCTGGAGGAACCAAGCGTAGTCGTTATGACATAACCAATGATTAAGAAAGAAAGTGCTTTTGTATCGAATAATGAATTCAAGAGAGCAGTTTGCCTTTGCCAAACGTTCGATCGATGTTTCATTGATAATAATAATAAAGTACAAAGATTATCAGCTGAGTGGTTAAGTAAAGTTTGTTACAATAATCATTTGTCCTTCAAAATGTTACGAAATAGAGTCGAATACGAGTGGTCCGATATACGATCACGATGCAGTCCACGAGGCCACACGTCGTGGTATCTTTGCTAGTTTTTCTTTGAAAACGCTTACTCTGACAGAGGTGGTCACCAAACTCCAAAAAGTAGCCTGCATCATCTTTTCCAAATTTCTAATTCTAATCCACTGTCCAATACAGAGGGGGTCGAAAGGAGAACGGGTTCACGGCAGTGAGAAGCGAGAGCACTACCGGTTACTTCAATATCGTCCAAGTCGTCCGAGCTCTGATTATTCGATGTATCGTCGGCTATGTGCTTCCTAGCCTCTACTGTTCGATGGCGCTACCGTAAACTGTTATGCAACGAGAAATGCCATTTAACCCTTATCTTCTTCGAACGAGACACACACAATCAATCAGCACCTGTAATCTTGTCTGGATTTGGTATTACATCATCCTCTTTACATCTAGAATTTGCCTCGTCTATAATTAAAATTTAGATATTAATTAGATAAAAGGAAAGGCGGGATATACCTCGAGAACACAACTTTGTCACAGTAAGAACACTATGCTACTTGCGCTGCTTTTTATTCTAACTTATTCTATATTTCCCGCTTTAGAGGTAAGAGAGAGAAAGATATATTAGAGAGCTATAAGAAAGAGTGAGACAGACGATACCGACCTTACTCCAGAACCCGTGGCGCCATCTCTGTGAAGAGTGCTCAAACTGTTCGCACAGCGTTATCGACAGCGAAGTAAACTACTTACCGACAAGTGGCGCCATCTCTGAGGTGACTGCTGAAACTACTCGTCGAATAGTTTCCGCGATTTCCGTAGAGATGGCGCCACGAGTTCTAACGAGGGTCGGTATCATCTGTCTCACTCTTTCTTATAGCTTTCTTATATATCTTTCTCTCTTTTACCTCTGTAATCCTGGCGATAGCTCTGTAACGTTACGAAACCTGGCGGCGCCAGCGTGATACGCTGGTGCTTTTTCAAGTGTTATGTGATTTGCTGTGTTATCTGGGAATTTGAATTTTGACAAATTTATTTTAAGTTAAAATGTGTTTCGTTTAACTTGTTCTGGAAATAGATAACTTCGACGTTTGTTTAAATATTTACATTTCGTTAAGTACGATTACGCTGCGCTTTAAGCTAGTGTGTAAAGCGCCTTCGCAAAAGCATATCTTTTAGATAGTCGTGAATATCTGAGTCATCTTGGATTATTGACTACCACATGGCAAGTATATGGTCTATTAAATTTAATCTCATTTATAGCTAAGCTGAAGCAAGTTTGCAACTTAAATGAAAAGTTGTTCTTACGCGCATCATCGCGTGTCATTCATCGAAACGGTAATGATTGATGCCATCTCGCGGGTACGTATAGAATGCCTCTTTCCGGCATAACATTTAAATCGATTGACGCATGAGCACTTTAGCCGTAGTCGATATTGCGAACTTCTGTTTCGATGTTTGGTTAGACGGCGACCGGTTGGAAAAAGGGTGGCAATCGAAGGAGCGAAGAAGAGGAGGCACGGAAACGAGGGATAAATAAAGACGAATAACATGTTAGGGGTCGAGGGAAAAGGGCAACAGATGTCCTTCCGTATGACGCATGACTCGTTCGGCCCTTGGCTAGATAGTACCGTTTGCGTCTCTCTACCTCGCGGGAGTATCGTGCGCTACGAGAAGAAAGTTAACCCCGTCGCTCGAAGAAACACGCTCGTTGGAAACCGGTTAGTATCTGTCGCATCGACGAAATCAATGACACTTTCATGATTTAACGCGGTACAATCCCGCGAAGCGTTTCTTTTACATCGTGTTTTTGCACCTTCCATGTCAATCCCACGTTCGCCGGTGCCTGAACGTATGGAATCCCATTATCGTGGCAGCTGGTTCGCGATTGGTTGAATTTAAATTGCCTAGCAGTTCTTCGTGCGTCCGTTAAAACGCAAGAAAAATGACACGTTCCATTTCGAACGAGGGTTAATAACGGTAGCAAAAAATAATAACGATGTACGATTTTCAAGGTTATCGGAGGGAATATGAACGCTTCGATCGGCCAGTCTTAAAAACGAGGAAGGAAATGTGCGAGATAGTAAAGGGACAACGTAGAGCGTTCCGCGACCAGGATCCTCCACGAATACGCGAGCAAGGGGACAAGAATTTGGAAAACGAGTTCCAGTTTTCCAACAACAAGTCCGTTCCGAATTCGCCGACGACGTTTCAACGGGCGTCCAGCTTCGAGAAGTGTTTCAGCGAACCGGAATTCCTTGAGGAGGACCGAAGGAGTCGAAAAAAAGAGAAAGGAAACCTAGTCAATCGGGAAAGTACCTCGTCCGATTCCATTCGACGCTCGAATGATAGCATCAAGACATCTGAGACGAACGAACAGCCTGATTTTCCAAATCTCAGAAAACTAAACGACAAAGTGCCTTCGTCCGGACGACGCGATGAGGTACGTTGTACTCTATATTCGTTTACGCACAAGTACTATCGTTAACTTCTATGAATCTGGTTACTTGCGCGCGTCTTCGATGTGCCCAATTCCCGTACAAGAATCGATTGAACGCGCTGACCTTGGTATCATCACCTCGAGCAGCGAAACCTAACGAAACGTGCAAGCATATTACCAGATCCTGGAATACGGGATCTTGTTGCATGCGAAACGGTGATAATGTCGCGAGCAAAGCGCCGTGTAATGTTAAAAATACTAATTCGAACGTAAGAAGTCTCTGGAATTATTTGCGCCGCCGACAATACGTCAGATTAAATTACGGATGCTCGACAGCTGACAACTGAGTCGTGTACGCGTAAAAACGTACGCAACTGTCGGAGCACCTTGTCGACTGATCGATCGCGATAACGCGGACAGGTAAAACCGCAGGACTAGACGGATTATGGAAGGGATGGAACCTGAAGGACGTGTTATACCTACGTGGAATTTTCGAAGCCACCCTAACCGATGCTCGCAGGGAGTGTACTTTGTATCTGTATGTACACACAGATAGGTACTAATGGAATAGAATCGACTAATCAATTAAACCATCCCTCAACCACGTCTCTTTCCAAGTACGTTCTTTCTTAAGAACATTCTGAGCGATATCTAAACCGCGAAGGCGTTTACTTGCTCGCACGTATCGCAAAGGTTGAGTCATGGTATTACCGCGATGTTTGATAATGCGGATTGCGGTATTCGAGTTGTATAATGTATCGTTCTAAATCCTACAGAATTGTTACACAACATTCGAGCGGTAATGAATCTATAAGTTTCGATGTTCAGTGCATTTTAAATAGCGCGAGGAGTTGCCGCTATTAAAGACACGATTAAGCAAGTTCGAGATCACGGTAGACGGAACAATGGTACGTGACAACAGACTTAACGGGTCGTTTGCGCATTCTCTGCAATAGCAATATTTATCCTTCGTCGTAACAGTCGGCCGTTGAACGGTTCTGGCAAACTAAAATTGCATGATTACAGTGGATAGAGCGTTCGAGACTAATTGCGAGATTTCTCGCGACGTAAAGACGTATCATCAATCAACGAAAGAGAGAGCGTACGCTGTGTCCGAGCGCGAGTATAATACGATTCCTCGACTATTTATCGTCACGCGGCTTTCCGAACGAAGATTAAACTCGTAGCTCGGATCGCGAATCGTCCTTGAGATGAAAACGCTTCACGGAGCATTAAATTCTGCTGCTCGTTCTGCTGTTCGTCGACCATTCGTCGACTAGGAAACATCACCGCGTGGAAACGAAATTTTCACTGGTGATAATGCTCTCCACGGAACTGAACGGGCATTCAGGGACGCGACGGATGTTTCCCTTGGAGAAATCCGGCGTGATTCTACGACCACAGGGCCCTAAGATGAATTAGGTTCGGACCTGGAGGATGCGGGCCCCAGGTCCGTTGCAGGTTCTTTTCCATCGAATGCCTTCCTTTGTGCGGAATTCGATTTAGGTTCTGTTCACAACGAACCCTCGCCGTGGAATTTCTTTCTTCCTTTTTCCTTTCCACGCTCGTTACAACGGCGAGCATGACGGAAGCCGGGACGGGAAGAAAATTTGCTCGAAATATACGCGCAACACTCCGAATACCACCGTATAGATGGGGGTGAATGACCGGCTACGTTAAAATATTGACGAGGAATCTTGCTATTTCGGGGCCGTGTAATTACGGACGCGGGAGCACAGTCGCCAACGACGACTCGATAAACATTTAATCGGCTTCTGCTGAATTACCACCGAGCACCAGTGAACGCGCCAAGTGTTCCTCGTTGATAAACAAAACTCGGTCGAATCAGAGTGATATCTCTTCGTTTAGAAATTCGTACGTGTGCACACGTGTACGTCGATCACGGTGCAATTGCGAACTGTTTACGGGGCTCGTTCCAACAGGAACGATACAGCGTGACGAGGCACGCGGGGGAATGGTTGAAAATCGTTTCGAGGAGGATGGAAATTGCTAGAAATTGGTGGTTGATCGGTCCGCGGTCGGGTTCGGTGTGAAAGCAGCTTATTAAGGTCGGGCCTAGCGTGGTGTTGCGGTGCAGCTTGCCTGGCAGCTTCAGTTCGATGTTTACGCTCGTGCTTCGAACATTTTTCTCCGGGGCCTGTGCGCGTTGATTCCACCGAGCACGTTTTGTCTTTTACAACTCCGTGTAGCCGTGAGTTCACCCGAGTCTTTGGTGAGTGCTTTCTCCTATACGTACGCTATCCGTCGAAATTGAATCCCTAGCGACGTTCAGAATATTGCTGGAGTTCTGTTTGTAGGGATAACAGCCAGACTCTTGGCAGGTTGTGTCCAGTGTATCCGCGGTGTACTTCCTCGTGCGATCAACTCTATTTTCGTCGCCCTCTCCGAGCCCGTGGAAATCTGTAACCATCGAATCGACCTTGAAAATTAGTGATTCCACGCGTAACGCAAGCGTGTGCTCTCGTGGAATGATGGTTCATGGCGCGGTGACACGCGGTTGCATAACGAAGCGAAAGATCGTTGTTCGTGTCTGCGTGGCCGCGCTGCCACACCCGTCGGCTCCTTCGCGATCCGTGAAACGAAAGGAAACGAAACGAAACGAAACGAAACGGAATTCTGGCCGATTTCATAACGAAATCGGCGCGTGGACGCGGACGCGTCGATGGTTTGGTTACGAAACCCGGGGAGAACTGGACGCGACCGCGGCACGCAACAACTAACTCTTCGGCCCGTTCCTCATTCAGTTCGCGGTGTGAATGAACTTTCTCCGTTCCGTCCTCGTGTATCGGCCCGTTTTTCTTCTCGATCTATGTTAATCAAGCCGCATCGAATGCCATCGTTTACCCGCGTCGACGCGTTTTCACTTTCGCAACCGGGTTTATCGCGCGACTTCGAAAACCGGTATTGAAAACGTAACCAACGGATTCCATCCTCGCGTGTCTTCCGGTTCTACCGACCTCACCTTCGCTTTTCTATTGCGTATCCTCGAGAAACCGCCAGCCTCGTTACGATCGAACAATTATTCATACGAAACGGCTAATCATAGAGGAGAATTCTTCCGCGATCAGCAAACATTTCTCAACGCGTGATCCAACTGGACCATTGAACGTTCGCAACCAACAGTTTAACCGCGTTTAAATATAAACGTTGGATAGACTTTGAAACCGTGCGACTACCAGCCTCGCAGCTTTAATTAACCGAGAAACTGGTTACGCCGCGCTTGGAACTAGATTCCGCGGGTGAGGTTATCCCGAGGTTGTTCGAGCGCGTACGTAGCTCGATGCCACCCTCCTCGTAAGTAGAGACGAGTGACGTTCGCGACGGTGGTTCCCATCGTTTCGAGCTCGTAGGAAGCAATTATTGTCGAATTAATCTTGGCAACGCTCCGACGCAGACCTGCATACGACCGAGAGCCGAGCAAAAGTGCACTTGCCATTGTCCCGGTGGCCAACCAGATTCTGACCCTTCGCAGACCTCGCGTCCTCTTTGCTACGATTCACTTGCCACCCATTATTCGACGGTAATAGTTTTCTCGAGCCGTTCACGTCGTCGTTGCTCCGATCGTGCCACCTGGCAATTTTCCGATCGATTCGAATTGAAATTGTTTCATCGTTTGGTCGAGTATTATTGCATCGCGACGAAAAGGACTGGATGCAAATTTTAGGTGACTAACGATCACTGACTCATCGCTCGAAACGTTTCGGCACGAATGCCGTCGCGTTCTTTGCAGCGATGAAAGTTTAGCCCGATGCATAATCTTTCGTTCGGTTCCCTCGTAAGAAACGGAGTATTCGATCGTCTTTAATTACATTAATTCGAACGTACGTCGAGGACGAACGTCGTAAAGAAAATTAGACGCTTGATCGCCGTAAATTAGGGTAGACGAGGCTTTAGAAAATGGCTGATATCATGCTACGTAATCAGAAAGTAAACCAACGTTATGACACAACGGAATTCAATAATTCACTTATAATTTGTAGGACAACAGACCGGTTGCATAACGATACGCAAACAATAGCGTGTGGACCTTTAGCGATCATTTTCTACGATCGACCGTGTCCTTTCGCTGTTTCGAGCCGAAGCCACCGAAAAGTTGCGTACGTGGTTCCACAGTGTCGTGGAGAGCACGACGACAACAAGAAGATTCATGTTACCGTCGACGTCGGCAGTTGGAGTAATAAATCTTTCCCGTAACCTCGGCCTCGCTCGCTTTTCCACGACTTTCAGATCCGAGATATTCTGCCGTTTGATTGCGAGATAACAAATACGCCGCCGCGGGTCGTTTAAAAGACTTTCGGTGACCCGCGAAACGGTTTCACCGTGCTGAAAAAACCTCCGCACGGACGTAATCGAAGAGGAACAATACTAGCTTTGATCGCGTTATTATGGAAATTAAAGCAGCGTCCTCGTTGGTGGCAGATGAGGAAACTCGGGGATTCGCGGTAGGAAGTAATTCCGATAAAATGAATCCGCGTAACGAGCTACCGTGCGATTGGCTCGTGCAGCCGAGTGAGAGCCGGCATTGTTCGGGGCACGGTACCCGCGCTCGAGGAAGAGGCTTAAAAGTGTGTCCCAGTGTTCGCGTGCTACGTCGTCGTTTTACTTTCCACCGGTAAAACGCATCGTAATATCTCGACGAGACGAGAGGAGAAACGTTCACGGTGCATTTAAGGCCCAAAAACCGTTTGATACCAACTGCGAGGCGAAAAACGGTCACGTGCAGGCTGTTTTCATGGAGATCGTGAAATTGCGCGATCTACATAGCGCCCGGCTGCGCTCGATCTCTCTTCTATACGCGAATGCTACGAGTTGTAAATAGATAATCGTAAAGAACGAACGGATGAGAAGAGAGAAAGAGAGAGAGAGACCCGTGGGAAGTAATTATTGGTAGATTAATTCAGACGAGCTACCGACGAGCGTCGTGTTAAACGAACGTTGCGTTCAATAATTGTTCCCGTCGCGGTGGCACACGCGTCTCGCTCCAAAGACCGCGCCCAAACGCGTTCTCAAGCTTCATGCTTTCCAACCGCGGCGACGCTGGGTTATACAAAATATTCCAACCAACCTCGTTGGTCACCTCGCGAGATTCTTCGCTGGAAGAAAGTCGAGATTTCGTTTTCTATCGCGTGTAAATATGCTCCGTCGGGTGATACGGTCGCGAGACTGTCGAATTGGAAGTGGACGCGATAAGTAGCTGACGATATTTGTTTCTTAAAGATATCCTCGCTCCACGGGACAATGACTGATAGCGGCGATAGCTGACCACTTTCGAATAACACTGGATAATCGCGCACCGTGAAATCGAGTTAAAGTTTCTAGCCGATTGCACGGATGTTAATTAAATTTATCGATAGTTTCACGGTGATGACTAACGACTTGGCGAGGAAAAGAACACCACGAACGATTCGATCGTTCCTCTCTTATTCAAAGAGGGTTGAGAAACGAGAATGATACGAGAATTGTCTCGATGCTCGAGCGAACAGTCGAAAGCCTGAGAGGAGATTGCCGTTTCGTATCCTCCGTCCCTAGGGGCTCGCGAAAAGCTGCCTGTAAATTACGATCCGTTGATGTAACATCGTAGGAAAGGTGTACGTATAGGTTCGCGTTACGTCTGGAACGAAGTTTGACGCCGGTCGATAGTTGACGAAGGCTACTGGGCTCGAGACGCGTCGCCGCGCGATCGATCGATCTTGACGATCCGGAAATTACCGCTAATTGAGAAGTTGCAAGCCACGCTTGCCGAGCCGCCTCGTTTCACGCGACTCTGCAATTTTTTGCGCAGTTTCTTTTTTCCCTTTTCTTTCTCCTTCCCTTTCTAAGCCCCTTGCTCTGTCGGATAGGTGTTTGAACGGAAGTACAGTCGAACGGGAAAATGTTCGCTGGAGGATCGCCGATTACTGCAATGGGTTAATTAAGATACGTGCGACCGATAGAACTTTCGTTCGAACGCTATATACTTGGGATCGTTTCGAGATCGAGACTTGGAATCGATCTAGATGTATCCGTATCGGAGCACGGCCAGGAAATTAGCGTAGTCGGCATTTCTCCGCGGTAGTTCCGGCCGATTGAGCAGCCGGTTCGATGCGTTCCCAAGGTGCGTGTGGTTCGTTCAACCGTTTAGAAAGCGAACGCGTCGGTATATACCCCGGTAGCTTTGTTTTCTCGCCTGTGGTGAGAATCGGAAAGAGCGAAACCGAATCTCCTCTCAGGGATTTAACGCGTGTCCACCTGCCGGCTTCTGATCGAATTTCACCCCGTACCATCGGTGTACCGGTGAGGACGCTGAGCGTCGACACCTGACCGTTTCGAAATCTCACGAGAGATCCCGGGGCTGTTTATCTCTGATAGGTATGCAGGTATCGACGAACGTTATCGTTGAAAATCACAGCTACACGCGATGCCTTATCGATCTCTCGCTTAGAGTTTCGAGGCACGGAGGAAGACGTTAGACTCGAACCATGTAAATACCTAAGAACCACCAGCCGGACCAGTTCCCCGCGAAATAACCTGCTAATTACACAGGCATTATCGTGTTTCCACGGAGGCATTGTCGCCATACATTTCAATTCTAATTAGCCGCGTTGAAATTTCTCCGACGCTGACACGGCCAGTGCCAGGGAGAGCGTTTAAACATTCACCGGCAAAATGTGATTTTGTTGCGGCGTATGCTCCATTACCGCGAACACGAACGAGCGCGAACCGTTCGTTCCTCGTACGCGTCTGAATTATTGCCAAGTTAAGTTCATCGCCGTGAAATTATGACCCATCTTCGCTCGGGTTCGTTACTATCCTCCTTTTTCCGCGGCCTCGTAAATCTACCCTCGCAGCTCGCGCACTTTTCTATCCTCTCCTCTTTCTTCTAGACTCCCCGGACTGGAAATTCCTACGACGCGATTAGCTCATCCGCGAGTTTCGATTTTAAACGGAATCGGGAACCGCGGCTCTTCCTCCGGTCGTTGCGCAACCGAAACGCCGACGATTGCTCGTCTAGAACGTATCTATCAAACTGGAAACTTCCCGGCGATTTGCATGCCCCGGGGTCCTCGATTCGCGAAGAGAGTGAAAGTAAGTAAACCACGTACGTACGCGCGCGTCGATACCTAGACGCAGGCGGGTACTTTCGACTTTGGAGATCCGCGAGGCCTTCAGTTACTCGCGCGGTTCCATCCGTCCTGTCTCGATTTCGATCTCTCGTCGGCTGTCCACGTTCTAATTCCGAGGATCCGCGCAGGATCCCTCGAGCCGATAACGTCTCGCGTTCAAACACCCGTGCGACTCTTCAACGTCGTTTTCTCTATTTTTTTCTCCTTTTTTTCCGCGCCCAACTTCCTACGCGAACTCACTGGTGCGGACTGGGTACTTGGCGTGTGCGCTCGCTCGTTCGCGGTTCCGATTAGTTTCTTTTTTTTTCCAGCTGCGACTCGACCGACCAGTTTCTGCGCGAAACTATGAAAAACGACTATTGAAAGAAAGAGAGAGAGAGAGAGAGAACAGTTGAGTATCTCGGTTCATGGTGTTTACTATCGTTGCGCGACTCTCGATGGAGCGTGGTTGTTCGTACCAATTTAGAACCTCTTAGAAACCCGTGCCCCGGCGTAATCGTTTAATTTAGGTACCTACTGCGCGGACAGTGCTCTTTGGAACGACCTCGCTGCCTATCAGTTGGGTGACCCTAACAAAACTGACGACGTTCCTATTAACGTTTCTTTTATCTACGGCTGCGTGCCGTAGTTGATAATGACTGATCCAACCGGAGTGGACTAGTCAGAGGATCCGTCGTCGGTTATCTAGGGACGGTCTTTGGCTTTATTTAATTTAAACAGATACGACGCGTTCGTCGAGTAGCTGGTCTCGTTATCGCATCTTCTAATTATTTCGGTGAACCAGCGGTTCCCAAGCCGGTCAAAGTATCAACAAGGATTCGACTTCGACTCGGTTTGCGTATTATCGGAGCCACGGTCGGTTGTCTGACCGCGGTGAAGTCGAGGGGTCGGTACCCGTTAGAACGCGGAACGCACATGGGTCACACGACGGCGATCCTCTCTGTCCGCGCTGCGTTCCGTTGCGTTCCGTTGCGTTGGCGTCGCGTCTCTACCGTGGTCCCTGTCCTCCTCCTGTCAGTCGGTGTGGCGCGCTCGAACGAGCGACCAGTGTCTCCAGTCTTGCGCTCTGCAACCTTCTTCTAAAACAAACAAAAATTAACCCGATTATTCCGTTACTTGCGTCGGTGTTGATCGAGTTCTGGAGTATCGGACGAATGGAAGTAGGTGAGTCCATGGGGGTTCCAAGTGGGTCTAAGCAACGCTGGTATTTCCAATCCCCTCGTAACGAGAAACAACCTTCCTCGATAGCACGTGTGCATCGTGGAACGCGGCTGTATTTCGTTCATTTTTCGAAGCGTTCTACGTAACCCGTTTTTCACCATCCGTGACCGATCGTACCTCGAGTCGTTCGAAAAGAAGAGAACGTTCGAGTGGAAGAGAGAGGACGGCGTATTTCCGCATCGACGATCACCGCGACAAAAATTGACAAAGAATCGGTGCTCGTGCTCCGAGCAGCCGATTGATTTGCACACCGCGTGAACTTGACGCGTGCAACCCAGTCGGTCTCGCGTTCCGACAGATCGATTTTAAACGCAACTTGGAAACCGTTTGCCGATTCGATTCACCGATGCGTGCGTTTTCTGCGGACAAAGTTCAGTCTCCTTTTAAATTCTTTCTCGAACACAGTCACCGTCTTTGCGTCACCTTCGACGACCAGGCCCTCGCTAAGTTACGCGCAGAAATACGAACCTTTTTTTTTTTTTAGAAGAAACAGATGTTGTCCGTTTTCTCTACACCGATAGATAGTACCAACGCGTCAACACTGTACGATCTTCTTTTATCGAGAGGTTCGGTGAAAGCGCACGGTGGATTATTAGCTTTTATCCTGTAACCTGTCGAAGCTGAACGTAATTATTGCTCGTTAGGACGCGAGATACAGGTTACCAGGAGCACTTTCGAGCCGACGTCGTTCGATTTCTTTTGTATCACTTCTCCGCGAACCCCCGTGCTAGTCGATTGCTCCATTTACCTCGAGCGAGATCGAACTTCTACTCTGCGCTTTCGAAAAAACGTTTCGTTGGCGTTTTGATTATCTTCCCATTATCGGAATTAGATCGGTATTTATACTTTGTTACCGTTTACGAGCACGGAAAGGCACGTACTAGTACGTAGTTAGAATGACGGTTGAGTAACGCCGTAATTATCGCCGCGTCCCGTCGTCGGCCTCCTTCGCTGTCACTTCACGTACTCGGAATGCATTATCTTTTATTGTCGCTCGCTCGCTCTCCTCTCCGGATAGAATTGTTTCCGCTGGAAAGTGACGGGTGCTCGATCGCGCGCACCTGGAATTTTCAACGGGGGTCGCTCGACCGCCGGTGACCTTCGTATCGCGCCACGGTTCGCCGTTACTCCGACGTTAGAAACCCCTCGGTACCCCAAAAGAAGAAACGTTCGTATTCTCCGCTTCCTTCCGGGCTCGCGAGCTCCCCTCCTCGGTTCACGCTCATCGTAACTCGTTTAACCGGCGGCAGTGGCATGTATCTACGTAAACACACGGTGGGGCGACAGGGAACGTATCGGACGCTCCCAGTCTCTCAGCGTGCACTTTACGCACGCGTTCACGCCTGCGGACGAGCAATTAGCCGTTCCCGCTCTTCGAAAACTTGTCACTTCGCTAAGCGTCTTCGCTTCCGACCGCTCCGCTCTCTTCCTCTTCCCGCGCGATTAAGTGCGTCTGGTGCATCTCGTGGACTCAGTGAATTTCGAATCGACGCGTCGATCGAGACCGACGATCGCTGGCTGTTTTCATTGTCGAGCTAACGGGACGCTTCGCGATGAACCGTACACCTTGGACAGTGTTCGCGTAAACTCGCAACGCGTTAGCATGTTCGAATCGGAGGTAACTATTCTCGTTTCTTTCCTAACCATCTCTTTCTCGTTGGGAGCTTCTCTCTTCGCTCTTCAAAGAGATCGTGACAAAAGATGCGCGACGAAACGGTGCTTACATAATGGTGACCCCCCCCGGCTAGACGTACTTGCACACGCCTGTCCGTTGTCTTCGCCGCTTCCGCGGAACTACTGGAAGGCTGGACTAAAGTCGAACGACTTATTATTTTTTCGTTCGTATAACATTTTCAATAACATGACGAAATCGGCGATTGTGCGGTGGCTCGTCAGGTTCTCCGTTACTTTCGCTAGCTTTCACTCTCTTTCTGGCTGGGTACTACCGTTAAACGACAGCAGCGGGATATATTTTTAGTATTTTATACGGTCGCGGGATTCGATCGGACGGCGGCTACACGGTTACATGGAATCGGTACGCAGAAGGGACAAAAGAATCGACGCAACTGGAAAAAATTGCTGCTCGTCTTGCGCGCATCCGTTGCACGCTAGTTTTTCCTCGGTCAGGAGCACAATCGACCGCTGATATCGGAAACGGAAGCTGCCCGCGATAACCAGAGACCGAGTGATAACGGTTTTAAAGCGTAGAAACGGTTCCAAGTTTTGTCGTAGCTACACGGGAGATTCGTCAGAATTCGCGGTGAGATCATCGATGACGAGTCAGGAGAGAAACGGTGGATAGGTAAGAACGCGTCCGCACGACGGATTCGGATTTTCGATAGAAACTGCGGCTCGTTCGTCAACCTTGATTCGTTCGAACTGGTTACGTTAGGCGATTTGGAAACTGGAATCTCCGGTTGCATCGAGCGGCGCACGAAGGACGCGTTATCTCTGCTCCCATTTTCCGCGAAGAGGAAGATCGTAACGCTAGAAGCGTTAATTTATCAAAACGAGGTAAAAGTGGGCTTTCCTGTTCTCATCGTCCTCGACGAGAACAATAGCCTGGCTACTGGTCTCTCCTCTCCTAGAAAAGAGCTGAAGTCGGCCAGAAAAATTCGTATCTCCGGCGATCTCGCGCGGTCTCGCGTGCTCTGGGCAATTTTTCTTCTCTTTTCTCTTCGCCTTTCCTTCCGTTCTCGCAACAGTCGAAATTATCCGGAAAATTTGTAGGAAATTTCCGTCACGAGAACCACCGATTATCTCCGTTAGTGGAACAGAGGAGAATTGGCATGCAACCGGCTTAGCGAGAGCACAGCCAGGCGGAACGCGCGTAGAATGCGAATCTTCCCTTTTCTCGGCGTTCCTCCTTTAATCGAGTGTGTACGTGTTTTCAGGTGATCGGTAACGGTCTGAAGAGCGAAACGGACGACTGCGAGCACGGTTTAGCGAACGGTGAGTCACGCGTAATCTCTATGCATCTCTTTTTTTAATCTTATCGTTTAAGCGCGCGCGATGTTCAATTTTCAAAAGGCCCCTAACTGGTTCGAAAACCCGCCGCAGCGTCGCCTCGCGTCGCGTCGGTACGCTTTGATTTCATTGACCAAATCCTGCGGTGAGAAGAACACCCCTGGTAAACGTCCCCTCGCGATCGCTCGACCGGTTAACTCTTTCGAACGAGATTATTACTTTATTCTACACGTTTTAGCAGAAAAAAGATAGAAGAAAAGAAAAGATTAGCGATTCAACGAAACGGTTACGGCCCTGACTTTGCCCTTCGGTGATTATCATCCGTCGGAGCGGTCGTCGCATTTTCTCACGCTACTTCAGCTGCTCCTTGCTCGCGGTGCAACGATCTCCCTCCCGTACCCGCACATCTGCCACGAAATTACATCCTGACCGGGTCCGCATTTTTATTTCCCTCCCCCCTACCCCCACTCGCCGATTCCCCTCTAATCTCCCGACCGATCCCAGCCGCGCATTAAATCCCCGAAGGAAACACGCCGCCTCGAAACAATTCGCTTTCGATTTCGATCGATTACGCGTTACTATCGTCACGTGGCTTGGAAAAATTAATTGCCCTCGCTACTAATCGCCTTTAAACCTCCTCGAGGTTATTATAATTGGCCATTAGCCGCGATGGCTATCTACCGCGAGAGAGCAATCTTCTAAACGCGTTCTTAATGAAAATACAACCATATCGCCTAGCAGCCATTACCTAGCAGGTTTTTTTTTCTAAACAGATTACCCTCTCGCTGGTGAAATCGGCACCTGCTTCTCACTTTAATTCATTTCTACCTCTCATCGATCGATCGATCGATCGATCGGATTCAAGTCACTTAACACTATAATAGACGAACTCAGAAATGATAACGTTCGTTCCACGCTCCCCCTGTTTACGTCCGCGTTGCCGTAAACCTGTTGGAATACACGGACCAAGGATAGAAAGGTGTAGAACGGAGAACGCGAGTGTTCCCATTCACGCTTCCGAATACTCGTTCGCGTAATCCATTTCGAGATGGAACTGAAGGAATAGTAAATTAAACCAATTGAATCTTGCGATCCGAAGCGCCGCTGAAAATTCACTTTTCGCTCGTAAGGTCGTCGTATCGTCGCGCGAAAGTCACACCGCATCGTTAGCTCGTTAAACGGTAGATTAATAATCTTACTTGTGACGAGACAAGGAAAAATTCGAGAGAGTAGAAACGCGGATAATGTGAGAAATAGTCGCGCAAACGATGCGTCGCGCGACTGTGTCGATAGGTCACGCGTGGAGACGGGAGGCACGCGCTAATTGCGCAAACACCGGCGACACCGCGACGCCATTCTTTTACCATGATTCCTCTCGCCTCTTTCTTCCTTTTTCTCATTCTTCTTACCGCCGAGTAGTTCCTTGGCCTGGCTAAAGAATTCTGAAACGAGTCCGCGGAAGCGCCGGTTGCGCTTCCAGTTATGAAACTGATGGTTATTGTCTGTTATTTACGCTCGAATCTCTCGATCTACCGCGTTCCATAAAGACACTCGCGTTTGATCGATTAGAAACTGACAGGGTGACGAAGGTGAACGATAGCATGCGGAATTGAAGTGGACGCCGTTCAAAATGAATTTACACCACCGTTAACTTCCTCTAGTTGGCAAAGATTAAATGGAATTTCGATAGAGGGAACTTTCCACGACGTGATTAGGAATTGGCAGGAAACGCAGGTAGCCGATAGTTACGTGCACGCGTATATAGAAGGTAGATTCGAAACGATCGCTTTCCGAATTGTAACATTGTAGACTTTCTACGGGTAATTTCAGGTGGGTGGCGCGTAAGCGGACGCGCGACGGTTTACCGAGTACCGAGTCGTCCGTTCAACTCGAGAATTCGATTAAACGCAATGAAACCGCATTGTTTACCCGACCTCGAGGGGCGTAAAAGGTAGCGAGTCGGTACGCGCCGCGAACACACTTCTATCCGATTAGCCAGCTATGCGAAGCCCCGCGGCAAAACTATATACAAGTTCCACGTTTGATACGGTCCTCGTCCGGAAATGCTTCAGTGCGATTCGCGGCGATGTGCGAGGAGGGTTTCGTCAGGGAGAGAATCGCCTTCTTGGAGGGTGAATAATTCAAGTGAACCCTTACCCCTCTCGCGTTCCATCGCGATCGAACCAGCGAGAGAAACAGAGAGCAAAACTGGAGATTTCCAAATAATTGATTGCAGGTAAAAAGATGGCACCAGTGCTGGGTGTACCGCCACCGCCGCCACCAGCTCCGCACATGGGACCAGACGGGTTGATTCTCCCGAGGAAACCGTACAACCCTTACCTCACCTCCGGCAATCACAAGGACCTTCGCAGAGAATTGTTATTCAATCAGAAAGTGTAAGCGATAAATGTTAATCGGCTAACGGAAAAGAGACGCGTGGCTTTCGATGCGACGCACTTCGCACGCCTATCGTCGAGAAAATCGTTTCCTATTAACATCCCGTAGCTATACAATAGCACAAGCTCGCTCATTCCCAGCCACTTTTACGGTTCGAGCAGGGTCCGGGCATTCAATTGAGAGGATCGTGCCCGCCCCGCGCCTCTCTCACTTTTTCTCATCCTGGCAATTTTGACGCGCCCGGGCGTCGCGTAATTAGCTAACCGCATCGGTTTTCGCTTTCTTTCAGCGGCAAGAACGTGCTGAATCAGAAGAGCGAGCTTCAACGGGCGCTCGAGAAGCAAAGGGAGGCTGCCTCCAGGAGAGAGGCTGAAAGAAACCGAGAGGAGAGCTACAAAGACGATCCGAGAACAGCGTTGCAAAGGGCCATAGAGCAGAGGGCGAAGCACATCGAGATGGCGGTTGGTATCATCTCTTCCCCTTATAGTTACTCTCACGATCTTAACCATTTTATTTCGCGTTACCATTTTATTTCCACGTTCGTCTATCGACACTAAATGAGTGACTAAAATTAGCTTTCGATATCTCTGATAGTTTTCTTTTTTTTTTCCTGAAGAGAAGGTAGTTAAAGTCGGCAAATTTCACGTCGGCCAGATAAGATCTTTCCCCCTCTTTATCGTCGAAAACCACCGTTACAACGAGCGGCGTTTCGAAAAGTGAAATTTCGATATTTCAGCTGGAACAACCGCAACCGACGACAGAGCCACCGAGCAATCTTCTGGTAACGGCGAGAGCGAAACTGAGATCGCGCACGGATTCCCAATGAAGCCCTCGGCGAGGAGTGAACGGAACGGAACAAAAGAATCGTGAAACGCGACAAGTACACTGTCGCGCGGGAGAGCAACGATTGAAACGTTGCGTCGCGACGCGGACTTTTGTCACGTTTTTCTAACCCGACCGTGTATGTACATGTATGTATACCTAATCTGATAAGAGTTCGTTGAAAACAAAAGAGAATTATATAACTCGTCGTTGAAAATTCGATGCACCGACGCGGGAAGGAAATGTTCATCGAAAGACTCTATTCGAGTACGTTTCAGCAGTTGCGCGTCTTTCGTGTTAAACTAGATAATTTGCCTTACTCTTCCAAAGTCGCGAATCGGACGATTTCGTTCGTTCCTTGAGCGACGCTGTAGGTGTCCGCGAAAGTAACGCGGACTCGAAACAATTGATATTCGCGCGCGTGTTCGAATCAAGGCCTTCTGTAAACGCTTAATCCGGAGATTGCTGGCTCGAGCGCAAAGGCGATAGTTTTTTTGGGTTAAGGCTGTCCTGGTACGCGTACCTCGACCAACATCCGGTACGCTATGATGCACCGTGCTCCAGTTAGCCAGAAGAGAATGCTAAAGTATCGGGAACGTCGGGATAATTATCTCGAAATGGTATTAGGCTTACGCTAGAACACAAACTTGAAACGTTTGAGAAGATAGCTTGCTTGATCATCGAGTCGGTTAAACATTTGATCACGCGCTGCCGCTTTTTCCGAGCGTCCTCGTATAAGGGCGAATACTGTTAGAATAATTAACCTAAGAGATCAGTCATGTATAGCGTAGACGAAAATTAGCTAATCATCGTGCCTGAATTTGTACTGACTAGACCTAAATACAAAGTGCAGATAGTTACGCCACGATTGACGGAATAATAGAATCAGTAACCTGGGACCATCGTACACTTGTAATAACTTCTTAATACCAGTTAAATGAGAGACAGGTTGACGTAACGGCATTTACTATAATTAACTGTTTATAGATTAGAAAAGGAATGAAATTATTATTGTTGCACTATACTGTTCGAATCGACGTATCGTAGGAACGTGATCGTTCGTTCAATCATAGCAAGAATTTCTACTGGTAACGTTGCATTAAAGGACATTCTGTTTTGTTACTTCGAAGATATAACGGAGATTATAGTACTCGAAAGTAATGTGAAACTTTACGAAATAGTGAAATAACTTGTTGATAAATGTAAACGTATCGGGCGGACGTAAGTACGAATCAAGTGCACTAAATTTCGATCGGTACAAACCAATCGTAATGTTTGGGACTATGATCGCATTGGTACAATTGAAATATCAAATATATTTTGTTCAACACCAGTAATACTCTTTTTACTTGTACTGCTCCGTGTTGTAAAATGGTATAACACGAGAGAAAAAGGAGAATACTATATGTAATGTTAACAAAACCTCAGCAATTTCCCTGACCCGTAGCCCAATGTACAATTGAAAAATAAAGGGAAACAGTATTTCTTTATATACCTCTCTTTGGCACGCGTCGTTTTCTCTACTCCGAGCACAGCACCTCTACCGACGAAAGGGAAGTAATAAATAAAATGTCATTAGACAGAATAATTAAATATCGCGTTATTAATCATTAACATTTACCGTCAGTGTGATTTTACACAAGTCGACTTGTACATTCTCAGATGAAGGGTACAATGAATACGTGCAACGCGATTCATAAAACAATAGACATTTTAGTAGTCGTCTCCGCGAGAAATAACTTCTTTACATGTCGGACGTAGAACAAGGGTGTGCTCGAACTGAGCAGTGTAACATCCCTTGACGTCGACCAAAGGTGGGTAGGCCTCTACCGCACCCTTGTCGCACAAATCCTTCAAAGCCATTTGATACTTTGTACAACCGACACGATCCAGCCATCGTTTACAAAAAGCCAGAGTACCTGCGACACAAGATATAAATGCACGTCACTAGATAAATATAGAATCGATGCGTATTGATAGATCAATGTTTACCGAAATGCTTGTTGATAACGTTAAGTAGAGATTTGCTACTTTGCAATCTTAATGGAACGAAACCGGCGTCAAAACTCTTCATGTAGTGGGAACAGTCTAAATCGTCGTGGACGATTCCCCTCCCGGTAGACCCGAATGTTTCGATAGCGTAAAATTCGTTTTCTTCCATTCTGGTAGCTTCGCCACCTTTAACTATGGGTACAGTTTTCCCAGCATGGATACGATACGGAGCGATTGAATGACCGTTAAGATTTCTTATAGATTTTACCTGTGGAGATTGATCAACGAATAACTATTGGTAACGACAATAGCATGAATAGAGTGCGAGATTATATGTATGAAATTATAACGGAGCGACGTACTGGATAAGTTTTGCCGTCCAGTTCAACCTCATACGACTCCATAACTTCTTGAATCGCGGCACCGACATCGCAAAGTTGCACGTCGATACCAGCTGCTTTAATTCCGGTGTTCGTAGCATCGCGAACCGCTTCAATCAGCTTGTCGTATTTCGGATTGAACGCCAATGTAAACGCACAGTCGATGATCCGTCCGTTGATGTGCGTACCGAAGTCTATCTTGGTAACGTCGTCGTATTCCAAAACGGTTGGATCTCCGGCGTTCGGAGTGTAATGAGCCGCGCAATGGTTCCTTGAACAACCAGTCGGAAAGGCTAATCCAGCTTTTAATCCATCCTCGCCTATCAGTTTTCGGGCTGTGTTCTCGAGCTCGTTACAAATTTCAATCATCGTCATGCCAGGTTTCACCTGAAATAATCGCGTTTTACCTTTACACCTGTTGTTTCTGTTTGATTTGATTCATCAGCATAATATACCCATTTCATAACGTGTTTTCTTGTTTGTCTATGAGCCTCAGCCGCTTGCCTCGCCTCATTGTAAATGTCATTTTGCATTCTATCAACAGCACGTGCTTCTTCGCTCGAGAAACGCTCCTTGGCTGTTCTATCGTCTACTCCTGCGGCAGAAGGATGATCCATTATCTGCCCTATCGGAAAGTTTCCATCGGGGAACAGCTCCGATACAGGAATAGTTGGAGGATCCGTTTGTTGCTTAATTCCTCCAGCCTTTCCACGCGATTTACGTTTCTTCTTCTTCTTCTTAGCATCGTCTGTTTCCGCATCATTTTCTGTTGCCTCCGTACCAGCTTCTACGGCACAGAAGCATAAATCCAACGTTGTACATCTTTGAATAACCATCTAACCGTCTTAGAATAATATATCGCCTTACCTTCGCCCGTAGCATTATCATCCTTTACTCCGTCCTCTTCCCCCTCTGGAACGTCCGCACTAGCTTCACCAGCACCTTTGGTAAACAAATATTTTCTTCACAACTGTAGTTTACGTTGAAAAATTATTTCAATAATACGAATACCGAAATGTTAAAAGTGTAAAAAGGTATCGGCAAAAGCATGTTCGAATGCGCAATGAAATTCAGGCATCGTAAACTTTCCGCGAAAGGAAGATCACAACAGGAAGTAAAAACAGGTGCAAAAATGTTTCCACACCGTGCCGCTCGTGGACACGTTTGGGAATAATTTATTCCGTGTAATTAGTCACTGTTCCGTGGCTTAAATGAAAAGTCGTACCGCTGCGAATGGAACGAGAAACATAACATCAAGAATACGAAAATATTATTAGGTTCGCGCGCGTAAACAGTTCCGAAGGCGGAAACCGAAAGACAACGCGAGACGCATGATAAGTCCATAGCCTCGAGTAAACGGGCGTACACCGAACGATACACGGAACAACGTACCAGCTTTCTTCTTCTTTTTCTTCTTTTTTTTCTTCTTCGATGCTTCTACCGCACCAGTTTCATGTTCCTCGTCAACGATCTCATCTTTTTCCTCGTCTACCAATTTTTCGGCGGATTTGCCGACTTCATCCAACACGGCAGCCATTTTCGAGAAGAAGCCAAACAATCCTACATTAGACGAATCTTAAAGTTGGACAGTCGATAAAGTAGAGGCAACTTTTAGATAACCTCGCTCTCGTACACGGATACGTATGCTGATAAAACAACCTACGAAGGAAAGAATCGTTTAACGTCGATAACTTTGCATAATGTATAGAGGAAAAAGTGTTGCGTTGTTTAGTTGACGGTCAAAAACATCAGTGATCTTATTTAAAGAATCGCTTTATAATTGTATGTACAAAGTATTACATGTAGAAATGGGGATTTGAAAAAAGTCCCGTTTTCTAAGTTCTCTCGTAACTTATAATACTAAAAATAAGAACTTCCTCGTACAAGATATTGATTTTCATGGGAGAAATCCTTTTGTTAAATGATACGCGCTAGCCGAGCTAATGGAAACATGATTTATCCTACTGAGGAGATAATTAATTCGGCAACGTCCGGATCTTGACATAAAACGCAAAGCTGCATCGTCACTTGATTGTCTGACAATGCCAGTCTCGCTCGAGCGAGGATATGCTTTCCGTTTCTGAAATTTCCATTTAATAATAAATTATGCGCGGCAGCGCCAGCTAGTACTCGGTTGGTTCCTTCCACAGCGTACAGGCCTAAGAATCCTGTCAAACTTTGGACCGCTCCTTCCAAACTGGTCACCGATGGGCCCAAGGCAAACGTTTCTTCCAGTTTAGTGAATCCCTGGGAGGTGGCTGCGTCCCACGTTGCGAAATCCACTACTCTGTTCGTATTTCCTCGAACTTGATCAGCCAGAGTTACTTCCAGATCTTCCAACTGGAAAAACGCATATTTTTTGTGGCTATCGCAATGGAGCGCGTGAGAGTTGAGAGAGGAGAGAATATGAATAGCTTAAAAAAACATGTGCACCATATATTCATCGTTGTATCCTTGCTCGGCGTCTGGTACACCTGTCACAGGATCGCAATCGCGAGCCACGAACCGCAGGGTTGTAGGAATGGTGGCAACGCTAGCATAAACATCTTCTGGATATTTTAATACTGTGTACGTCGTGCCTGGTTCATTATACGGTAGACGCGGGCAAGGAACTTCACACACAATTGCATAGCTAAACGTGGAAATGAAAAGTTATTACTTGGCGGATATGATACCTTAAGAAATAAATGTATGAAGCTATGGTTACCCTTCGGGCGGTTCAACAGCTACCCTCACGTCCTCGAGTAATTGATCGGAAAGGGTATTTACGCAATCGAATTGCAGAATGAGAAGATCTTTGAACGTGTGCTTAATACATTTCACATTATATTCGGTTTCTGATTCTGTCAGTTCGATGACAGACGATGATTTGAGTAGCGAATAGTCCCGAATAATCATTGTTAACTGCGGTACTTGTGACAATTTCTCCATAAAACTTTCCTCCCGCGTTAAACGGGGTTGTTGCGGTTTCACAGCGGTGTGTACTTCCACTTGTGCTGGCTCTTCGATCGTTTGGGCCGAAGGAATCTATAAAACGAAAAGATCATATGTTGCTTGAACTCTTTTCAATTTACTTCCTCTGATTACTCTGGTTAATTACCTGCGATATATCGAATGGCTCGTCCATCTGACTTTGCATGTAATTTCGCAAAGCTCTTTCTAAACTAGGTACGGACAATTGAGGAGGTTGTACCAAAGGTAGAACGGTTGGATCGTTCTGCTGCTGCAGAATAGCGCAATAGTACGCCGCACGGTCACGGACTTCGTCGTCCGAATCTAATTGACATCGGGACAAAAGGACCAACACGTTCGGAAGTAACGGTGGACATGCTGCTGCGAAACGTGCCAACGCGGTAACTGCAGCCGCTCTAACGCTGGCACTTTCCAAAATCACGCGATTGTAAATGAAACGAATATAACGGGAGGGCTGCTTCGAGGTCGGTCCTTCCTGTCCGAGCAAATGAAGTATGCGAACGGCAAGAGAGATATGCTCGCAGTCCTCAATAAATTCGCACAAATGGGCCAATCCGGCTTCCTTCGCTTCAGCATTTACTTCCATCACAGCTATTATCGTGTCCGCGATGGCTGCCTTATATTCGAGTCCTCCTTCGTCTCGTAGCATAGCGGAAAGGAAGTTCATCAAAACTGCATGTTTCCGAGGGAACTTCTGGCACAGGGCTCTGTGAAAATGATAGTAAAGATTAACCAAGGAAACCACCAAACACGTGTAATACAAAATTATGACGACTTTACCTAATAGCTTGTACAACTACGACCTTAAATTCGTCCGAAATTTCTGACACAAAAGTAGCAATTTGTTTCATCAGCCTGTCTACGGAACTTTCCGCGCCGGTCTTCAGCAAGGTTGTAATTGCTAACGTAGCAATAGATCTGTTCGAATCGGTGATTAAGTTTTCTAGATCTAAATTACACGCAGTAACCGCTGCTGGATGAGTCATGGCAACTTTGTTCAAGGTTCTGACAGCAGCGAATCTTAAAGCAGGTTTTTGAGAGCCACAGAACAATTGAAGCACACTAATAGCGGGCGATATCTCTCTAGGACCGCTTCTTCCAAGATTGACCAAAGCGTGCGCTGCTTCGTACACGACCATTTCCGATTTATGACGTAAACAACATTCGATAAATCCCAGGAGCTCTTCCCCTTCGTCAACTTCATCTAGCAATTTACACGCCATTCTAATTAACATACACGCAGCGTAAGGACTTTTCGGGCTTGTTCTCATAAGTTTTGCAACTAACTTAATTACGGCGTGTTTGTCTGCCTTGCGAGCTTGATACAAAACACCAAGAGCATGATATTGAACCATCACATTGTTAGAGTTCAATGCCTCTTGCGCTTCGTTTGCCCACCTACGCGCTACATCTCCGGACACGCTGGTCAAGTGTAAAGAAGACACCAAAGCTGCGCTCGAAACAGCAGGAGAACGATCAACTATAGCTTGTTTCATGTAACGTTCAATAGCAGCCAGCATTCCGCTGTCAGTAATGGTGCACAATGCTCTTATTGCTGCAGCTCTGTACAAGTCTTCCTTTCCGGTCATGTCTTTTGTCAAACTGGAAGTGACTATAATTACATCCTCTGCCAAAGAGCTCAATTCTTTGATGCCCAAGTAAACCAATCTTCTTAAGACAACGTCTCTTGACTGAAACAATTTGGTCATAGCGAAGAACGCCTCGGTCGCCTCCATCGTACCCAACTGTTCCCCTTGGTTTAGCAAGTACAAAATTTTTGTAAGAATGTGCGCGCATTTTCTTGGATTAACCGGGGTGTCGTTGAACGTACGAGCCTCCTGAAGAACCGTCGTCTTTTCTAGGTTTTGGAACGGGTTTCCCCCACCTATTAACACAAGAATCACATGAGCGAGTGGTGAATGAGACGGTACCGTCTGTTTATTATTTGTTCGAGAGATCGTAAAAACTCGTAAGTGAAAAGAATATAAATCAACGTGAAATTACGTGAAATAAAAGAATTCATCGAAGGGAAACTATCTTCCACGACGAGCAGTCGCCTAAACCTGTTTACAAGGAACTGTCACAAGAATAGGATCGAATTGTTTAATACCGCTTAGAAAATTAAACTTATAATAATATGAATGGAACGATGTTTATTTATGATTACCATCTTCTTCTTCCTTCTTATCGCGTTTAAAAGCATTCATTTTCTGATACCACTGCCGGGAAACTGGAAAATAGGAGACACGTCACCTCAACTCTTTCGCATTGGAACCATTGCAATGGCCACCGGCGTGTTATAGCGGCGAAAGGTTGAAACTAAACGTGTACCTTTCATCTGACCAATCAGTTACTAACTGATCGGATACCTACCGTCGATAAAATCGCACAAGATAAAATAATTACGCCGTAAGAACTAGGCGCAACCAACGGCGTGCGTGTACAAACAAAAAGTAGTTCTGCCACTTTCGAAAGAACTCAGTTTGAAATTGAAAATAAAACAGGGGGAAAGAAAACAAGATACAGTAACGTACAGCAAGTTTTTCACCTAGCGAAACCGATTTAATGAACCATTATCTATATATCTATATACCTTTCATACGAATAAAAGCTTTCACAGCTTTGGCACGCTTTCTCTACAATTGGTAACGACACCTAAAGTCTTTTGGCACAAAGGTAATCTTAATCGATTTACGTCTTCTCTGCGGTGCATCACTTTCACTATACTAATGGCGACTAACGATACCGATCATTCGTTCTTTATTTCGGTTTGCGGTTTGTACAGCTTTTTCAGGTCAGAAATAGTAGCCTTCCCGCCGTTCGATTTCGGAGGTCGACCTATTCTTTGTACAGACTGAATTTTCGTGGATGCTGAGTGGTTCTTTTCGTTAGAAATATCCTCCAGTGACGCTTGATCCTCGGACGATTTAATCATATCTTTGCTCCACTTCGTTAACCATTCGCTGGCTGCAGTCTAATAAAAAACGAGCAGAAGAGCAAAGCATCGTAACGAACTGCTTTCACATTTTTCTTTTTTTGAATCTCAGATCGAGAGGCAAAAGACGATTACTTGAGATTTACCTTATTGCCGTTGTTATCCGGCGTGGGCACCGCATTCAGCGCCTCCCCCTTCTTCTTTAATCTCTCCAATTCCCTCTGTAATTTGCGTTCCATCTGATACTTGGCCACTGCTTGAGCCAACGGTCCAAGCTCTCCTCTCATCGCGGCGCTCAGCATAGCCTGTACAGAGAGTAATCCTACTCGTTGCCAATCAAAAGATTACAAATTAAAAGCAACCATCGTACTCACATCTCGGCGCCTCTTTGAATCGGCTTGGCCGATGGGATCGGTTTCCGTTTGCGGTCCGAGTTCTAACAGTACCTGAAAATCCGCGTGGTCGCCAAGCCGGAAACCTACGCCTATCCTCGAGTCGGTACCTGTCGCGGGAAATGATAATAAAATGAAACAATTCCGTCGATACGCATGTTCCGAGTCTTGCTTGTTTTAAAAGCGTGCCTCGAGCTAACGAAACACGCGCCACTAGTGAAAGTGGTAGTCGCGTGACGCGGTAAAACGCTCTTGGCACGCGAGTCGTGTCGAGGAACATTTCGTTGTCTCTTGTATTTCTGAAACAAGGATCATGCAATACCGTTACCTTTCTTTATCGGTGGGATGTTCGAGTAGATCAGGGAAAGTATCGTGGGCAGTTCGTCTGGGATAATCAAGCACGTCGCATCTGAAACAATTGATGTAATCAGAGTCTGGCCCGTACAGTACGGCAATCCTATTTTGCTAATCGGTCAGACTATAGTCAAGGATTATTGCGACACGAGTAGACACTTCTTGTTGGAAGTAGGCGAAGGACACGGTACACTTTGTACTTATGAACCAGCACTTACGCTGATAAAAAAGCAGTAGGATGCACAGCTTCACTAGGACAACCTTCGTGCTCGACATCTTTTCATCAAAGAGGTCTCCCCTTCGTGGCTAGATAGCTGGTGTATACGTGCACGTATTCGAACTTGTTATTCAAGAAGTCTCCGAACGTTGCATGACTTTCCTTTCATGGATTTTCTGCGTCAACTGAAATAATAAATCGACGTGACAGTCGTTTGGCTCGACGACACTCGCGGATTCACTAGTTCTGAATGGGTGCGGAAACGTGCACCGACTAGACGGCGGCGTCCGCTTCTACTTACTTACATGAAAGTGAAATCTAAACGTCGGCCTAGCGGGTAACGCGGTGCTTCGAGCAGGACTGAACCGAGGTTCGCGTTCCTCGGCATCGCCGGTGCGAGAAAGAGCTCTCGTAAGAAGTGATCGAGTGAAAGGAGACGTCGTATCGAGGATCGAGGTCACGGAGTCCAAACGACGACGGGCTGCGACGACGAGGACGACGATGACGACGATGGGGACGTCGTCGATGGACTCTCTCTCCATTTCCTTATTCCCCACCGCCTTCCTGCTTCGAACCGTGTATGTACTCGGGAATTTTTGGGACGTTCAACTTAGTTCGCTCACCAGGGCATTGACCGATCGTTCCTCGAGAATGTCGCCAGTGGAAATTCCAAACGGTCCAGTCAACAGACATCCTCCGATCACCATTCTTCTTCCTCCTATAAAAAGAAAATAGTGAAAAATGATATCGCGAAAGGTAATCATTTTACTGAATAAGAATACCTCAGCAGCAATGTGGAAGGATTTACCTGGAAATTAGTCGTGCCAGCGATCGTGCTGTAAAAGTGAAACTACATCGTTGATTACTGTTGCACCGTTATCTTCAATGACAACTGGGAATCTCTTAGGTTTCTTCCTTCCGCTCGACGAGACCGTTTAGCCATTGTTTGATTAGGTACCACTCGATGGATACAAGTGACTGAGCTCTAAGTCTTTTCGTTTCACCCGTTGCGTCGTACGGTACAATGTTGCTTCGGATCCAGGTATCGTATCCATTCAAGAATACAGTGAAATTGAAACTGATACGCGTAATCTCGTAACACTAGACGCGTTTCGAACATTTTTACCTTTTTTTCTTTTAGTAATACTGACTCATTCATCGAGTATTGTGAACGTTAATAATGTGAAAGTCGCTAGGAAGGAAATACGAGTATTTTTCGAAACATCGGTGACAGTCATTATAGATGCGTGAGAGAAGATGGCCAAATAATGAAACGACTCGTTAGGCCAGGCTTTAGAGAAGCTATAATTCCATCTAACGAGATCCTCGCTCCTTTTAAAGGATCCTAACGCTTTGGAAAATAAAACACAATGGATGTGTTGTCTGGAAATTATCCTTGGTAGGCGTCCCTCTAGACCATTAACTTATTATACGAAGCAGTTTGTCAAATAGCGCATAAATTATTGCCAGACCGCCGCATCCACGTGAAGAACCATCCGTTACTCGACCTAGTGGCTGTCGTACATAAATTAACAACACGTGACACTTTAGTCGATGCTCGGTATAAATTAATCGGATTATAAAGTAAATGCAACGCAAAACAACGAGGACAGTTTTTGTCAAAAGACGTGATGGTATTATCCACTGGTGCTGTGTTGGTGGTAGTGGTGTTGATACCGTACGTGGCCACACGTGCGATAGCGCACACGTTATCGGTTGTGACCCACAGTTTCCTCGTTCTATGTTCAGGTTTGCCCGCGTATAACGTTCTACAAGAATAGCAGTCGTTTTAATATAATATTTTATTAAAATATTTTCCTATTAGAATAGAATTCTTTACTGTGGTTTACCTCGTTCGATCCAGTGCTTGGTAATAGCGATGCGTGTCTACGCGGACATACAGAGAGTCGCATAAGCGAGGTGACTGGGTAGTTCGACAGCTCGATGGATCAGACGCGTCGGCTGTCCACGTTTGAACGAAGAGCGTTCACTCGATCGCTTAGGATAATCGAGGTTTCGAATGTATCAGCGTGAGCCGCGTACCGCCAGCTGTCGGCAGGTTAGGCAGAGACGTCGGAGCCAAAGGGGGGCACGTAGATAGCACGTTCTATGCAGGCAGCCGCGTAACTACGTTTGTCGTTTACCGGGAGTCGAGGCTCGCGCACGAAGAGAAGGACGCGCGCCGGTTCCTAATCGTTCTTTCGGCCTAGTTGCCGCTGCGTTTATCGTCATTCACGGGTCCCGCCTAATTGCTTTTTAATACTGCGGACCTTCCTCTCGTCATGGAATCCTCTCTTGGCCGAGTGAGTACTGTCGTTCGTGTTCCTTGCTCTCGAGAAGTTACACGAATTTCCCGGTAATTCTGCAAACGAATCATTTTTCTAAAGTGAGAAAAACTTGCTCGCTTCGATCGAGGAACGGTTTTGTCGCGTTCGCGTTCGATACGAAACACGTAACACCCGGAAAGAGAAAAAAAAACATCGGCATAGTGTACGAGTATAGTCGACACTTTGTTGCCCGTGACGGTACTCCGGTGAACTAGTGACTTAAGATAAACGTTAATTAGACTGGTATCAGCCATATGCCGTTTTACGCGTCTCTTTCAACAGGTGCTTTATCCCGTTTCGGTCGAAAGACGGCGCGAGTGGAGCGAGTAAAGAGGGGAAAAAAATAGAACCGCGAAAAGGTGGTAACGCGTCGCGAGTACCCTACTGTTTTTATCGAGCGTGAAAAGAAACGCAAGTGTTTTCTGCTCCCGTTTACGTGGTTCATTTCGTTTCGTAAACCCTTTAAAACGTGAGAGCCGCGCGACAGATCCACAGCCGGTGGACACCATCTATTTTCTTCGTTAACCGATCGTCCCATACGCATGGTTACACCTGCGCTCGAGTAACCTTGAACGTCCGTTTCCAGTGAATGGTGCACGATGACTTTTTTGGCCCGTGGGGCCGAATTATCATCATCGCGGTGACAGGAGTGATCGTCGTCATCGTCTTGCTCTTGATCGCCTGTTTTTTCACGCCAGGATGCCTCGGATACGAATGCATCAGAAGACGAAGTAAGCCTCGGGCCCTTTTTCTATCCACGTTCAAACGTATGACTCAACAACCCGCTATCGAAACTTTCACGGGCATATTTCACTTATTATCTTTAACGGATACCGCGGAACAATTAACCATCGTTATCGACGCTTGGTATCGGCGAGGTTATAACGCAACTAAATTACAGCGTAAACAAATGTGCGCGCGTTTACCAACTTCCACGAAGTGTCGTATTCTGTTTAACGAGAACGATGCGACGTTTATTTTATTAAACGGATACTGAAACTCAACGATGCGCGAGACAGTTCGTGTCAGTGGCTTGCGACGATTAAACGCGGAGGCGTCTGGCAGCTAGCTGCCTAAGCTAGTATAACGTTTAATTTCCCCGACACGTCTACGAGCTTTGCTTCCGCGCGCACGTGCTTCTACACGAAACGCGTACGCTAAGAAAAATGAATTGGCTGCCCGTTTCCCTTTTGATACCTTTCAACTCGCTTGCGTACACAACGCGCATCTACTGTACCGATCAGCGTGGATCACGCAACCTACATCGAAGCGCAATTTCTTTGTCCAAACGGAGATTTATGCAACGGTGGAGCACGGGTGTTTCATTGAAAGGGAGGAAGCTTAAATTCCTGCATCGTGATTCGACCGTATACGTCGTTGATACGTTACGCCATTGTTCGCGCAGTTATATTTATACACACATGCAAACGACGTTTTCTTCGTTTCCTCCGCGATGTTACGTAATTAGGTATGTCATCCTGCAAACGAACCGTACACAACCTTCCAATAGCGCCGCTATGGAAACGCCCATCCTCTAACAGGCGCAGAACAATTTTATAAACTCTGCGCTGCTTTCTTGCTAACGAGTCCACCGACGGTCGAGATTTTTTCCATCAAGGCTGTTACGGATAGAGTCTTGACATCGTCTTGATCGTTCCAGATAGACAGCGACGGATTTTCATTTACAAACCGCGCGATTTTCCATCTTGTAAATAGACAGGTGTAGGTATCTCCTTTGCCATCGTTAAGAGATACAAATCTCGAACAGTTTCGTCAGCGTGGCGTCACGACGCGACGTTGAAATCGGCTCGATTCGTATCCGTTAACTGAACCGCGTAATTAGCAAGCACCTAAAGCGAATCTTGAAACGGGTAGCCATCGCGGCTGTTCGCAAATTGCATAATCAAAGTCATGAATAATTCCTTCCAGAGCGAGAAGCAAAAAGTAAGGCGGTGCATGTCAAGAACAAACATAATGACGGCGTCAAGTTGAACGATGTCAGCTACAGGTCATGGAGATTGGGTAGCCTCTACGAGGACGGTAGCAATGGTACACCGCGATTACTAGATACTAATGCGTAGTTTTAATTCCCGCGGATAACGAGACGTGTTCGTTTTACAATTTCTAAAACGGTGGTAAATATTGTGCGCAGGTACGATCAACGAGAATCCCACCCCGACTGAAAGGCATTCATGGAATTCCGCTAGCACCGCTGAATTCGGTTGCGTCGATGCCTCATCCACTTTGGTAAGATTCGCAATATGAAAATTCATTTTCACCTCGGTCGGGATCGTATTCATTTGTCCGCGCGATATGGTTGCAGAACTTGGTGCAAAAGGATAAGCAAAAAGCCGGAAAGAAGCAACCAGAATTCCCGACAGAATTGACGATAAGCTTGCAGTACCTGCCGCCATGCGAGGAGACCATCACTGGGAAATTCGTTATTGGCATCGAGGTACTAAACGATTGTTTTTGTCCGCTATCTCAACAACACGACAAAGAATTTGTTATCGCGTAAATAATGATTACATTATACCGTTGCGAAGGATGACCGCGTCGTTAGAGTGCGACGCGAAACGAACACGCATTGTTGCGCAGTTCGCACCTTTCCACGTGCATACATATGTTTCAAATATGTTCGATATCGTGCAGGCGTTATCCGGTCTTCCGCCAAAGCAATACAACTGCACCCAGGAGCCGTACGTGACTCTGAACATAGTGAAGCAATCGTGGAATCATAGGAACCGGCAGAAGTTACATAGTTTTCGAACGAGGAGCGTCAGGCACACGGCGAGCCCTATTTTCAAAGAGACGTTTGTCGTGGCGAACGTAAAGCCTCAGGAAGTTAAGGTATTCTCATCGCGCGTATTTTACTGCTGCATTCGATTCAAGGCTACAAAATGCGTCACTGATGCAAAACGCGTGTGTACCATGAAACTTGTTTCAAGTACGTAACTTGCCTCTTATTCGATGCCGTTGAGGTTTGAGCGATCTGTATAAGATAATACGTGAGAGTTTACAGAAAAAGGGAAAACGGTTCTTAAATAAACAATCGTTGAAAACGCGAACGCGCGATGCAAATATGGAATAGACCGGGGAAATAAATAGCGTGCCAGAGAGGTGACGTGTTTCCTTGCTACTTTGTAAGATTTATCGTATGTGGCTTTATCACCTTTTTAGGAGTGGATTCTCGACTTTGCTGCGCACGATCACGATAGGTACGCTAACGACACAGAGTTGTGCACTTTCAAACTATCATTGAAGGACGCGAAACATGTCCTACATAGTCCGGAAATTCACATGTTCAATTTCAGAATGAAGGCATCCAACGTGGTACTGTCGTAAAGCATGTTTAAATATTTTTATTTCTTCACTTTTCGTACACTCGCTCGGGGACAAGTAATACAGAGAAATTTTGTTCGACGTTACAGGAATATGGAAACATTTTATTAGGTATAAGTTATTTACCCACAGCACAGAGACTGACTATAAACGTAATGAAAGTACGTGACGTCAAATTCACGCAGGTGGTACCAAGTTTGAGCAACTTTAGTAAGCGTCGCACTTAATTCTGTTTGCGAGCGTTTTCTTCTTGCGAAGCCGTGCTACTATTCCCAACTTTCAGATCCCTATGTCAGAGTGTTGATGCTCAATGGAAGAACAGGGCAGCGAATTAAGAAGAAGAAAACAAAATTTGCCATCGCGAACGCGCAGCCAGAGTTCCACGAGACTTTGACGTTTGACGTATCGTACAATCAGCTGGACACAGTGCAATTTCTCGTGGTGCTGTGCAACAAAGTACGTGTGTACAGTTCCGATGATGGTTTCTAAGCGTTGGCCAAGGAAATTAGGCTATTACTGAAAACTGATTTCAGAGTTCGCCCGTCGTTGAAACGTTTGGAAATAACGGGGACCCTGCGAGCGATAGCGAGGACTCTGTGTCATCCATTCAAAGGACGAAAGACATTAGCATCGGTAAAGTTGCGCTTGGGAAAGGCGTCAGAGGTTCTACGGAAAGACTGCACTGGTTTTCCGTACTTCAAAATCCAAGAAAACTTGTCACCGTGTGGCACGTGTTGAAATAACAGCGAAGGGACCGTTGAACGTTACTGCTCGAACTTGCAAATATATTTCAACGATAGTATATTTTTTTAAGTACACCATCGAGCAACGACATGTAATTAGGCTTTTCAGTATTCTTGGATATAATCGATCTTATACTTTTATGTAAATATTTCGTGTAAAGCAAACAACATTCACGATAATAGGTAAACAGTGCCATAGAATAGACGGTTAAAGTTTTTAACGTTTGCACGAAGGTGGGTAGCTTTAATAGACGAGTGTTCTCTCCACTTCTGTGGACTCAACGCATTTCGAGCAATAACGTTCGATGTTCAATCTCCACGTATATATTTTACGTTACACGAATATATATTTTTTCATATTTATTTTATAATTTAACAATACCAGCGCATAGGATCGCAACCAAAGATTGTGAATATTGTAAATCTTCTAAATATTTATGATACCTCGTTGACACATAAAATATTACTTAAAATGCAACAAAATAAATAATCATGAACCACGTGGTTAGATTTCTAACCTTCGATAATCGAAACGCGCGTCTAATCAAAGTGATTACCCGATCAAACGCAATTAAGTTAAGAAAACGCGGTGAGAGGAGGGTAGATTTGAAATATACCGCGTTCGGATAGCGCGACGATAAGTTCCGGCGTCGGCCGCAGAGGGCACCGGTGCCGTTTCGATTGGTCTCGTAGCAACGTCGGGGAGAGGTGGCCCGGCCAGTGAGCTTCAGTCTGTTTTGTGACTTGTGAGTGTCTTGTGTTCGTCCTTGTCGTGTTCAGTTGATTCGTTTCCCCCTTTTCCGTCGCGAGTTCAGTTCTATCCTCTGGGAAAAAGTGTGCTGTGCGCGAGACGTACGCGGACGTTCATCGAACGGTGAGTAATCGATTTGTTCTATCACCTGCCCGGTTCCCTGCGAGCCGGAGACCGTTACGCTGGAATTGTAACCTCCAAACGCGGCCGAGGTCCTTCCACGTAGAACGATACGCGATGCCTGCTATCTTTCTCCGATTCTATTCCACGCTTCGATATCGAACGGCCCGTATTATCGGTGATTTAACGATCGGGGACGAGAATCTGTGGCCGGCTTCGCCAGTCTCGTAATCCACGTTTGAAAAGGACTAAAGCATATCGGAACCGCTTCTCGCGGTAATGTCAACCGCTTTTTGAATATCGTCCAATAGCGACGCTCAGATCCTTCGTTTGGGATGCTTGAAAACACACGGCTGCCCGAAGGCCGATCGTATCCTGAAACTCTCCGAGTTATCTCTCACGTTCGTGCAGGTTCGCCGCTGATACTGTTCGCACGTAAATTTCGTAAGCGATTTCACGGTTTTATTGAAATTCAATCTTGGGATTCCCTATTCGATTCGCGCGGTGCCCTCTCGAGCAGAAAAGGAGACCGAAGATGTCGACTACCTGCTCGTTGTTCCCCGGCCGAATCGAGTTTGACCTGCCGTCCTTTTGGTCGCGTCGCCACCCTCCTGTTCACTCCAGTGTGACTAAAGTGAATTTAGTGGCCCGCCTCCGAGCCTCGATCTCTTAATGCGATCGCTCGCTTCGGCTAGATACTTCCCGCCATGTCGTCGCGTAGATATTTTGCATTCGCAGACGTTCCACGCTATCGTCGGGATCTTGATCGAGCATCCGAGACCGTAGTCGGCGGCGATCGCAAAAAGTGCTAGGGAATTGTTACGAAACGATCGGATACCGTCATCGAAGTTGTGCGAGTGATTAATCATGGTTTTGAACGGTTCGCGAGTTGTATCACTTTCGCGTGACGATTTCTGCATATGGTGTCGCAGATGTGCTTTACGTGCGACTACGGGCGGGGAGGGCGAAGTTCGCGAACGGTTCGCGTTTGTACGAGAATTATTCTAATATGCTCGTAATTGTCATCGATTACAGAAGGAGGTCCTGACTTAATTCCTTCGAGTAAACAACCAGCAAGTGCGCGTATACTTCGATGCAGTGGAACGTAATTGCTGAGATGTTATTAAAGGAACGCGTAAGTTTCATTCGCAATTAAAATTCATCGCCGATGGGCAGAGATACAGAGTTGTTTTTCGTGTGCGTTTCGAAGTATGCAAAGTAAAGTCGTTTTTGCTTATTCGTATTCGTACCTAACCTAGCGTGCCTTCGGATATCTCTGCGTCTATCTCATCGCCGTTTTCAAGTCGATGCAACGTTCTTTCGAGCGTTTTCCGATAGCTCGACGAATTCGAATTTTCGCATTCTCCTACGTGCGGCAAATACGAATAACAAAATAACGCGTAGGGTACCAGTAACGATCGTCCGCGATTCGATAACGTTGCCATCGCACGGGCGACAATCGAAGAGTATCGGTCAGCTAATTCGAGGACCGTTCGTTGCCGATATTTTTATACGTTAGTTTACTTTCTGCGTTTATACGTGTTTGTAAAATGTTGCACGCTCTTACCAAGGTATGCATGGACTGGCGTTTAATGCAATTAATGCAAACACCTAGTGACATACTTCGTACAGTAAAAGTATGCAAATAAATATGTAATCTGGTAAAATTCTTTTTTCCTCTTGTTTCTTGTTCAACTTATTCGAAACGTACGCGCGCAGGATTCTAATTAGGTTGCATGCAATTTAGTTAGAGACGTATGTATACGATACAAGTGTGAAATTGAAATACACTTATTAATACAGAAATTCACCGTTATTTACGCTCTTACTGGCGCATTTATCGCAGGATCGGTTGTTGAGCCACGGATAATTCGCCGAACGCTGATTTCTGAGCCCGATTGTTGGTTACTTTTCAATGCAACTCGGAACACGAAGTTCCTTAATTTTCGTTTATCGCGTATGCATATCGGGCAGCATGTAGCAATGAACTTCTTAGGAAACGGGGAGACCGACAACGAGACGAGTTAGACGCGGTGTCGCGCGAAGCCGATCAGTTTCCCACAGCTTTTTCAGAGTCAGCCTGCCTTTTTTCGAGCGACGAGCTAAACTATCCGGCACGCGGCACCGGTTCATTGTCATGCAAATGATTTTTGCGCAATCACGAAGCAGCTCTTAACACGGTGGACGTGATCGCGCGCGGATCCGCACGGTGCTGCACGTGCATGGGAAAAGTTTTCGGAATGTCCGCGCACCTTCAACCCTTTCCCTGCTTCTCCTCTTCTGTTTTCTTTACGCGATTTTCTCCAAACTATTCGTCGACTTTCTCCTTTGAAATTACGTCGATTAAATCTCTTCGATTATTTATCCACGGAACCTCGTTGGAAATGATGCTCGCGTATTCATTAAGACGCTCGACGAGGCTACTCGTCGACGATACCTACGTGACGACGCTGAAAAGGGTTTTTCTTACCATCCGAACAATGCTGTAGCTCGTGTGCGTAATTCGCCTTCTAATTGACGCGTTCCTTTCCCATTTATCAACGCGATCGTATTTCTCGGGATTTTCTGAGCCGGCGGCGTCTCGATCGTGCCGTGGATTCGTCTCGGCGTTTTCAGACAATAGCAGGAACACTACCGTTGCTTGTACTACACGCGTCTCTATCCCGAAACCTGTAACCAGACAGCAGCGACGAACCAAACCGGCCATTATTTCTTATTTCTCACAGCGAATGGCGGCTACGTCGCTTTACCCGGTTAATTAAGTGTCGTATCCGAGGAGAATTCAATTTGTCCGCGATTCCAATCTCGCCCCGTCCGAGTTTTTCGCGTTCGCGGTAATTAATAACTCGAATTCACGCGACTGGCCCCGATCGATCCGGTTGTACGCGTCCATCGGTAACAACGAGCGTCCCGATTAGGGATTAGGAGAAGGAGAGGGTAGCTGCTGGCAAGGGTTCGCTAAAGCCGTTTCAAATAAAAATAGTCGTCTGAAAATAGTCCCTCTCCTAAATACCATCGAACAATGATTGGCGCGATCGTCGTTCACGGATCAAGACCGTCACCGTTACTATTTCGGTGGGACAAACGATGGCATGAGAGAAAAAAAATGATGCTTATTTGGGTTACTCAAAGGGAGCAGAAGAAGCGCGCGGCTTGCCCACGGCGTTGCACTGGCCGCATCCGGTGTTGAGGTGCAATTAATTTTTTTCTGCCTAAATATCGCTCGTCCGTGGTGCGCGAGCGTTTAATTGGAATTACAAATTCGCGCGCAGCTGCGCTAAACTTGTCGTCGGCTCGACCAATCCGGCCAACGGAAACTGTTTATTTATGCGGGGGTAAAATATGAATTTTACATTTAACATTCTTACGGTCAGTGTCGCTCGAAAGATGGAGGAGGTTACCGCTCCTCCGGCTCGCTAAATCATTTCCCTCCACTGTGAACATTCCGAATCGAAGGATCGACGCGATTCCGTCGTAAACGTCCCATAAAATTGGCGAACAGCTGTCGTTTCGTTCCGCCGTAGAACAACCGTTCGATTGTACGCGACGTGAAACTTTTGAAAGGTTCCGCGGCCAAGTTAGATCAGATCGTTCGATGACGCGATTCTCGGACCGTTTCGCTAAACTCCCCGCTCGTTAAAGCGGAATCTAAACTCTTAACTGTCCGCGTCGACGAATCTCCTGAGAACGGCGCGCGCGATAAATACGATCGCGGGAGAGGCATCGCGTTTCGTCGGACCAGCGAAGCCGAGTTTCACGTTGGAACTGGCGTTTTTCATGGGAATTATCCTGGGAATGTCGCGCAGGTCTGAGTGGACTCTCCGTTCTCTCGCGAAACGTTAAAAGTATTCCGGAACGTAACGTTTAGTCGATAGATAGAGGAACGGATAGGTAAGATGGATAGAGACGGAGGTCTCGAAGTAGAAATTGGAGAACGCCGATGCATAACTGGGTCGCCGTCGGCGGGCAGGTTGGTTAGAATGCAGTTTTCAATGTAGGCAGTTACTCTGCATTCTGCGGGTCTATAAATACACGCGTTTTACGGCATTACCGCGTAATAACAATTTCATCGAACAGTAGTCGCGTCCAATCACCTTTTTAGCTGGACCGCGCGACATAACTGTTACAGTTGGCTTCTAGTTTCCGCAAGAAATACACGGTTTAGAGAAAATCGCTCCTAGCCGTAGAACGTCGCGTCACGTTCGACGCGGACCGTTTCGCGTTTCGTTCGATGAGGGATAATTGAAAATTTCCGTAGCAAATTGCCACACGTCTGTCTTTCCGCGAAACTCTCTGCAACCAGCGAACACATTAAATTGTAATTAGCGAGCGAAGGGACTCTGTCAATATCGATAAGGTGATACGCGTTACTCGCTTATCTCGTAATCGTTTTGAGGAGTCGGAAGACAATAGTCTTCGTCGAGAAAACTCATTTCCTTTGTCAAGATGTACCGTGTGCCAGAGCGCGGTTCGTTTTTTCTGATCCCACGGGGGTTCCCGGCGCCAAGTCCTTGAATTTTCCTCTCGCCGCGTCGTTAGAACTCTCTCGACAGAACTCGCTGGCTACTGTTCGATTGGAAGACAATATTCCACGGTAATCACGTGGAACGTTGTTTCCCCCCTTAGAAAATGTCGAAGATGTATAAACTTTGTTGTCAGACGCGTCTATTGTAAGCGGCAAACTATAAATTTGTCATCAAACGATAACTGAACGTGATCCGATAACGAACGATAAGTGAGCGATTCAGTGAAAGGATGAGTCATGAATTTCAAGTTAAACATTCAATTTGTTACTCATATATAGTCATTTAATTACGAGAGATTCCGATTGGCGCGCTTCGAGTGATCAATGTTCCGCTGTCGCAACGAAGTTAGTATCGTACCAGCTGGTGTCCGACAGTGAACGTCTTCGGTTTTAACTTGAACAACAGTCGAACAGCCGCGAAGACTATCGAATTATTGCATTGTCCATCGTGAAACGCGTCGAGTAAGTAAACAAGCTGACGTTACTTCGCGTTTACCTAAGGTAGATGCGCGACTTGAAATTATTGTCTCGTGTCTACGTGTCGAGACTCGCGTACACGTGTACGCATGTACGTTATCACAGGCTAGAAGCTGAAGAAACCGTAAGATCAGGGTGAAAGGAGAACAGTAGGTAGTCGCAGGTGATGTCGCATCGAAACGCATTCCAAGGGAAACGAAGCTTTCTTCTCGAGCTCGACCGGATCGATCGTCTTTCCTGCGATTAGAAATCGTTAGCTGTACCTTATACGGGTGAAGCGATGCTGGATGCTCGCGATGGCGCACGCGACAATGCGACGACGTTGGACCGCGGCGCGCGTCAATGAAAAAACCCGAGGAGAAAGACGGCTCCGATCGTTTCCTTATATCGGGAGCAACCATCCAGCCAGCTGTTTTGCCGACGCTCGTTTATCTCCGTAGAAGGTATTTTCCGTCGATTTGCCTTCTCCTCTTCGTTATTCCCTATTTTCCGAACGTTTGTTCTACGAACTCCTTTAGCGGGGAGAAATTGCGCTCACCACGCAGTTGGTTCGCGCATCCAAGGTAACTTTTGAAAGGAGCAATTAGAATGCAAATGAAACTTAAACGAATTTTCGAAGGTGGCAATGGTAGTCGGTGCATTCGAGACGTTCGCGATTTCACAGTCGAGAGGAATATTTTTGTTCGCGAACCGACAAGCGAGAAGAATAAAGGATCCTCCCGTGACGCCTGTTTCGCCGGGGCAACAATGAGATACGTTCGACCGGAAGAAACTGGAAAGCTCGAGAATTCTTTTATTGCGCGATGAGTCGTCGATGCGTGAAGCGGCATGCAAAAATTTCCGCGCTGCTCGCTCGCGGTCCCTGCGTTCCTCGTTGGACCGAATACGTGGCACACGCGACGCGACACTCCTACCTACGATAGTACGCGATAAATTCATTTCTCGTTTCGCGACGAACCCGTCTCCGTTCGACGATAAATCATTTTTTATTACCCGCGCCACCGCCTTCACAATGCTCGCTCGCGAATGGTTCGATCCTCTTCTACCAGCCTCCCCTTTTTCGTCACTGTTCCAACGATGCACACGCGCCCTCCGCGGGTCGCATTATTTTTAATCCCGGTCGCTCGAAAAAAGCGTCGCTTTCGATATTGTACGCGTGGCCGCGTCTCTCGTCGAGGTGAATAACCGTGGACAAGTTGCGCCCTGGCGACAGCTAAGATCGAGAGGGCTTGCACGATATACGGAGGAAAAGAGGCAGGAATCGCGGAATCGTCGAACGATCCGCGTCGTTGCGGCGTGTCCGGGTTCATCGCGCACGCCGCGCATAAACAGCCTACGTATTTTTAGCCTGGGCTCGTGTCGGATTTCCCGTATACTCGATACACACTGTAAACTCGACGCCGCGTAGACTTACCACGGGGGGTTGGTTTGTTGGTTGGTTGGATGGATGGATGGATGGATGATGGGTAGATGGATGGATGGTGGTTGCCATGCCTACGTCTCCTCCCGCTCTTCCCGACCGTGTTCGTCCACCCGCCTGCCTGCCTGCCTGCTTCTCTCGTTCGATACCGACCCTCTTCACCGACTTCTGTCGTCCTCGCACGCGCAAATCCTCGCGTCTCATTATCATTTATGGTTTTCCGCTTTTGCCCGGACCGCGAAAGTGATAACCTTGTCAAAGTCGAGTCGAGGAAAGATCCAGCGTTTAAGGAAAGAGTCAAATATTCTCGCTTTGCGGCACTCTCTGCTGGTCGCGTATCTCGCCACGCTGACCGGTGAATCGCGACAAGGAGATTGTTTCGTCTAGAGTTGCGTCGGCGTTGGGAATCGAGAAAATAGAAACTTTAAAACTCGTTCGGGCAGCCGGACCGTAAAATCGAGTTTCACGCGCGTCGATCGTCCCCCAGAATGCCGAACTTTTTTCACCCGATCCGGTGGTGGTCGGCTCTCCTGCGGGCCCAGTATCGACGGAGGCATTTTGTCCTCGACGTTTTACGATGTTAAATCGCGTTCCGATACTTCGAACCCATATGTTCGTTCAACTTGCATCGGTATTTCAAGACTGAACGAAGGATTTTCTTTATTTTTACTTATGCAAACGGTCTTGGGGAGATCCTTCGAGGAAAAGATAGAGGAAAGGCTGTCGCCAGGGGTGCATTCGTACGTTATTGTATCTTCCGTCCTCCCTTTTGTGAACCTGGAATTTTCACGCAGCTTTGCTTCTCTTCGATATTCTACGATATACACCAATCGTTGCTCGATACATACGTACACACACATATATATATAAGGAACTTCTTGTATAAGGAACGATCGTCTTCGTGAGCCGTGGTAAATATTATCGGTTAGATTTTTGCAGGAGCCGGTCATGGTTAGTTTCTAACTATCGAGGTTCTGTATACGTTTGCGGGCTGCTGTAATCCCGCTCATTTTCCGACTGTTTGTAGATCTATCCTGCGGGTTCGCGTTCGACTCTCGAAATAGCGCCCCTTGTAATAACGCCCCCACCGTCTTTTCGATAATCGAGTTTATATACGCACATGTATACGAATAACACACACGATAACGCATGCCGCGTGATAAAGATCGATCAACGATCGCAGGACCCCCGCGATTCGAAATAAATTCCGCGAGCGTTGGAAGAGCACGCGGAAAGTCGAGGCTATTTCAAGTGGTGTCATCGCGAGTAAAAGAGTGCGACGTTAAATTAAAGGCTCGACGCGATCCACGAAACGGTTTTCCCCGTTGTCGACCACGTCGCCGCGGTGTAACAGTGTTTTGGAAATACGACTAGAAAGTGTTTTTTCGTTAACTGAAAGCCAGCACCGAATCTGACGCGGCGACGGGAAACAAAAGACGGATATTGCGTCGGCGGAGGCAATGGAACAAAGGTTGCCGCCGCGACGGGAAGGACTTTGCTCTATATTTCGGGGGATTTGCAACGATTTGTAGTTTCGACTACGGGATTGCTCGATAGAAAGCTATATCGAGAGAAGATGGAGAAGGAGGAAGGAATAGAAAGAAAAAAAGGAAAGGAAACACGTCCTCGATCGTGTTGATCCACGCTCGAAGCGCACTACGAGCGAGTATTCGCGCACGTGTACCGAGCAGACGGTGTTATTTAACGCCGCAGCTATTTCCAGGTGCGTACGTGTCGTATTCGTCGGTGTCGAGTGCTACTCACCGAGCAACTACGACGGCACTCGTGCACCAGCCTTTATACCGCTTAATCTCCTTTCACCTAGTCCGTCGGAACCAGTCATTTTTAGTGGCACTCCTTTTACTGCCATTTTCGACCTCCTCGTTTAGCGTTTAACGTAGTCACGGGGATTATTCAGTTTAATTCCCCGCATCTAGAGCGAAACCGGTTCTCACAGCGTAAGCTAGTAAAACGTGCTTTCGCGATTCCAAAGGATGCGCGAGTCAAGCCGAGCCGAGCCGAGCCGAGCCGAGCCGAGCCGACCGATCTCAGCCTGACCGTAACGTATCGTTTTCTAAACGCGGCCGTCGAACGACCTCGCGAACAGTTAAGATCTTCTTTATCTCCCATCGGACGAGATATCGCGAGCAAATTCTGCGGGAGGAGGAGAGGCGCGTGCAATCTTTCCAAATGTACATATGTACTTTGCTCGCCGGTCCAACAGCTTAATCGCCCGATTAGACTTCTTGTTAATAACCGGCTCTCGAGTTCCTCGATTCCCCGTGCATTATGCTCCATTCAGAGTTTCCACGATTGCGACGACGGAAGGGCGCGGGATAATCGAATTGCATAACCGAACGCAAGGTTGCCGAGGATCGAACGTGCATCACCGTTGATAAGATCACGACTAAATATAGTATTATCGCAATCAGCAGTCAACGTACGCGCATTAGCGATTTTTTTCAACGAAGGCTACGGAAGGACGTGACTTGGCCGGAAACGCAGCTGGACGTTACGCGATAGCTGATCCATTTATACGAAAACCAAGGAAACACCTAGTATCTATTCGTTATCTTGATCGACGCGGTGCGAATGTTTACGTTGATAAGGAATGCACGCGTTCTTGATGCTCCATCTCTCTTTCCCCCCCTCTAGGAACGCGTTGATCCAGCATCGCCAAGGCTTCAAACTTCGATTTACGATCGCACGGGTTAATCTTCCGCGTTGTTACTTATCCACGACGTAACGAACGATCGCGACCCTGACGGGCGAGCGCGAGAAATGCAAACGACAGTTTCTTCCCGATTTGTCTCGACGCGGAATTATCGGTCCCGGGGGTCCTACCTCGTTACAGCGGTAATTAAATCGAACCTCACGGTTGCTCGCGATTAGCTCGGAATAGCCTCGCTGGTGGAACCACCGTGCTGTTCCGCGAACACCGGTGGCTCTTGCCATTTTCGAGAATACACCGGCTGCTCTAGGTATTTCTAGCAAGGTGAACAGGAAACCCGAGTGCGCGAGGCACGGTTACACACGGACTTACGCATGGAGTAAAGGTGGGACCGGTTAACATCGTGGAGATTAGATGCCGCGGCGTCTACACCGATTAACATACACACCGTGGGTGTCGATTATACCGCGTTATTTTCATTTAAACCGTTACGTAAGCGGTATTAATGCCGTCCCGGTGTTGTTCAATCGAAAGAATGATCGATCTCGGTACGGTTACCGTTTCGAGTCCCTGGCAACGGCAACGTATCGTTGCGAAGAGGGTTGCGGGATGGAACGGCCGGTCGAGTGGCCGCGGGAGGGTGAAGCGGACGGGAAAGCAAGGGAAAGGCAGAGGAAGGAAAGATGGAAGGGTCGGAAAACGGGTCGATAATTCGTAGGTTTATATTCCACTACAGCGACTGGCCGCGTCCGGTCGTCGAAAATTTATTTGTCTAGCTCGCACTCGTAACACCTTTACCGCCAGACGCGGCGCACCGAACGGGCACCCCCCGTTCAAATATTTAATACATCGCGATCCCTGGGACCCGACTCCTACATCTTACTACGGTTTCCCCTCGACGACGATAAAGTCCTCTCGCGACGCTCTCCTTCCCGTGGATCATATTTTTTTTACGCGCTTCTTGGGGGCTGCAAATTTACCAAGTTCTCTTCAGTGGAAACTTTGTGCATTTAAAAACTCGAATTTATTTATTTGCTTATTTAGTCGCTGTTTTTCGAGCGAAAAGTGATTTAAAGTTGGCTGCGCGAGCTGCTGAAGATTTTTGGTCGGTAGTACCGGGTGTCCCTAATGTACTTATCATCGTTGGCGTCGCGAGGCAGAGTGGTATCGCGTTTAACTCGTTATCCGAGGACGGTAAACCCTGCTGGGTCGGCGTAACGAGGCAGCGTCAACATTACCAGGTCGTTTCAGCTCTCTCTCTCGTCTTTATCATAATCTTTGCTCGGCAAACACTTCGCGTAGAGATACGAAGATCGTGTCTCCTCGCTCGATGAAAAGGAGGCGGGTCGAGTTTGGTCGGCAAGCAAAGTTTTTTTTTTTTACTGCTTTTTCTTTACCTTTTATCAAACTGAAGCTACGTGCGCGCGAACGCTCCCTCGGGCTTGTCCCAGAAACGTTGCAAGCGTCTCGCGAAAATTGACTTTGGCCCCTCCCTCTCTCTGCTGCCGTTTGTAGATGTTTCTAATTAATTTACACGCGTCTAGAAGATCATAGACACGGGACGAAGCAATTGCCGAAACGCGCCCTCGTGTGCGATGGTTCCTAGGGTGGGTTCCCTCTAGCTGGATTTCACCAGCACCGACGTCTTAAGCGTTTCTACGTGACTTTTTTCCTAGATCGCGGCACGTTTCCTAGCATTCTGTTATTTCTCTCCTTATTAGGTATCGGAGATTGTGCTTTATCTCCTCGACTGTTAACTAAACATTGTTCCACGTTAATTAACACGCGTGAGTAAAAAGGACGGCAGCATCTTCGTCGAGGAATCGAAAGGAACGGTGGCGGGTCGTTCGGGGAACGAAGCAAAAGCCGTCCATCATTTTCCTATTAATCAGAGCGTTAACTGATTGTACGCACCAAGGAAAAGGAAGTATGCTAATGATCGGAATATCGTCGAAAAGCATATTTTCACTGCAGTCTATGCTAAATTGTGGTAATATATGCAGAACCAATAGAGACCAGCGAAATTAAATCGTTCCTCCGAAGGACGCCGCTTCTAAAGGAACAGTAATTACCCGTTCCTAGTATCGCGGACGCGTGGTTCTGCGCGTTTACATTAGAAATCGCTAGTAATCGAGAATATTTATCTTATGTTGTCATCGAAATCCAACTTCTCCTACATCATCACCGATAAATTCACGATAAACTTCAATCGGCCGCTGGCCCTGCTCCAGCTGTTAAGAAAGAACAGTCGGTGCCAAAGCGCGGGGGTTAAAAAATCGCAATCTCCGATACTCGATGCAACAATTCGATTTCCGTCGATCCGTGCGACACAGCGATCGGCTGAAACGAAATTAATACAGAGAGAGTGTGAGAGAGAGAGAGAGAGAGAGAGAGGAAGAGGGAACGTTGACACCTAGGTAGTGCTGAGCAATAACGCGACGATGGTCGACGATCCGTGTTCGGTTCTTTTCACCTCGCGGTTATTTTAACCGGCGGCGTTAGAGGTAGAACGGCGGCTGGTTGGCTCGCGGGTCACGTTCCTCGTCTCGTCCCGTCTCTGACAATGCGACGCGACGCGAGACCGGTCATCATCGTCCAGCCGAGGACGGTTGCGCTCGCCACTCGCCCCGGTATCTCCTATAGGACCTTGGCAGTGACAAACTGTGCGAGAGCATCGTACGCGTTCGCGTCTCGTTTTTCCGAAGCCTGCTCGGCCGGTCCGCGAGTCATCGCTGCCGCTGCCGCCGCCGTTCTCCCGGAATTCTTTGTTCCGCGTTCACGCGTCTCCTGCCTCTTCGAAAGGGTCAACGAACCGACCGAGTAAAATCGTTCGCGTTTGCTTTCAGATAATATCGATCGTTGACCGCGATCGAGACGATAATCTTTCTCTCTTCCTTCCTTTCTCGCTCTGCTACCCTGTCTTCCCTTTGCGCTGGTCGGAGCGACGAAAGGGCAAGTTCGCTCGAATCGACTGGAACCTTTTCGCGTCGCCTACGAATCTAGAAGCTACGCACGAGCGTCGAGTTAGGAATTGGAGCAGGTCAGAGCAGTAGATCAAAGGCGCCAGCTAAGCGAGTGGTTTAACCACTCGACTGGTAATCTGTCTCCCCTGTACGGAGGACCTTGGCAGTGGCGATCGTTCGCGCGAGTGGTTATCTCTTTGCGCGTTTGCGTGGTCGCCGAACCAAGTGAACCAGCGAGAGAGACGCCTCGCAGCTCTTTTGCTCGCGCGACTTTTCCGCGAATCTCGTTCCCCCGTTTTTGCATCGCCGCCGAAAATAAAGTGTCCCGTAGGCTTTAGTCACCAACGATCCGTGTCGGAGGAGGAGGAGCGTCGGTTATATTCTTTTAAAGAGACTGCTTCGATACAGCGATGCCAGCGAAGGTCGCTGCGTTGGCTCCCGGGGCCACTCGAGGATCGCGGAACCGATCGAGATGAAATTGCTCGGACGAACCAGCTACGGGACGGCCTTCGGAACCGTTGGTACATTTGCGTGTCGAACGAAGAGCCTGATTAAATTATATCACTGATTAACGAGGGACAAATGAAGTCAGCGTGCGGCGCGATAATTTATTTCACATTGTCCCGTAATTGGCGGGCTGAATGAAAGAGAAAGTTTTCCATGAATCGCGAGCCGGCCGAAAGGGGCCGAAAGGGAATGCAAATTATTCTCCACGGACGTTTCTCGCCTCGTTATGGATATACGCGTCGTTCTTCGCTCTCGTTCGACGACCAGCCACGTCACGGGGTGAATAGAGGGTGGAATTAAGAAATCGGACTGGTGGCTCGATTAACGAGACGGTGATGGTTCGCGGAGAAGAAAGTTGAATCGAACGTGGGTGTGCGCCGGATTCGAGCTGTCGCGCCGTGAATTACCGCGATGAGAAATGACCAGTTCAAGGATAGAGGAATCGCAGATGCGCAACACTTGCAGCGAAACACGGTAGACCAGCCTGCTGCCCGATCGTACGTTTCGTAACAGTCGCTTTTCTCCCCGATCGCGAGGCGAATTCGTAGGAAACCGGATAGATCGAAGACTCTGTGTCATACGTGACGCACGCTCGCGAAATGTTCCCGTTCGTGGTTTGTCCGTGAATTTAAAAAACGCCGTCGTCGTTCCTTCTCTTATCTTATTGTCAGACGCGAGGAACGGGAGATGGATGGCTCGTTTTATCGCCGCTGATACATCGACGTTTAATGCGACGTGTCGCGCGCGATAATTGCGAACGGGAACGAGTCGCGATCGTTATGTAAAACGGTACGACTCGGTTTCTGGCCGGTTTTTCAACTTTCCTACGGCACACTGCCAGCGCGATACGAAACGCGTGATTAAATCGGAGCAAAATCGATTTCCGATCCGCTTACTAGCTTTTCCGTCTTTTCCTCCGATGCCTCGCGAAGCCCTTTTCATCCGTCCCACGGAGCACCGAGGAAAGATACCGTCCGCCGTCTGCTCGCGTCTGCTGACCCATTTCTCTCGTAAATGCTTCACGAAATTCCTCCTCGAAATTATCCGGTCAACGGACATTCGACTCCGTCATAGCTCGAAGTGCATTTCCTCCGACTAGGTATTTCCGAGTGTTTACGAGAACGTTAATTCGATCGGCTATAAGTATAGAATCGGTGTTCAGCGTGTCAATCGCTTGCAATTGTACCATAGGAGAACGGTTCGAATCGAATTACGATGTGTATCGCGTGACAATAGCGCAGCACGTACGCAGAAGCGATTCACTGTTCGACGATTCCTCCTTCACTGTCTGCGTAGATCGTTACGATTCTCACGCTCCCTTTGCGACGTCTAATTCGACAAGAGGAGACGCATACGCGCGGAGATCGTCGGAAGATACGGCGGAAATCGAAGCCGGCGGAAAAGAGTCGACGACATTAAATCGGAGGCGTTGAGTCGCGCACGACAAACCGACAACAAGATGCATTCGCGTGCCGGCGAATTGGGTTAGCTGCTTCCGGTTCCGGAGAACGGTGAAAGCCTCCTCCACGAGTGATCTCTCACGAAACGCCGTTGCTCGTGCCAGAGGATTCACAGTGGCCGGAACTCCGTTTTTTAGTTCACCGTTGCGTCCCAGGGCTTCGCGAAACTTTCCTGTCCGCCACGCGGGGGTGCGCTCGCTCGTTAACCTTTCTACCGTTCTACCCTTAAACTATTCGTTACGTAAATCCTGCCTCTATCTTTATCGTACTTTTTTACGCTATTTTTTGGATAAATATACGGGTAAATCCAAGTGTAATTTAAATTTTAATGATCGCGTCGGTCTCGAAGAGAGGACGTTCGTAGGAAGAAAGTGGCTCGTGGCAATCTCGCGAGGTTATTACCGCGATGAATGGGATTAGCAGCGCGGAAAAATGTATCCCATCCTACCTACGGTTGCTCTCTGTACGCAGCGTCCATTATCGTACGCAACGTTTCACGCGAAATTGATGTACGTATTAGTTAATTAGCGTTTAACGTCTCGATATTTCAACACACGCGGCTAGAGATAGGACCCGGGTGGAGAGCAGAAGGGCAGCCTTTCGTTCGATAGTATCCATGAAACATTCACTTTCGCTAATTTACCAGAGACTCGCGAATGTTTGTTGGCCGAGGGACGTTCGCTCGTAGCCGGTGGATTAGTAACGTAACTCGAATGGAAACGTGCCAAGCCTCGGACCGATCCGCGAACTAGGCCGTCGGGCATTATCTTTAGTAATTAGAATCTCTGCCATACCTTCCAGATTCTACCACTTGCTCGTTACGTAAAGTCGAAACAGAGAGATTCGAGGCATCGATTAATCCGTATCGTAGACGTAAATCCACGCGTCGATCAAGCGTCGCGCTCGATCGGTTTTACGTGAAGGGATTCGGTGCAGACTTCCTGGGCACAACCGTCGAAAAGGTCAACGTATTAGAATAGTGGTGGAAACGGAAATCGATACTGCTTTAACCTTTTCGACTACCGTGCCTCTATTGCTAGCATCGAAATTAATAGACCACTATTATTTGGCCTGGTGAATCGATTAAGTGCCTCGACTCGTGTACGAACGAAAAGAATGGGCGATCCGGTGATGCACCATTTACCATGAGGGACGCCTCGGCCTTCGATGACATTTCAATCGATGCTTCCTCGTTATTCGCTCCACCCTGTTACGCGCGTCAATAACAGGGATCCGATTGGTATCGTTAGACGTTTGCATCCTTAGCGGTGAAGTTGATCCTCCGAGTGGAGAGGGCGAAGAGGGCGCGTGTACGAGTCGGCTCGAGTTGGATACCGAAATGCGCATCGAGCAGAACTTGTCTATCCTCGCACGAGCCCGGAACAGAAGCTTAGCTACCAATTTTCTGTGCGGGAAAAAAAGGTTCCTTGAGCCGGTGCCAAGCGTGAGAATAAAATAGTGGGTTCGTGCTCGTCTTCGAGACGCGAACAGGAATCGGGGAATTCTGATGGACGGTAACAGATCGATCGGATCGACGATACCGGTGGTGAAACGTGGATACGCCGCGCAAGCTGCTCCTTTCGATTTTCAAATACTTGGCACCGGGCCAGACGACATCGGATACGTATTAATGGACAAACCTCATCAACGGTCTGTTAAAGACGCGTTTAACGATCCCTCGACCCGACACCGTCTCGCGCCCCTTCTAACCCAGCTTTTGCAGCTCGTAAATCCTCCCGGCAACGCGTACGTTAAAACGCCGCTGGTAATTGGCTCGGTATGCGTGCGAGCGATATCGCGCCTACTTTTTCGCCGCTACGTGCTTTTCCACCGTTTCTCATCGCTTTATCGCGACGTTCTCCCTCGTCCCCGAATCGAGGGAATTCTTCTTCGAACGGGATACGGATTAATTAAACCGCGATACGTTATTCATCCTGCCAATTTACTCTGTTCGACTTTTCCCGAACGAATTCATTTATCTCTCGTCCAACTGCCGCGGTTTCGTAGCGTCTGCATATGCAACTCGAGCGGAATCTGTTCGAATAATTTCTGACGAGGCAGCGATTCTGTGAACCGTTTGCTGGCGACGCTATAAGTTGCGAGGGGTTAACATATCGTGGTTTATTGATTTCGTGTCACGCTAAACTTCTCTCTGCTGTCAGTGGAAGCCCTATTCGTGTGTCCTTTCTATCTCTCTTTTTCTCTTTTTCTGTCTTCGTGGCACACGGGACGCTCCTTGTGGTTCACGGTCGACGGTGCCCGGCACGCAACCAGAAAAATCAATCGAACTAATTAAGAAGTTACAGGGGGAGGACGCTATGGTTGTCAGTGGCGCGTTACCAAGAGAAATGGAGAGGCATCCTACGGCAGCGGCTAGCTTCTTCTACCTGTTCGCACATTATCTTCCGTTAACGCCCGTGCATACCGTTATCCATTACGCTCGCGTTTCCAACTACAGACAGGTATCTAGAGAGCAGCTGTGCCGCTCGAGCTGGAATTCGCGTAGGTCTCGATCTCCCACGATCGGCGAGACGCGAGCACGCGAACACCTTTACTCTCTTACTTTCGCCCAACGACCTGCTATTTATCGCGCGACACAGATTCCTCTCTCTCTCTCTCTCCCTCTCTTTCCATTTACGTCAAATAGACTTTTCTTTCTGTTTCCAGAATATGAAGTGAGGGAATCGGCTCCTCTTCAGGGATGAATTCCTGACGACAACATGATGGAACCGCCAGTTACGAGCAAGGTCCTACGGGCTCCTAGCCTTAAGCGAGGTCAGGAGAACGTTAGGATTCAGGACAGGGTGAGTAGTTACGAGTTCTAACGTGGAATGTTTATATTCTTCGATAATCGTCGCTCCGTGTATGATTCCGTTGCATCGGGAATAGAAGTGTCGCCGGTTCCTATATCGTTGTATAATGCAGAGAGGAAAACAATGGTCGGAGCTCGGCCGTGTCGATTTCTCGATACGCGCCGGATGCGCATTATGCATCCTTGCCGATTCACCAGCCCCTGATTGACGTCACGACCGATACTCCTTTCCCCGAGGACTCGTTTACGCGCGCCTCACGCGGTGTCTCACGATCGGTTATGCGAGGACGTGGGCGAACGCGCATTGTTGCACTTGCACCCGGCATTCCGTCTTCGGTCGCTTCTCGAGTCCTTCGAATCTCTCTTTGTGGAAAACTCGCCGCCTCGCTTCCACGCAACTTTCCCTCTCGAGCGAGTTCCTGACTCGCGGATCGGTTTACACATCGCGCGCCTCTGCACGCTGCCCCCGTTACATCGTCTCGCTGGCTGGTGTAACAGAGTTCTCGTTATCTTTTTCGTCACTGCCGTTTGTTCTTCTCCGCGAAACACGCGCGATCCACGTCGATCCTTTCGATTTGGAGCTTTAATTCCATGTTCACCGGTTAACGATCGAACAAGTGGTCGTCGATAAATACACGACCTTCTTTACCCATTGAACCGTGCTCTAAGAGATCACGACGTCGAGCGCCTTCTGTCAGTTGACTCGAGTACCGTCGAGTGCAGCTTAGATGTCAATCAAAGTTGAGATCGATACGATCTCGTCTAGTTAATCGACCAAGATAATCAAACTTGCACACCTTTGGCATTCGCGTAACTTTTATCGTCTCGAAATTTATTCCGTTCGCGATTCATGTCTGATTACGTATTATTGTACACAATTTTGTAGAATCAACGATAATGCGGTTAGTTAAAAGGGAACAGGAGAACTCGAGCGAATAGAGATTCGTAAACACACGTTTCGAAAGTACGAGCCACTGTTCGGTTACTCTGGAAGAGGCGAAAAAACGACGCTGCGCACCCACGCGTGCCCCGAAATCAGAATTGTATGCAAATGAACGCGTGGGTGGGCGGTGGTAGATTATCAGTTCCAAACAGTTCTGCGCTCCGTCCTCCCGGGCATGGTTTTCTTCAGCCAACTGTTTCTGTTAATCACTTTTTTTCCGCAAATTTCATCCCCCCGCTGAATAAAGTTTCAGTAAACATCGATTACTCGCGCGAATTGCTCCGCGTGATCGAGCTGGTTGTAAAAGTTTACGACCACGCGGTGCCATTGACTTCAGAAACGATCACCCGGGGCCGAAAAATCGGTACCTGGCGCCCGAATTCGGAACTCGTTTCTGGCCAAGACCGAGACCTCTACAAATTCATTTGCGACGGAGTGTCGGAACAGGTGTGCTGGTCACAGCTGGTGCGGTTCGTCGACCGCGTTTGACATACTTTTAACCGGCGAACCCTCTGCTTTTACTTTTCCCCGAAAGGGCCAATGCCATCCGCTGTCTCCTCGACTGGAGCCCACCATCGTTGCACCTGAATCGTCACGACGCGACCATTCAACGTCTCACTGAACTTCTAAGGTTTTGTTTTCGAGTCGAAGAAGAGACGGATGGACTAGACACGACTTCCTGCTTTGTCTAACGGTACGAAACACCGGCCATGAGGTTTTCATCCTCTACGTTTCTGGCGGATTATCTCTTTCACTCTTTTTTACTTTGAAAAGTTATCCAATATACCATAGTAATACTTTTGGCGAAGCTGGCGAACGAGGGTGTTTGACCCCGTTGAAACCTTTCAGCCAGTATTACACGTCGGAGGTTAACGGTTAATAAGGGACACACCTTTGCTTGCCGCCGACCCTTTGACACAGGCGAAAGCCTGTCCGTCTGCGGTCCCTTTTAATAAAATTGCCTCTTATCACGCGACCTGGTCTCACCTCTCTCCCTCTCTTCACTCTTACTCTTCACTCTTTACTCCTCGTTTTCCCATATTGGATCAATTTCGAACAAAAGCAAATATTTCAGTCCGTACAGGTGGTTGAACGTGGTTGTTCCGTTACTCGATTGAATTCGTTAGATTTTACACGGTTACACGGTTTTGCTTTCAACGCGTGCGATATCGAGTCGAGCGATTTAAATTTTATACCGCAACCCAGATCCTTTGTCAGCAACAGCTTTTCTATTCTAGCCGACCGCTTGAAAAGAATCGTACAATGCCGGTCGTGGCAAAAAGTATACCGCGGAGAGCCCTCGCTTATTTTTAACGAGTCTCGGCTCGCACGCTTTTCGTCTGACGTCCCTCTCTTTGAGGATAATTCGTTTTTCGTCGTTTAACCAGCTCCGATCCGCGGCCAGACGGAATACATAATTAAGAAGCCCGAGTCTCGGCCGATAATGGATCCTCGAGGGATCAATTTCCGATCGCGGAAGCGGAAGAGACGTCGTTGCCTTCGCGCGACGGATGCGAGGATCAGCGCTTGAATGAATTATTCGATCGCGCCATTCCAGTCGCGCGATCTGCTCGAGTTCGTCCTCTTGGTTCAAGTTCGTTGTCCTATCGATCGCCTAGCTAACGATGCTCTCGGCTGTCGATCGTGAAAGCGTAATCACGTTCGATAAATATATCGAGGGAACGACGGACAGCGACGATTATATACCGATTAACCAGGCGAGTGTCGCCAGTCGAGTCCGTATGCAAATCTCGATGGGATTACGACGGGTTTGGCGGTTTGTCGAATCCATGGCGCATTCATGAGCCAGCTGGGTTACATCATCCGACTAAATAACCAGCCACTGTTTCTGTCCGACTACGTCAGCCTTGTCTGACCTAACCCAGACGATCGCCCGTAGCTGCTGTCCACTGATCGTCGCGAAATTTAGAAATCGTGTCGTCGAAACGTCGTGGAGTCGATCAACGATGCGATTCAGGTAATAAGAAGACTCGAACGGAAGGAAACGTTCGCGTGGCGGTAAAAGGCAGAAGCATCCGGCGGTCACGTTTCGCGGGATGAGTCCAGAAATTACAGATTCACTTTCGTTCGTCGAGAGGAGGATTTTTTCGGGCATACATATTCATCGTTCCGGTTTTCGGTCGCATAGACCGTTTCAATCTGTACCGGTGATCTCGCTTTCCGGGGTTTTACTTTCCACCTACGATTCTGATGGCTCGCGATTCGATGTTACGTCTCCGGCTAATTTCCTGATCGCGTCCCCCCGTTCGGATAACTTATGGAGCACGCGAACCCTTCCAAGGCTGGTTCGGTACCAATCGCGACTATTTACGCCGACTCGCGTCCACGACGAGCCACGTACGACCGTGTGCTAGCCGTGCTAGGTGGGCGTGGACGGGAAATCCATTAAACTCGCCTCTGGCTCCATTTCCACTCGCTTTTTCTGTACATTTTTTTCACTATACGCCCCGTCCCGCCGATGGATTCGAAGAATTATCACGGGGGACGGTTCCAGCGACCGTGAGCGGTTGAATTCGTCTCGACGAACGTGGGCGGAGGTTTCATATTCGACCTTAACGATCGAGGACGTGTCGAGTGCCCACGTACGATTCTCGTATAAACAAAGATGGCTGAGAAAACGACGTTGGAGGAAAACTCGCTCGCGTTCGACGTTCTTCCGCGAGTTGGGAAAATGAAAGAACCTTTGGAAACTGTTCTCGCGCGAATCGATGGTAGCAAAGGAGAAGAAGGGAAAAAAAGGAATGACCATCGGCGGTAAAGGCCTCTGGCAAGTGGCAGGTACGTTATAGTCGCGAATGCGGTTGAAGTGGGGATGCACGATAGTCGGTCGGAGGAGTAGAGCCGGAGAACACCTCAGTTCGGAGTCGGACGTTCTCCGTCGTTCTTCCCTTCTCTTACTCGTCCGTTGTATTCGTCGCGAGCTTACGAATCGAGAGACGCACGTCTCGCCGTGGAACGAGGATCGGTTGAAGATCAGTGCGTCGCGAGAATCGTCGAAAAAGTTGAGAAAGTAAGGGGTGAAAGGGGTTGATAGAGCCTCGAACGATGAGGATCGGTGCCACGTAAGTAGAAGTACAGTGGTGCATCGGGACGCGCTTTGTTCGCAGTGCCGCGTGAACGGGTTCGTCGCGAGTGTGTCTGGAAATCATGTGACACTCGTTTCGAACCGTCGCTGGAGGAGATCGAGTGCGGTCCAAGCTGCGTCGCGGCGAGAACTCGGCGGACACGACGGGGAAAGTGAAGATCGTCGAAGAGAAACGGGCGAAGACGGAAGGTGGAGGAGATGCGGGAAACTAGGGACACGCGGTGACCGAGAAAGGCGACACGCGACGCGCGAGACGGTGAATAGAGGAACGATAACGTTTCGAAGGAGGAAAAATGGCTTTGACGACGTTGCGGAACAGCTCGGCCGTGGTACGGGACAAGGAGAGTATCCCAGCGTACGATGTACGTATATACGCGTCTATTCTTCTATCGGCGAGTACGGCGAAAACCGTTTCGTACGCGCCGGCAGTCAGCTGTGCGCGGTCAACCAGACGCGGCCGCGCTATTACAGCGTAACCAGGAATTTCATACAATTCTCATCGTCGCTAGAGGTTTCTTCGTTGTTCGTTTCTCGTCGTTGGTTCTTCCGCGACGCATAGTTTCGTTCCGTAGAACGGAAATTGATCGACTTTACCGGGATATTAAACGACGTTTCGCGTTTAACAAAACTATCACGATGGCAACGCGGTTACATCACGCCGGTGTGTATTCAGATAACCGCATTTTAATCGAGACATCGCCGAGTTACGTAAACGCATGCACGTCCGAGAAAGGATAATCGGCGATCGTTCCATGTTTCTTTGATACGGCCGATAGGACGTGCTTCCGGCGAGTTTACGAGTTCGTGTCCCGCGTATCGAACACCGTAGCCAGCGGTGTTCGATTACTTTCTTTTAACCAGCCACTTGCTCCGTTTACTTCTCTCTACATCCTCCGATCTTATATTCACCTTTCGTTCGCCGCGCGGCACGTTGCATTCCCATGCGTATAATACGTAATCTAGCGCTGCTGCGATAAAGGATATCGCCTACCTTTTTCCACGTTCGAGAGGAACTCGTATCGAAGAAAGTAAAGAGAGAATCGCGACGGTGATGAAGGATGGACTTGCTCAACGACGTTCCAATTAACAGCCAGCGTGCAATAACCTGGGAAACAAACAGTGCCGCTGATTTAATTACTCTCGAAAGCCGATAAGGGAGAACCGGTTTCGAGGTAGTATAGATGCGTTTTTGTACGAGCTCGCGATTACATCGGGAATGGCTCGAAGATAAGCGCGGGATATTTATTTATTCGAAGCCGATTAGGAAAAGTTCATAAATCGACAGATGATTCGTTAGAATTGAGACGTTACGCTCGAGACGAACGATTTCATTATCCCGCGGTGAGATAATACATTTTGATCGAGCCGTTCGAGAGCAGAGTGTCGGTGAAAAATGATCGGAAAGCCAGCGTGGCACACTTTCCGCGATAGTCCATTTCCCCGGTAACCACCTGCCCGGTTTCTGCTCGCCGTTTATCTCTGGTGCCGTGCAACGCCACCGTTTACCAAACGCTGTGAGCATTTGCACGCGCGCTCGGGCCTTTCGACGCGTATCGGCGTCTCCGACCGATCGCGTCTTCGACGCCCTCCAACTCCGAGACCGTTTCTCGTTTCGAGAAACGCTAACCTTCTAACCTAGCTCGCACGCGCACCGTTCTCACCGAAAAATATTTCGCTCGACCCCGTTGCGAACAATAGTCGATTGGAGAAAATAGTCGCCGCGTACGCGGCTGTCTACTGTTAACAGAAATGTCGAACGACCACGCGAAAATGCGGGCTCGCGGCCACTTTCGTGTTACGAGCAGCCACCTTTTCATTATGCGGGTGTCATTATCGGGGTGGCAATGGCTACACGCGCGATTCGTACAGAATCGAGTTAAGTCTAACGGGGTGCGATGCGCACGGCTCTTATATTCTTACTCGTATTCTTATTCCTCGCCTTACGAAGGCTAACTGTGCCTTAGAACAGGGTGTGGCTTACACGCGCCGCGAGTCCACGAAACTCGTAATAGCCCGTTAGATCGATCTCCTATGGTAACGCGTACGCGTTACCATTCCTCTCTACCTCTCGAGACCTTTTCCTGCCTTCCGATTTTCGACGTGCCACGCTGTCGATATTTCTTTTCCGTTCTTTGTCTGCCTTTACGAGGAGAGACCGCTCCTCCGACCATTGTCTCTCGGCGATACGTACACGCGAGTAGTCGACGGGACCAGGAGAAACTTCCTGACGACGGATCGCGGGTTATTCCCATTCCCGCTCCGAATTAATTTACTTATTAGCGGTAAACACGAACCAGAGATTACGTACAATCGAGATCTATCCTGATTTCTAACAAAAGCCACGATCGAATCGCTACGAGGAGATCGTTAACGCGGCGCTTGTGTACGCGGGAGCGAGACACACGGACGTGTATATCCGGCGGCGCCTTCGACACCGTTCACCGTAAAGATATCCGGACAGGACGAAGAAAAATTCCTCTAGCCGATCAAACGGTTGTTACAACCGTAAACGGCCCTTTCTCTACCCTCTCGCGAGGAATCTCACGCGGTGAAATATCCTTCGGTGGAAGAGGTTCGTTGCGATCTCGTTTGCACGCGAGGACGCTTAATCCTCCGTGAAACGACGCGTCAGGCGGTTGCGACGCGGCGACCGGATGAATTATTTGAGTCGCGATCTCGTCGAGCCGCGCTACGCACCTAGCGGGCTTAATTAGCCTTCCCCGTCCGCAGTCTTCGAAACGAGTTTACCGATAAATAATTTATCGCGAGTAACTCCTCATCCTCGATACCGTCCTTCGTCGTATATATCTCTCCGCGAGGACGAGCGCCGTCGATTTTCACCGCGTTACAACTTTTACTCTCCGAGCAAGCCTTCTTTCCGTCGAACCTTCTCAACGGATACCTTTCACGTATAGGTGCCAGGGCAAAGTGCTGGTGTTTTTGCTCCACGAGTAGAATAGGAAATGTAAAGCACAGCGTTGCGTATGTTCAGAGGTCTCGTGGAGAACGTGGCGTTTCATTCAGTCGCGACGAACTCCGGCTGGTCTATTACGTAAGGTTTCGCGTTATGCGAAGGAGACCTTGTGTTCCATCGGTTGTAGATTACGTCATCGCAGAGTGCACATCGGCGATGCAGCAGCTGCTGGTTCGAATCTACCAACGGATTCGTCTACTCGAGGCAGTCTGAACTCGTGGGAAAAATAGACGAGATCGTCGATCAGGTATACGCGCACGAGATAATGGTAGATCAATGGTACTTCGACTCGATCTCTTTGCCAGCCGCGAGCACGTTTCTCGATTCGACCAGTTGCCGTCCAGAAAGGAATCTCGTCTGGTCTTACGCGACCCGTCGCATTTTGCAACGCGCTCTTGACGCAACGAGACCAACGGTCGAACAAAACTGCGCGCTCGACTCGAGTATTTACCTCGGACACCTTAGATACCGAACTGGCTTCTATCGAAGGAAGAGAAGAAACGCGCAAAAACTCGGTTAACGCGCGCCGCAAGGACGTCCGGCTCGATCATCGCTATATAAAAGCGTATAGTCAACCGGTTCCACCAGAAGCACGCGTTACGCGATCGTTAAGTCGCCCGTCGAAGATAAGAAAAGCTTCTACGTCTACGGATCGGCCGACGTCCGATCGATCTCTCGCGCACCTTGCGACACACACCTTCTCCGCCGTGTGTGTTCCGCGAACCGGTGTCCGTTGCGAAACCTTCCGCAAAAACGAGCATTCGTCTGCATACATATTTAGACAGAAATCCGTGGCACGCGCCAGCTACGATTTCTACCCCTTTTCGTAAACCTCCGTTCTGTTCTCTCCGTGGATCGGCCTTGTTCGCCGATCTTACCGTTCAAGGCCTCGATCGTGCCTCGAGATTAGTCCCGGGTTATTAACTAATAAGTCGGGGGTGATCGATCGAGAGAAAGCTGAACATTAACCGCGGGACCAACGCGAATGGAGTACGCCATAATTAACCGCGTGCGTACAGTTTTCACCATCGTCATTCCTGCGATCGATCAGCTGGATCATAAGTGGACGGTTTCACTCGGCGAGAAATTATTTGGTACTTTCTCGAGTCGATCCCCTTCTGACGCGGTTACCTTCGATCGATCATCGGCAACGAACGAGTTGCACCTGTACAGGAAAAGGAGACACATTTCCCTACACCTTCGCGAGTATCGTTTAATCGCCCACTCGAGAAAAATCGAACGGAATCAATGTCTCTGCCTACGTCGATCTCGATTCTTCGCGGACCACGTACGCGTCGTGCAAGTCGCAGGACTTGTAAAAACGGATCGACGATTGGCGAAGTGGCGCAATTCGGATCTACCGCGCGTCCACTCGCGACCGCAGATCGACGCGGCGTTTTCGTCGACGTGATTACGCTCGAGTCATCCTCGATCGTAGAGTGGGTACAAATTTTCCATCGCGTAATAATTACGCAACGACGTCGAATTACGCCACCGTTGCGGATTTTACGAGCATCGAAATTATCCCAGGACGAAACGATCGATGCCCCGGTGAATCTCGTTTCGAGAACGAAAGCTCGACGAAGCGAAGAAGAACGGGAAGCCTAGCGTAATATTCTCGTCACGCTGCGGCGTGTTGCTGATATCGATCGCGAACGAGTCTTTCTGAACTTCTGTCGAGGCTGCGGCGGCAGAAAGAAAAAAAAAGGGAAAGAGGAAGAAAAAAAGAAACGGAAGCACGGCGTATTAACAAACTCCGCCTTCCGCGCGGCACTGTAGACGTTACACAGTCATCAGCGGCGGCGGAGTTGGTATCGTTCGATAGAGAAAAGATGCGACTCTCGCTTCCTGGTCTCTCGCGCGATTCTCACGCGGCTTGAAAACCATTGTCAGCTCCGAGCGAGTGCGTTGGTCTTTGGTAAAAGTCGATCGAATCGAGTCTAACGACGATACGTGTTCGATTTGTTTCAGATCAAGCTGGAACGCGTGCTTGGCGTAACCGTGTCGAGCAACGCGGCTCTGGACTGCGACGCAACCAGCGAGCTGGTCGCCTATCCTGCTGGGTGAGTTCGAGACCGGTCTCTCCTTCCTTTTCTTTGATCGATTCCTTCGACGTGTCCTTTCGAGCGACGATCCTCGCTATTAATACCAGCCAATTATTTTAATCGCACCGCTGTCGATTGATACCTTCAGCAACCGCGTTTCTTCGAACCGCGTCCGTCGAATTTTCACGCGTAAGGATCACGGCGCGGGTTCTAATCGCAAGGATCGATGGATATTCGTGGGAACGAATACGGTGGCGAGAAACGGAGACTTTGCATAACGCGCGGCACACGGAAGCACTGGGATTATCCCGATCGTTGATATCGGATCCCGATAAAGACGCTCGCCTAAACGAGAAACGCGATTCGAGTTGGATCGAGTCGCGCGCGGATAGCCGAGCCGTGTATCTACACCTACCCGCGGTCTACACATTTGTCCCGAGTAAATTGATTATACCCAAGGTTTCGCTTATCGCAACATCGACCCGATTACTCGCCGCGAGTGGTAGGCGACGCGAAGGGAAAAAGTAGGTTCGTTTTCAGTTTTCCATCGGCCGATTAAACGCGTCGGATCGTTGCTTCCGAGCGGATAAATGACGCGGCGCGTTTCGCTGGCGACCGTGAAAGAAAGTTCAGCTTCGTTAGCGGCTGGTGCGACGAGAGGGTAGCGGAGGAGAGGAATGAAAAGAAAAATGCTCGCGCGCTCGCTATTCCTCCGGTCACGGATAAACGCGGACGACACAAAAGGAGGCTCGCACCGTGAATGGAAGAATGGCGAAAGTGCGATCGGGAGATTGTTTCAGTTTCAGGCTGGAAATTGCCCGATCCGGTAATTAACGCGTGTCGCTGATCGAGCCGAGCCGAGTCGCGTAATCGAGCGAGAACCGGTGCTAGAGCAGCTATCGCTAACCTCTCGGGGACGTACCGCCGCGGACAGACCGATACGTGCGGTACTCGGACGAGAATCGGGTCAAGAGAGAGGTGAACGGACCAAAAGATTCTGTGTCGGAGTTCCGCCTCGAGCGCCGATACACATCGGCGACAATTGTGCGCCTCTGCGCCGACGATTCGTTCCCTCGGACGATCGATCGCGATTCCAAGGTTAGAAAGTGCTTGACATTGCGTGTATTAGATTACGAGGAACGAAGGAAAGTTCCGCTTTCCCGGTTTCTCGATCTACTCTGTTTCCCAGTTTCGAGGCTCCAGATGCTCTCCGAGCTCGTTATTAATCGTCGAGAAAAAAGTGTCGATCGCGGCGTCTAGATCGGCGTCGAGACCGATCCGAGTTGAAGCCAGCGCGGATCGGAATCGATTCGGTCGTTCTCGAGGCCTTGGAGCGTTTCATTTCACGCTAATTATACGATGCTCTCTCGAGCGTTCTCCCCATCCGCGTCTGCCAAACTCGAGATTGAACTTTTCTCCAAGGCCGCCGGCGGATATCGAGGTCGCCTACGTTTTCCTCGCCATCCTTCGGCGCGTCTTCTACTTTTACATTTTCGGACCGCGACGACCAAGAGACAGCCGCATCACCGCGGATCAGTGGTAACCGCGGGACAATGGTTTCCTGGCTGGCGAGGAAACGCGTTACGCGTTCGTACGGAACGAGCAAGAAAACGAGAGTTTTTCCAGCCGCGCTCGAAAAAAAAGGGCTCTAGTCGTCGGAACGAGCGGACGGTGTCGAGGTTCCATTGGCCGACTTATTAGACGCGACGTCGACCGGTTTCCATGCTCGATAATCGACCCAGTGACCTTTATAACGGCGACCTTAGGTGTACCTCTGCACGCAACCCGCGGCTAGAAATTACACCGACGGGCTTCTTCCTGGTGCATTGCTCGAGTCCGCCGCGGGACCCTCTTTCCCGAGCTTTTGCCTTAACGGTACGCTTCCCGGGAATAGCGTTACCGTATAGAGAACGTTGGAGCGTTTAGGGATACCTACCGTTCGAGTGGTGTGTACACGGTTCGAGAGAAAGTACCGCGGCAAAGAACCAGACCCAAGGCAATTGCGGTACTTGCTCGCGAGGCGAAAAGTACTACTACTGCCAGAGCTAATTTCGTTTTAATACCCGCATACCGTAAACGTCGGCCGAGCAACCGGGGCCTTTTGCAAAACCTACTCGCCGCTTTGCGGATTAGGATCATTTTGATCCCGAACGTGGCTAAGTACGCATGCATCGGGTAGAAAAACTGGATTTCCAGGTTAATCGAATGAAAAGACCGAGGCTGTTCGCAGCTTCCTCTTTTCTCCGATGCTTCGACAAGGAAGAAAAAACCAACCAACGATTTCTCAACGGTTTCCACGTGTTCCTTTCAAACGCGACTCTGTTATCGAATGGAATTCGAATTCAGCTCGAGACGCGGTTCCCACGCGGTCTTTTCAGCCGCGCGCAAAAGTAGACCGTGCCTCCGACCGAGTTCCACCTAACAAGGGATGCGATTCACCATTCGACCATTCTAATTTCGGTGAAATCGTGGAACAGACCACTCCCGTTGCTTCGATTCGACTCGACTCGTTTTGCCGAACCGAAAGCGAGAAGCGACCGGAAACGCGCGAGCCAGCATGGCGGCCGGTTTGCGCGTCGTCGCTCCGGCTCGCCGATTTCGTTCGCGAACGGAAGCGAACCATCCAGACGCGCGCGTTGCCCGATCTCCTCTCTCGATTCCCTTACCATCGATCAATCGTCGCGACGATAACCGCCTCGCGTCTTCTCGCGCGTCATCGTTCACGATCGACCGATTTCGACGATCGCTACTCTTTTTCGTCCTTCCTTCCTTCCTTCCTTCCTTCCTTCCTTCCTTTTCTTTCTCGAGTCAGTACCGTACGCAGAAGGAGCGAGGAGAAAGTAGCACATATTTTTAGCTGGGTAATCGTGGCTTAGGTCAGCCTCTCCGGTGCAACGACCTACGATAACGCGCGGCCTCCTCGCCAAGGACAGTTATCCCGCGTTCGCCGTAGTATGTACGTAACGATTATAAAATTAGCAGCGTCGAGGGTCAGTCGGTGCGGAGGTTGCGGCGAGAGATTACGTTACCTCGGTGTTTTGCCAACGTAACGTCCAGAGGAAGAAGTTGCCAGCAGGCTGCCGGTACGGTTTATTGACGCGTTGCGGTTTAACGCGAGCAGCAGGCGAATAACCGCGACACCGCGCGCACCACTAATCTCTCGAGAACCGATCGAGTCGCTATTTCCTCGATGATAAATTTCCCTTCTCTGTTCCATGCCCGTGTAGCTGCACCGTGGTGTTGTTCAACCCGCGGAAGAACATCCAGGCGCACGTGTTGAACGGCTGCCGGAAGACGGTCACTTCCCTGGCGCTCGCCGGCGATGGGAGATTCCTGGCGACCGGCGAGTGTGGCCACATGCCGAACGTTCGCGTCTGGGACATCTCCGATCCGTACAATGCCGTGCAGATCGCCGAGTTTGCCGGGCACAAGTATGGGATCAATTGCGTGGTGAGTAACAAGTAAGAGAGCCCTTCCAACTCGTACTATCCCGGAAAGAGAGCCACCTGCGACCTTACTCGCGCCTCCTATGCTAATTGGGATCCGCGACGCGTGAAACCTTTCGAGGGAACGCGTGGCCTCGTGGATTTCCATCGTGGATTTCCATAAGATGGCGAGAAATGACCATCGGACGATGGCCAGGTCTAATAAAAAGAACGACGACGACGACGACGACGACGCGACGTTGCATTCGCGCCACGTGTGCATCCACGTACAACGTACGCGCCGCGAGGCCTCTCGACACCGGACAAAGTACGTGAATACGAAATCGCGTTCTCACAATCACCGAACGGACAACGGTACTCCTTTTATTGTACTCCCGCATTCCCTCGATACCTTGGGTACAATGATCCCTATGCGATAGATAGTCCGCGTGGACGCGCGCGCGTTTCTTCCCCTTCGACCGATCGAAATTTTCTTCCCAAGGCGTTTTCACCGAGCAACAAGTACGTGGTGTCCGTCGGCTCCCAGCACGATATGATCGTCAACGTCTGGGACTGGAGGAACAACGTTAAGGTGGCGTCGAACAAAGTCTCGAGCAAAGTGAAGGCCGTCTGCTTCGCGGAAAACGGCAATTACTTCGTCACCGTCGGCAACAGGCACGTCAAGTTTTGGTATCTCGAGTATTCGCGCAGTGCCAAGGTAAGCCGATAACACCTTTAAGGAATCGGCAACTCTTTGACCGATTCGCGATCGATTTTTCACGCGCAGTACAAGGAACCCGTACCTTTGATGGGTCGGTCGGCCATATTGGGAGAGCAGAGGAACAACGATTTCGTGGACGTGGCCTGCGGCCGCGGGGAAATGGCAGATTCGACGTACGCGATCACCAAAACGGGTCTGCTCTGCGAATTTAATAACAGAAGGTTGCTCGACAAATGGGTGGAACTCCGTGTAAGTATCCTCGCCTACGCATCCATACTCACCGATCTCCGCCAAGTTGGTATCCGTATACCGTCTCAAGAAGTGGCTGTTTTCAGACGAGCAGTGCCAATTGCATGGCCGTTGGAGATAAATACATTTTCATCGGTTGCGCCGAGGGAATCGTCAGATGCTTCAGTCCTAGCACGCTTCAGTTTATCACCACCTTGCCGAGGACCCATTACCTGGGCGTGGACGTTGCGCAGGGGCTCTCCATTAGGTACGGTACCGCTGCCTAAAAAAAACTACCGGGCAAACTTCCGTTTCGTCCTCTGTCACCCTGTCACCTCTGTAAACCTTCCTCTCGTAATTATCGATTCCAGTCACATGTCTCAGCATCCAGCGAACGCGAGGTATCCGGACTCGATCGCGCTGGCGTTCGACGAGCGGAACAACAAGCTCACCTGCGTCTACAACGACCACAGCATCTACGTGTGGGACGTGCGAGACATCAGGCGAGTCGGCAAGTCGCATTCGTTCCTCTACCATTCTGCCTGCATTTGGGGGGTCGAGATGTATCCAACCGGGCCTGATTCCGTCGGCGCCATGCCGGTTGGCAGCTTCATCACCTGTTCCAGCGACGACACGATCCGCGTGTGGAACCTCGAGAAGGACATATCCCCGACCGACACGCTCTACAAACGGAACATCTACAGCAACGAATTGCTCAAAGTGCTCTACATCGATCCGGAGCTGACCTACTTGAAAGACTTGGATCTAGCCGCGGCTGGATCGACGGAGAAGAGCGACGCCTCGTACGACGGCCGGAACGGAGTCAGATCGATCCGCGTCAGCCCTGATGGGAAGCATTTAGCGTCCGGCGACCGCTCGGGAAACATTCGAATACACGACCTCTCCTCGTTGGAGGAGTTGTGCTTGATCGAGGCGCACGACGCGGAAGTGCTTTGCCTCGAGTACTCCAAGTTCTCCCGATACTCGGTGGAACCGCTGAGGCTACTGGCGAGCGCCTCCAGGGACAGGCTGATCCACGTGTTCAGCGTCGATCAGGGATACAACTTTTTGCAGACGCTCGACGACCACAGTTCTTCCATTACCGCGGTCAGATTTTTCAGTCAGAGCAATCAGGCTAACCAGATACAAATGGTGTCCTGCGGTGCCGACAAGAGCATTATTTTTCGACAACTGCAATCGGTGGGTCCGATCGTTTCTTCCTCCTATCCTTTCTCTATCCTTCACCTCGCATCGTGAACGCTCTGTATCGTGTTACAGACACCCGGAGGAATGCCGCAATTCGCCAGAGGTCACAACGCCCAGGGAAAGACCACGTTGTACGATATGGAGGTCGATTCTGGACAGAAACACGTTCTAACCGCCTGCCAAGATAGGAACATACGGGTTTACAACGTAGCCACGGGCAAGCACAGCAAAACATTCAAAGGATCCGTCGGGGAGGACGGGTCTTTGATCAAAGTCGTTCTAGGTAAAGCGAACTTTAACCCTTTCAAGAGCAATTTTCTTTCTTTCATTGCCCATCGAGATACGCCACTGGTATACTGCAATATTCGTGATCGACTTATTTTGACGTTAAGCTGGACTCCTCTTCTACCCCCGCTCCCTTTTCTCTTTTCTTTTTTTTTGTATCGAGTACACTCGACTTGGAAGTTTTAGCGAGTGAAATCGAGCTTGAAAGGGTTAAGTTATAAAAATTAGATTCGTCAAAAGTCACTTGCTTACGGTATCGCGTAATTTGAACGTCCACGTTTCAGATGCATCGGGAATCTACGTAGCTACCTCTTGTACAGACAAAACGTTATGCGTGTACGACTACTATAGCGGCGAATGTATGGCGACCATGCTCGGCCATTCGGAATTGGTAACGGGATTGCGATTCAGTCCGGACTGTCGTAACCTGGTATCCGCTAGCGGGGACGGTTGTATATTCGTCTGGCGCGTCCCACGGGACATGGTCGTCACTATGCAGGCGCGTCTCGCTCAACAAGCGATGCGAGCAGGAAAGTAAGACCACGTTTCATTCGAGTACCGGTCAAAGGCCTCGAGAATAGAGCCGTTTCGACTGTACATTGTTGTTAAAGGAGGCCACCTCAAGCGAACGGGACAGGGATCGACATTCAGTTGGACAACGAGACGTTCGGATCTCCACCACCGGAATTCTTAGATCCAAACGCGAATCCGACGTCTCAAAACATAGGCGTGGACTACAGGTTCAGCGTCGGTCAGTTACCGCTTTGGGCGAAAAAGCAGATAAACACTACGAACGCGGAGGAAACCGCGACCCTTGGCTCGAACGTCAGACCGTTGGGCGTCGACCTGCCGAAAGGCAGATGGGCCCAACGGGTTCAACAAGGTGACGGTATTACGGTCAAGTCCGTTTACGACAGCGACGAAGTTATACCGTTCCCTCCGCCTCGTGGCGCGATCGATTCAGACGGTGGCGGCGGAGGCGGTGGTTCGAAAGACAGCTCGATCGACAGCGGGACCGAGACCAAGTGCAGCAGCGATTATCGCAGAGAAACGATAATCATAAAAAGAGTAAGATCGTTTAACGCTAACGCAGTTAAGTCGTGTGCTAATTTCGCGGATGAACCTTTTATTAATAAATTAATATATTAATAAATCACTTCTTTTTTATCATCGTTCGCTCGATACGATTTACTAACCATCGATAACGTGGTTCTAGGAAGAGGACGAAACTGTGTTTCAACCTTGTCCAGACAGTTACAGAGAATTAGCGGATGAATCGAAACAGGTACTAACCGATCTCCCAGTAACAAAATAATTATGGTAACTTGTTCGTATCCAAGTGAGTGTTATTAGTGTGCACTTGCGAACTGCGGGCAGCGTGCGAGAGAAAGAGGTCAAACACATTTATGTGTCTCATTTATTTCATGCACTTACTCAGCTTTGAACAATTTTGTTTTATTTTTATTTTTTTTATTTTTCGTCTCGTTTTTTCTTTCCTTCGCATCGAATTATCTGTTCGCGATTGTTTTGTGTTGATTCTATTTTATTTCAACCGATGACATAGGTGATCGGTGGTAACGTGACTATAACTAGAGGTAGCAATATCACGGAATTGACGCGACAGTCGAGGAGTCGTCATCATACCGACGATAGCAGTCTTGGCAGCTTTAAATTTGAGGTATATCTCATTAACGCCTCGGACACCCGCAACAAAGTATCGCCAAACAGTAACGCAGTCAAATAAGAAACATACTCTCCGCCTCATCTATGGCTTCTCAGTTACGGTTGTGTTTGCCGCTTTAATTTGCCACAACGGTCACATACTTAACCCCGAACCCCTCGAGACACTCGATACTCATGCTTTAACAAGTAACAATAGCTTAGAGGCGAAACGAAGTTAGACAGAGCTAAGTGACACGTTCGTATTTAAAACGGCTCTGTATCGTATAGGATCACGAGAGCACAGAGCACGACGGAGACGTGGAAGACTATTCGGAGGGAGAGAATGGTACGACTGGATCGGAGAAATCTCACAGGTTGATGTATTATCCTCCGCCCGAAGACACGGTGTCGAATCAGCAGTTCACCGTGAACGCGATGGACGTGGAAGAGCTTCGGAGGTAAGACACTGTTCCATTCTACTTGCTGCGCATGGAAAAGCAAGCGAATGCGACTCGTTTAAAACCGCTGCGTTTCGTCGTAGGTCGCAGAGGAGACAGAAGAAACCTAGAAACGGAGAAAGCGGTCGAACTAGCGAATTAACGGCGTCCGGCAGTCAAGACGACTCGGATTCCGAGGGTGGCGCTTCGACGCCCAGCGCGGAGCGAAATCCTCTGTCCATGCTGTCAGAAGCTAGCTCGGAAGGGTTCGATCAGTTAGCTAAGCAAAGCCATCGTGAGAAGTATCTGAAAAACGCTTTCGAATCTCTGAGCGGTGCCGAAGAGCCTACGAATAGAACAGCGAAAACGACCAGCATCAGTTCGCAGTTCCATGGAAGGTACATATCTTTTGTAAAGGAGAAAAACGAAAAAATAGCAAATCAGTTATTTGGAAAATGTTCACAGACTTAGCGGCGGTGGCGATAACGGTGGTAACAGCAAAATCCGTAATGCAGCGGTGGTTAATGCAACGAAACAAGCCAGGGGGGACGCGGACGTAGTGAAGAAGCGCGAAGAATTGCAGAGGAGAATAGAAGAGACCAGGAGGAAATTGCAAAGCGTAAGTACAACGGTACATCTTATTCGCATTGGTTCCGCGAGGTGAATGTATGTACGAAAGATTTGACGCGTTTATTAAATACAGGTTGGTTACAAATCGTCGTTGAAAACCAGTCAAAGTATATCAGATTTGAGCAGCCACATACCAGAGAAACATCATCGTCCGAACAGACTGAGTACAGGTAACAAATCCGGTCAACAGACTCAATACTCGAAACCGATTAATCCTTGCAAACCTATACCGAATCCAAAGCCCTCGTTAAAACATCAACAACTGATTAACAAAGTGTCGGGTGTTGGGAATGCGGTACCTAGGCTAGATATTCCGACTGAAAACTGCTTATCCAAAAGTCCGACTACGTCGTGCGTAAGTGACAAAGCAAAACCATCTCTTAGTCGACCGTTAACGTTAACATTAAAGAAAACTGAAAAGTATAAGCTGTCGCTGAATAAACCGAATCAGTCTTTACCCGAGTCACCCGTATGCGAAGAGCTGAAGCTCTTGAAGGAACAGTGCAAAAAGAACGTCGTTAGCCGGTTCGCGAGATTCGCGCAGAAGAGGAGGTCGTGCAGCTATTTCATCGGGCTGGACGACAACGAGGAGGACATGGAGAACATAGCCAAGTCGTTCGAGAGCCTGCCGGCGATGAACGAGCGCAACATCGAGATTCTAAACGATGCCATGGAGGACGGAGACGAAGGGAACGGGAACTTTAGCGACGACTCTCTCGAGGGCGATTTCAAGAACCCACCGCGGCGATGCGTCAGCGACTATCAGATAAACGTGCACGTCGACCACCAGCAGGACGGTCACAGGAATTACTCGACCTACCAAAATTCCCCGAAACGTGTTCTAACCGGATCGCAGGAGAGCATCCTGTCGGATGCCTCGGTCGAGTCTTTCTCGAAAGGAAGCGCCGAGATCTTGGATTACAGCCACTACGACAACGACAGACATTCGAGCGCCAGCTTCTTCCTGTCCCGCAGAAAGATGCAAGC